>NW_027397077.1:27818492-28090448 GCF_003265705.2 Callorhinus ursinus | reverse complement strand
TCCAGGGCTCCTTTGGGCTCTCCTTTTCTTCTCTATGCAAATCGGTCTATTGATAAACAATGTCTAGCTTTCCTGAAAGCAGGGTCATAAACTCAAATCCTAGATGCCAGTATCAGGTGGACAACTTCTACGGGTGAAGCAAACCAGGTGAGGATTCTTGTTTTGAGAAACCCTGCTCCAGGCACCTCTTCATCATTCTCTTCTGCAGAGCAGACCCCAAAGTCCCAGGAGTTTCTTTCAGCACAAGAGCTTCCCATCTGTTTTGCAATTGGCTTTCTCCACTTGCTTCCCATCTTGTTCTCACAGAAAACAACCCAGTGGGGCCCTTTTCAGGTTTACCAGAGAGCTAGTGCCTGGTACCTCCTGCCTAACTGCTAAACCTCAAAAAAACCCAGTGACTTCACCAGCTCCTATAATTAGAGGAACTGAGATCTGAATAGCAGCCAGTAAATTTTCCCTGCGTTATTGATTTTCACTAAGTGTGTGACACATTGTATTTTCTTGAATCGAGCGGAGATACTTGTTTTCTTAGCAGAGGCTCAATCGATGTTTCTTCTGCCATCAGTCATAGGGCAGTGGTCAATCTGTGCGTTCGAGGCACAGACCCATTCGATAACAAACACCCAGAGTGTGCAGGAGCCAGTTCTGGCTTTTCCAGCTCAATGTCCTGACTCTATCTAGAAAAATTCGAAAATAAATCTCCTTCCACCTCTAAATCACCTCTTTTTTTTATTCTTTTAAACATACTCTCTACCAGAGAGAGCAAGCAAGTGCTGTCCATGGGCTATTTCCCTGCCTCAAGGGGAAGATCATCAGTGAGTGAAAATCTTAAGAATAGATTTATTTGTGACTTTTCCTTGTGATTCATTGTCTATTACCTCTCATCAGAAATGGCAAAAGTTCCTTTGAATTAGAAAACCCAGAAAAGACAACATGCTCATGTGGAGAAGCCAATCAACCTCAGATGGAGTAGAGATGCCGACAAGAGGCATATCCTGGGGTGAAGCAAGTATACTAAAAAATAGCTAGGAATTGAAGAACTGAAAAACGTTACTAATTGCTGAAGGCCTCCCCGCCCCCCTGCCCTACAAACACACACACCTGAATCCCCTAGGATAGGATGATCTTCCCTGAAAATAGGCTGATTTGGTCCAAAGTTTCAGAAGGGATTCATTCATACAACACTGTCCAAAGAAATTTCTGCCCTGAATGTTCAATCCCTGTGCTATCAAATATAATATCCAGTATTAATAGCCACAGGATGCTATTTAGCATATAGAATGTGGTTAGTCCAAAGGAGAATTTTAAGCTGAACTTAATATTTTACATTTAAAGTGAACTTTAAGTTTTTTCTAATTTTAATTAAATTATATTTAAATGGCCCCAGTGGCAAGTGCTTACCATATTGGATGGTATAGATCTACAATAAAGAAGTGTCTATTTAGAAATTTCCACCCAAGTCGCTTTTCCATGATAGTAGAATCATCAAGAGAAATGGGCTAAGAGCAGTTGTCAGCAAGTACTGATGTGTTCAAAACTATTAGCCGTTGTTGACAGTGAAGACCCACATTTTAACCATCTAAAAATACTCCCGTGTTAAAGTCTTTGCATTGGGGCATTCCCACAAGACAGGCAACTGTTGGTGTTGTCGTGTAGCCAGCAAGTACAAATTGTTCCCTCTCTAGTTATTGAGTTAGGAACAGATCCAAGTTTGACAAGCCTTGCCCCACTTTGTCCTCCTACTGGGGCCAAGGGCTGCTAGAGAAGATTTATTGAGTTCTGTGTGTCCAGAGCCAGGGAAGGTCTTCTGAGGACGTGAGCATCATCTGATGGCAGCATTGCTCTTCCATCGATCAGGAAGTCAACAGTGATTTAGCTAATCCAGCTGGTTATGTAGCATCTCCTCCCTTTCCTCTTCTGCTCTGTGGGCCCATGTGGGCAACTTCCAACTCAGCAAAGAATAAAGAGGTGGTCTAAGTGCAGATTAATCTTGCTTCTCTCTTCAAATTTTTATGCTGAGGATGTTGAGCAAAAGCAATCTTACTCACATTTCCAACCATTAAACAAAGAAAGCACTTGCTTAATTGTTTGCTTAGGTCTGGATGCCCCAGTCCTGGTTTGAGGGATTTCTCAATTCTCCTGTCTCTTTACTTTCTCCTGATAGTTCCTTAAGAGTTGTCTTTAAAATCAATTTGACTTTTTAACCTAAATCTGTCTGCATGAGAGACTTTATACCACTATACGAAAGAAAATACACAGGTCTACTTACAGAGATTCTACTATATACCATAAACAGTTTTTAAATGATAAATACACATATCGGCCCAACACCCTCTCACCGACCTTGTAAGTAAAAGTGGTTACATTTGGGACAATCTTGCCAATTATCCTGAAATTCAAGGATAATTATTTGAGATACACAACTGCATTTCAACTTCAATTTCACATGGAAATGTGTACTGTGCACCGCTTTGTATGAATAGGAGAAAATATTGCAACTGCAAGGAGATTAGGGAGTCGTATTGATTATGGAAAACTTCTTCATGCCTAAGGAAGAAAACAACTTTGGAAAGAGTGCCTGCCTGCCTCCCATCACTAGATTTTCTACCTGACCCTTCCTGACTCTATCTCCCTGCTCCAGAGCACAGACTTTTCTTTCTCAAGAAGCCGAAACTTCCAGGTACCATTTAAACTCTCTGGAAGGTTACACTTGAAGCTAGGATGCCTCGTTCTGGACACACGATGCCCTTCACTTCGAGACAGGTCTGACCTCTGTGATGCTAATAGCCTGTCTGTGCAGCCACCCCTCACAGGCCATCATCTCGGATGGCCTCCTTGCCTAATTTTACTACTCTTTCAGAAACAATTACTCTGGAGATTAGCCTATAAACCTTCCATATAAAATGGGCAATTATCGATTACTGACACTTCCACAGCCCCACCCCTTGGTAAGGCAATGGTGTAAAGGACCACAGAGCCACTTAATCACCCTGGTCATATTTCCCTGTGAAACGCGGGTGCTGGTCTGCTCTGGCCCCTCCCACCATTGTCTGACCTAAACTATGATGGGCAGTGAGTAAGAAGTCCACCGGGCTCAAGAGAGGAGATGATTGGCACGTGGCCTCCAATGTGGCCAAATGTAGCCTAACCATCGAGAAGAGTCTATTCTGGGACTTGTCTGGGCTGCCGGTGCCTTGCAGTAATAGTCACAGAACAGAGGGGGTACCTGTAGCTCATAATTTGAAGGGTTCATTTATTTATACATTCATTCAATAAATCTATTTATGTACATTCTACCTCGCAGGCCCCTGGAGCAGCAGTGAGCAAGGTAGGCAAGGTCCCTGCCCTCAGGAAGATGATTTCTATCCAACAGTCAGATGACATACAAGTAATCAACTAAATAAACAAGATATTAGAATCTGATCAGGGCTATGAAGATGGTAGACAGGCAAATATGAGAGCTTAATGGGTGTAGAAAGGGGCCTATTAGAGTAGTTCCCCCACCAATGGAAAATATGGTGGCTTTGTTTAGAATCAGAAAGGGCCCCCCCTTACTCTGCACATTTAACACTCTGCTAGAAAACTGTCACAACAGGTATATACAAATCCCTGATGACCATAAAGTAAAGTGGTCCCTAGAGTTGTGTGGTCCTTAACAGGCACGGATCTAAGTAGTGGCCGCCATATTTGACAGCATGGCCCAGGAAGGGATATTTGAGCTAAGGCTTGAGGGACAGAATGAGACAGCAGTGCTGGGGTTAGGGGCGAGCATCCCAGCCAGAGAGAACAAGAGCGAGGCCCTGGCACAGGGAAGGGTGTGACCTGTTGGAAGAACAGAAGAGAATCCCAAGAGCTGGTGTGTAGGTGAGGTACTAGGAGAGAATGAGGAGTGAGAGGGAAGGAGGACTGGCTGGACTTCGGAGTGTGGCACAGAGTTCAGACTTTACCCTAAACACATCGGAAGGTAAATGAGGGGTGTTAAGGGGAGAAATGCCATGAGATCATCTGATTGGTATTTTTCAGACTCAGCTTCTGGGTGGAGACTGTGTTCCAGGGCCTAAGACCAGAAGCAGGGAAATGGGATTTACACCGTGGTTCTCACCTCTGGCTGCACATTAGAATCCCTCATGAAACATTTTAAAAATAGTGATACCCTGGCCCCACCCACGGAAACTAATTTGGCCACTGTGGGGCATCAATATTTTTTAATGCTCCCCAGGGTTGGGACGCCTGAGAGGCTCAGTCAGTTAAGCATCTGCCTTCGGCTCAGGTCATGATCCCAGGGTCCTGGGATGGAGCCCCTCATCGGGCTCCCTGCTCAGCGGGGAGTCTGCTTCTCCCTCTGCCTGCCACTCCCCTGGCTTGTGTTCACTCTCTCTCTCTCTGACAAATAAATAAATAAAATCTTTAAAAAAAAAAAAAAGCTCCCCAGGTAATTCTAAGGTGTAGCTAAGGATAAGAACCACTGCCCTCAGTGAAATGCTGTGACATTGTAGAAAAAGTCTACATGGTGGCTCTCCATGAACAAGAAGTATTGGTATTACCTGGGAACGTTTTAGAAATGCATCTTCTTGCACCCCACCCCAGACCTGCTGAATCAGAAACTCTAGGGGTGGAGCCTGGCAGTCTGTTTTAACAAGCCTTTCAGGTGATTCTGAGGCCTTAGATGTTGGAGAAACTCGGGCCTAAAAGATAACATTTTAAAAATGTGAAAATATTCCAAAGCCAAAATTCCTAGTACTGGGGGAAATTAGTAATTCTGCCATAAGAAGTAACACTATAGCAGAGGATTACAGAGTTCAACAATAATGATAATGCTGCTCCCCATTTACAAAAACAAAACATCGAGTTTTCACCCCCAGAACATATGCCCAGAATGGCTTTTCCAGTAGTGGTAATGAATTCCCAGCGCGTTACTCCCACTCCCCAGGAGAAACTCAAGCCCTAGATCTGCAAGACGGCCAGATAACAGCCACCAAGCAAGGGGTTGCTTTTCCACGATGCTACACTCTTACAAAATGCCTTCACCTATGTCACCTCATTTGTACATTGTAGCAACGCCACAGAGTAGATTCTGTTCCCATTTCACAGGTAGGGAAACCGAGATTCAGATAGCTTGAGTAACTTACGGAAGGTCGCAACAGCCCTAAATTAATTCTGTGTCTACTTTAGGCTTTCCACCCCACATTTTTACCCCATCTATCCCACACTATCTAGTGATGGGACTCACCTGAGCTAAGCAAAAGTCATACTTGAAATAGCTACTTTAAAATGCTTTAGAGTGAATGGGCACCCAAATTCTGGCTTCCAGCCAAACTCATGGGCCACTGCCAGTGTAGTCTAAAGACAGACATCCATTTGTGTAGAGGGCTAGAGGCCTGCAGGCATCTGTAGGAGGTGCTGGGGGCGGGGAGGCAGGATGCGGGTGGCAATCCTCTGCTCAGCCCAGATGGAGGTCAGGTTCCTCCCCGCTCCCTACGGAGCTGCCGGTCTCAGGTCTCAGGCCAGGCAGCCCATCAGTGTCACCTGGGAAGCTTACAAACCACAATGTCAGTCCCTGCCCCCTCGGGATCCTAACTTCAATGCTCTAGGCTGGGATCCAGACATCATTATCTATGAAAGGCCACACGTGTGACTTCACTGTGCAGCCACAGCGTTGAACCGTAACTTCAGAGGGAGGGGCATCAGGGTAGAAATGCAGGGGCTGTTTTCTGGAACAACTGCTCGAAGCTCTGGGTGCACACTAGGTTACTCACAAGGTCGTTCGCAAGGAACTGTAGAAGGAGCCCTTTGGTCCCTACCCCACCCCAGCCTTGGGACCATGTAGACGGAGGCAGCAATAGGGAACGAAGGTGCAGGGAAGCAGGAGAGAGACTTTGGTGCATAGAAAAGCAGCCGGAGTCACGGCAGCACCTGGTGAGGCTGGACCACCCGCCCTGCAGCTGAAGGGCAGTAGAAGGTGGTGAGGAGGCTGGCCCGGAAAAGCACAGAGACGCTTTGAGCACCCACCAGCCGCCCTCCCACCCCGGGGTCTCCCAGAATGAACAGCTTAGGGAGCTGACAGGTGAGGGTCAATGACATTTGGTTAGCAGTGGTGTTCTGTTGCGCAAAATCCTCCAAAGGCACTCAAGGCTGCATTCCTCTGCGACCCCGTCCGATTGCTAGGTTTCCTTCTTCACCACAGCATACCCCCATCTCCACTTCTAACCATTGCATGACAAGAAATGCATAAAACTCCCCCGATGGCAAGCAATCAGTCCCCTGGTGCAGGGCCTGTGGGAGTGGCTGAGAACCAGGCATCCTGGTGAGACCTGCCTCCAAACAGAAATAGCAACAGAAACCCCCACTGAAAGACACAGCTCTCTGCAAGTTGCCCCGCCCGGCCCTATGGAAACCTGTTTTCCTTAATTGCACAGGGACTCCATCAGGAGAGGCATTCCTGGTGCTCAGTGCCTTGACTGAGGCGAGGAACAACTGCCTTCCACGGAAGGATTAGCTGAAAGCCTGTGACTCCAGAGGAAATCAAAGATGCTAATAAGAAAAGACTGGATGGTACGGGTTGCTCTGGGATCCGGGAATAGATGCTGTCTTTATCGTGGCCACTTACAGGAAAGGAGGCCCAAGGCAGCATTTCTACATGTGATTGTGCTCTCATCCCAGTCCTGCTACTAAGGGAACATGAACTTTACTGCAGCGCTCACCACCGGTTTTCATTTGACTGCACACGCGAACTCATAATCCACCAGGAAGATGAAAGATTTCAGGTTCCGAGGCTGTCAGACATTTGTGCTTACGAATTTAGTGAGGCTCCTAAATCATGACTGAAGCACAGCTTCCAATATCTCTCCCCTCGTTTTCAGGCTTTCTAATATTTCCCCTGCTCTTGTGGTATCTTGGAGCAATCGCACTAATAGGAACAATTTAATGGAGTCCTGGGGAGTCAGGAGTTTGGAGGATTAAATTTCAACACTCAGCTTCTTATCATAGAGGAACACCCTTCCTCAATAGCTGCCCTGGATCCTAGACTTACTTGTTTCTCTCTCAGAAGAACCAGCGGCACCTGATCAGGACCGAGGAATTAGAAATATGGTTATTGCTCCTTTAATCTCAGTTCCCATCAAGGAGGGGCTGAGGGCAGGAGAATGCTAATCAAAAATTAGGAGTGACCACTGGCCTGGAAAGACTAGAGTCATTTTTCTCCACACTCAGAGATCCAGTCTTCCTCAAAGCAAAGCTGTCTTGCCCTGCCCTCTCTAACCACACACCAAGTAGCTCCGGCTAGAATCCTGGAGGCTTTCCTACCATCCTCCATCTTCCGCAATTCCCCACCCATCTAGCCAATAAGCAAATTCCCTCAAAGCTCTCTCTAACATTTCTTTTTAATATAGCCTATACTCCCTAGTGTTGGTGCCTTGCGGTGGTTTAGTCCCTCTTCATCTCCTGGCTGTATTTGTTTATTCAAATATTTGAGAAGATGCTACTGTGTCCCAGGCTTATGGGCTGGGATCACAGGGGCTCTCATGGGAAAGAAAACATTAAATAAGTATACCAATCAATGTTTAATAACCTATGTAATAAATGCTATCCAAAGAAGTGTTATTTGAGTTGGAGGTGGGCGTAAGTGCCTCTGAGGTTTAACTGTCAAAATGTAAATTATCTGACATTTTTAGAACACAGAGAAGCCCAGCTTCTGGTATAAAGAGGTGCCTATGGAACGCAGGGGTCCAGCACATAATAACTATAAACTCTGGACAACACACGCCCACATACACACACACAGAAGAACAAAGACCTCAAGGTATGAAGCGTGAACAAATGCAGACATTCTAGAGGGTCATCAAAGCTTGGAAGAGCATAAAATCAGTTACTTGTCTCTACAGCTTGCATCCTGAAGACAGGCTGAAGTTAGCCCATGGGGCAGCTATGACTCTGAAAGAAAAATACCACTCTTTTGGGGGCACCTGGGTGGATAAGTCGGTTAAGTGTCTGCTTTGGCTCAGATCATGATCCCAGGGTCCTGGGATCAAGCCCCACATCAGGCTCCTTGCTCAGTGGGGAGCCTGCTTCTCCCTCTCCCTCTACTGCTCCCCCTGCTTGTGCTCTCCCTCTCTCTTTCTCTCTCTCTCTCTCTGACAAATAAATAAAATCTTTAAAAAAAAAAAAAGAAAGAAAAGAAAAATACCACTCTTTTGGACCCAAAGCACAGGAGGACAGAGTTTGGAACTAGCACAGCCACTGGAAAGTAAGGAGAAGCCTAGTGAAGAGAAAGCCAGAGAGGGAGAAGTCCAGTTTCTACATATAGTCTTTGTCCAAGTGTCTGGCTGACCTGAACTAAACAAGCACAGAGCAGATTTCAAAGCAGGTCAGCTAAAGATAAAAGAACACAACTGAGATTTGACCTACTGCTCAGAAGTAAGAGTTACCATTCAAGTTCTACCCAGTTAATTGCCTGGTAAAACAAAAACACCAAAACTCTACAGAAGAATATAATGGAATACAGAGTTTCTATGAGGTAATATCACAACATAGGATATAATCCAAAATTACTCAGTGTGCAAGGAACCAGGTCTGTGAGCTAGCCACCAGAGTAGAGACAATAGAGGCCAATCCTGAGATGACCCAGGTGTTGGAACTTGAAAAACTATTCTATGTTCAATAAAGAACAAATTTTCTCACAGTGAATGAGAAATGGAAACTATAAAAAAAAAGAGACTCCAATGGAAATTCTCAAATTGAAAATTAAAATATGTGAAATTTAAGTCAGTGGATGGGCTTACTGGAAAAATGGAGATGGCAGAGGAAAGAATTAGTGAAACTGCAGTTAAATCAAAAGAAATGACCAAATCTAAAGCACATAGAGAAAAAGGATTATGGAAAATATACAGAGCCTCATGGGATTTTGGTTTGATACCATGTGGACTAGTTTTTAGATAATTGCAATCCTAGAAGGAAGATAAACAGAAACAGAAAAAAATACTTGAATATAAAACACCCAAAGTTTCCTTAATTTGGTTAAAATCATACACTTATAGGTTTACAAAGCTAAGCAAACCTCAAGTAGGATAAATACAAAGAAAACAAAGCCTAGCACATCATAGTCAAAGCACTGAAAGCCAAAACTGAACAGAAAATGTTAAAAGCAGCTAGAGAAAAACAACACATTACATACAGGGGAATAAACATTTAAATCATCACAGATTTCTCATCAGAAACTATGGAGATGAGAAGATAGTGGAACAACATCTGTAAAATCCTGAAGAAAACCCTGTCAAGAGAATTCTTTATTTAACTAAAATATCCTCCAGGGGTGCCTGGATGGCTCAGTTGGTAGAGCATGCAACTCTTAATCCCGGGGTTGTGAGTTTAAGCCCCACACTGGGTGTAGAGATTACTTAAAAAAATAAAAAGTATTTTTTATTGCATGCTAAAATATCTTTCAGAATTAAGTCAAAATAAAAACATTTTTTTTAAAGAGTTTTTATTTATTAGTTTGAGAGAGAGAGCGTGCATGCAAGTGAGCACAGGAGCTGGGGGAGGGTCAGAGGGAGAGGGAGACGCAGAATCCCTGCTGAACAATGTGGGCTCCATCCCAGGACTCTGGGATCATGGCCTGAGCCGAAAGCAGACGCTTGACCAACTGAACCACCCAGGCACCACATTCTTCAAAATAAAAACATTTTTAAATCAAAGAAAACTGGGGCGCCTGGGTTGCTCAGTAGGTTAAGCATCCAACTTGATTTCAGCTCAGGTCATGATCTTACAGTTGTGAGATCAAGGCCCACGTCTGGCTCCACCCTGGGCCTGGAGCCTGCTTAAGATTCTCTCTCTCTCTCTCTCTCTCCCCCCCTCTGGCCCTCCCTCCTACCCTCTCTCCTTCCCTCTCTAAAAAAAAGAAAGAAAAGTAAGAGAATGTGTCGCCCTCAGACCTTAACTCCTAGAAATGCTAAAGGAAGATTTTTAGGCTAAAGGGAGATAATTTTTCAAAATCAAAATAAAATGTTTTATTCCTAAAATTGTTAATGATTCAAATACTGTCAAAAAATTACATTAAATGAGGTGTGAGGTATTAATGTTTATCAAAAGGACACTAACTTTAAAAGATCGAGGAACACCACTCTCAATAGAAGTCATAAAACAAGAGTGAAATGATTAAGATATGGTCTAGCCATATATAATTGCATATTATTCAGAGAGTAAAAGGGTCCTTGTGAACGGTTTTTTATAACTTAGAAAAATATCTGTTACAAACTAAATAAAAGTGTATCTATAAAACCCTAAGATATTCATAGCCTTTTCTTTTTCCTGGAATATACCTTAAAGAAACAGAAAATAACACCAAGAATAATGCATAACAATGTTCATCATTGTGTTATTTTTTCCATCAAAAAACAAAAATTGGATGGAACCTCTTTAATAGATTTGTTAAATACATGCTAAATTTTTAAAATTCGTTGTTATACAAGCAATAAAAACTAGTTTTAAAGACTAATGGAGGGCTCCTGGGTGGTTCAGTCAGTTAAGCCTTTGGCTCAGATCATGATCCCAGAGTCCTGGGATCTAGTCCCATGTCGGGCTCCCTGCTCCACAGGGAGTCTGCTTCTCCCTCTGCCCCTCCCCCCACTCATTCTCTCTCTCTCTCTCTCTCTCTCTCTCTCAAATAAGTTCTTAAAAAAATAAAGACTAATGGCAAAAATAATTTTCATTGCAAAAAAGATAGCAATTTATAATGTGCATATATTATTTATACTCCCATGAAAAAAATACCGTGAAGCCTAAAGCACACATCGGTGATTATCTATGGATGGTTTCTTATTGGCAAATGTCATTTTTTTCTGTATATTTTTTGTTTTCTAAATTATTTTAATAAAGAAATTGGATAAATTTGGATGTACAGTATGATCTAAGTTATATTTTGATATGCATAGAAAAAGACGGCTAGAACAAAATTCCCTAACATGGGAACCATCCACGGGGACACTCTTTCTTCAGGGCAATCTGGTAGTTTTATACCCAAATGTGATCTGTGATACTTTCTTGCTTCCTGAAGAGAGGAAGAAGCTCTATAACTGATGGTTACAGAAACAGGCTCTGGATCCAGATTGCCTGGGTTGGAAGCTCAGCTCTGGCATTTATTCTAGTTAATCTCTCTCTGCCTCCTCTGCAATATCCTGACTCCTTGGGTTGGTAGAAAGATTAATGAGTTAATTTTTGTAAAACGTTCCACATAGTGCCAGGCTATTTAGTGTTCTTTAATAGTGCATTAAATAAAAACTAAATAGAAAATTATCCTAAGGATACAAGCAGATTAAAATGTTCACTAAAACATGATTTTAATAGGAATGAAAGAAGAAATTGCCAACAAGAGATTAGTTAGAATGGCAGAACGAGTAAGAGCACAGACTCTGGGAGCAACCTCCCAGGATTTAAATCCCATCCCTGCCATTCACGAGCAGGCGGGGGGGGGGGGGGGCACTGGACAAACAGCTTCATGTCTCTAGGCCTCCATCTTCTCATCGACAAAATGAGAAAGTAATAGTGCTACTACAGAGGTGTTGAAGGACTAAATAGGATGATATTTACACAACCCCCCAAACAGCGTCTGATGTACAGTAAGCACTATATTCAGTGTTTCCTCTTGTGGGGGGATGTTGATGCAGTGGTCATAGGACATCTAGCCCTCCACAAACCCCAGGGGATAAATGGGAATTGTGTCCACCCGGAAGGGGGAGGGGGTACCTTTTGTAATTTACACAAAAGCACAATGGAGATGAAACCTGGTTCTCTGGGAGAGTTAGTAGGATCCCATTTGTGTAAAATCAAAAAAATGGACATTTATGTTTGCAAGTGTCTATCCATGTTAAGTTATATAAGGATGGTGGGCTTGGGATGCTATCATTCTCTTTTCTGAACTCTTCTACAGAGCCCTTCTCATCCTATCCCCCAGAACATGCGTTCTTGTATAAAAGCAATAAAGCTTTGTGTGCACCGTGGCTCTGCCTATCGATAGAGAGAGAAACAATAGAGAATTTGGTGGACGACATTCCATCTATGTATATGTTTGGGTGCAAGGCTCTGGATGGAAGAAACTCAAACATTTATATACAAAAATGAACAATTCCTATCCCTGAGCCCAAATATTATTACAGGCTACGTCCACAGCTTTCTGTATTAATGAGAAGAGTTCTTAAAAAAAATTTAGATTTTAAAACAGAGGAAAAGAAAATATAGTGAGTGGTTGTCTTTGGTGGTAATATTGTGGAAATTTCTTATTTTCTTATATTTTCCTATAATGAATGCATGTAACTTTAATACTCACAATATACTATATATAGCTAAACCATACATGGTTCATCTCCAACCTTATAGTCGAAAATAACAAGGATGATTAAAAGTACATTTATGAAAAGACTTTACAGGTGAAAAGGGTATTTTCCCACATTCTCTCCCCGCTGCTCCCCAAAAGCAAAGCAAGCAAGTGAAGCGTGTGTTTCCAGGAAACAACTCTATTTTATCAGTTAGCAAGGTACATGCCCCTGGCAGATTCACTGCAATAAACTTCAGCCATGGTTTGAAGTTTAGGAAACCTCATGTCCAAGTTCCTGGTATGTCACGTTCCCAGCTTCCCCTAGGAATGCTCTAGGAGGTGACTGGCTTATTTACAGATTATTTTTATTCTTTATATTCCTGGCAGTGCTGTGCTCAAATATTTTCACAGCTAGAGCAGAGTGGTGAACGCATGTACATACACACATACACACACACACACACACACACACACACGCCAGAGTGGAGAAATAAAACCAGATATTAAATACATATCATCCCCTCCAGACTGCAGAGGAGACTAGGATAAGTGTACCAGGCCACTGTCTCCAATGTGTTAAAATAATTTAATTGGGTATTTCATGGCACATTTTGCATTATCATGGCTCCCTTTGGATGCAACAAATGATTTGCTTCAGTAATAGAATCCCAAGTAGTGGCATTATGTGATTAAGTAAGTGAGAACATTAACCATTAAATTCAGTTCAGTCAGGCTTACATCCGTCTTATTTCTTTTTTATAATTTAAATTTTCCTGCTGGTGTATGTTCACCTGAGACTATTTTTAAGTAATCTGTTTATGAGAGTTTCCCTTCTTACTTTTCACTCAATTACTCCTGCACTCGGAGTTTGAGAACTGCAGTGTGACTCTCCTTTGTTAAGTGGATTGACCATTAGGTTAGAAGGCAGGAGAGTACAGTTCTCAATTTCCATATTTACAACAGCTCTCCAAAACATTTCAAATGGCTGGTTTTGTGGGCCTCATGGCTCTCCAAAAGATTTCAAATGGCTTGTTTTGTGAGCCTCATAAGCACTACTAGTTTATTGGGCTTGAACACTTGATTAGAACTCACATAGTCATTAAGCAGTGGTCTTGGCCTCTCTACCTATTAAGTTCAACGGTGTACAGGAGGCTAAAGGAAATCATGGTGAAAAGTTTTAAAACAGCTTGAAAATTGTAGAGGAATAGTTCTTGATTTTGCTGGGCCATTGGCTCTCTTGCCGTTTGAGAGTTGTAGGCACTCTCCCCAAAGCAATGAACACACACAAAACAAATTTTGCATGCTATTTAAGGGGTTCACACATGCACATCCCACCCAGTAGCTTGTAGAACTCAACATCAGAATTCATTCTCTCCAGCAGTGGTTCTCAACCAGGGGCTATTTTGCCCTGCAGAGGACATCTAGCAACATCTGGACTCAGTGATGTTCACCACAACTGGAAGGTTTGGGTGCTGAAGGAGCTAGAGAATAGAGGCCAAGAGTCTGTTAAACCTCCTACAATGCTCAGGACACTTCCCCACATGGAAAGTCATCTGACCTAAATGTCAACTGAGCCAAGGCTGAGAAATCCTGTTCTACAGAGTAGACCAAAAATCCTGATGGAATATTGAGACCCAGCTCCATATGGGAATATACCCAGGAAGGCTAAACAAAAATCATGGGGCAATCCACACAATTTCACCTTAATTCATTCACTGAACCAATTATTTATTCAACACACTTCTAAACATCCACTCGATGCCAAGTGTCATTGCAGTCACAGGGACTCCCGAAGTGAAGAGGCCAGAGACCCTACCTTCTGCAACAGGTAGTCATTAGAAATCAAGTCAGTTAGGGCGCCTGGGTGGCTCAGTCGTTAAGCATCTACCTTCGGCTCAGGTCATGATCCCAGGGTCCTGGGATCGAGTCCCACATCAAGCTTCCTGCTTCTCCGTCTCCCACTCCCCTTGCTTGTGTTCCCTCTCTCGCTGTGTCTCTCTCTGTCATACAAATAAATAAAATCTTAAAAAAAGAAAAAGAAAAAAGAAATGAAGTCAGTTAAGCAAATATCCAATTTAAAAAAAAAGGTGCTAACAGTTAGGAATGAGTTCAGCTGCATGCTTAATAATTTAATCAAATAGGGATTTGACTTAACCAGGTCTGTTTTCATGTAGAAACAAATACAAGGGTAGGCAGTCCCAGACACGCAAGGCTATTCCCTATGCCACAAAGGCCACAGACAACTTCCGCTCTCCTCCTCCGCCGTCCTTCATGTTTGGCCTCCTTTCTGTTCCCACAAGATTGTTGCTGCTCAAATCTGAATGCCACACAGAGGAGACAGAGCAAAGGACAAGAGCAAAGCAATGTAAACAGCAGTTAGGTCGGACTCTCTTAAATGGAAATGATTATCTGGAAATTGCACCCAGGAGACAGTTCCTTACACCTTATTGGCTATAACCAGGTCACATGACTGCACACAGCCGCAGGGGAGTCTGGGAAGGCAAGTATTTTTAATTGGGCACGTGGTTACTCTAAGTAAAAACAGGATTCTGTTAATAAGGAAGAAAGGTATAATGGTCATCGGGGAGGTGATTAGTACCCTATCTGCCCTAAGGGTGGTAACCGCAAGAAACACTAAGGAAACACTTGGGAGAAGCACAGAAACTATTTTGAAGCGCTTATGGGAGAGGGGAGTCTCCCAGACACGGAAACAGAGACTTGAAAATGAGGAAGAGTTACCAACAGGGAAGGGGGTATTTGAGCAGTAGATGGCTGTGAGGTAACAAAATCGTCCAAACCGGGGGAACCAGCAAGACTGGGGAAAACAGAGAGCAGTGAAGGACGAGGCAGGATGGGCGGGTAGCGCACTGTAATCCATATTAATTTTGAGGGTAATGGTTAGCCTTTAATAGGTTTAAAGCAGAGAAGGGACACTATCTGAGTGTTCATTCAAAAACATCACTCCATTTGCAGTGTGGTGCACCCTTGTAGTGGGGAACAAGACTTGATACAAAAAGCCAGAGTCGTAGCACTGAGGACGGAAAGACTGGATTGCTTATGTTTTTACGAGAAAAGCATAATACCCCACCCTCAGCCATGAAGCAGGAGTGGTATGGGAAGGCTTGGTTAGAAATAGGGCTACTGCCTGAATCTGTGCGGTAGGAATGTGTTGCAGAAAACCCTTGCCCTGAGAAGTTCCTGAATCATGCGATCATTTCCATGTTCTTCAGTCCTTGAAGATGGGACAGCTTTGGGCTTTTTTTCTTTTGCAATCCCTCAGGCAAATATGGGTCACTCATCTCAGCAGGCAAGGTTTGCCCAACACAAAGCCAAAGGACTTCTACCAGTCCCCTCCTGCCTGATGATGTTGACTGCATTTCCTCAAGCATTTCCCTGCAAGTGCATTTGCCATGCTCTCCAGATACAAGTCTTACATCTCCATCTAACTGGGCGGCTCTTCCACTGCTTCTCCAGAACAGCCCCTGTACTATCACTCGAGTGCCTTTGGCATCACTGGGAGCCATGACTCTTCTTGTACTCTACACAACAATGGAGGAAGGAGAGACTGCAGAGAAGTAAACTCCACGCTGGACTCAAAATAACATGGCAAACACTCATTGGCCAAAGATCTTACTGTATGATACACACAGTGACACTCACCAGCAACAATTATACACCATGGCCTGCCAAACACTAGTGGATGAGAAGTGTGATGTAGCATGCTGCCTATAGAGTAGAATGTATTTATATCATAAAATGTACTAGGAAGGAAAGCTATGTTGAAGATATTTTGCCATAAAGTAGCATTATAAAAAAACCTGAGCTAGTTGGCAGGTAACAGGGTTTATCCTTAAAGGAAGGTCCTTATTCAGTCATTGGGAAAGCAGTAGCTTCACAGCATAATTCTGCATATGTGTAAACCACAGGTGCAAAGTTAAATTGTGTGTTACAAATATTCATTTCAAATAGTTCTTCTCATATCTGACCATAGGGTAGAAGATCATTTGTTCAGAAATCTGAATACTGGAATAATTTATCTGAATTGTTTAATAAAATTTTCTAATTGTAATTCAACATTTTATGAATTAATTTTTTAAACAGCTTTATTGAGGTATAATTTATATACCATAAGACTTAGCCATTACCCCCCAAAATTCTACCATGTCCACTTCCACTTAATCCTCACTTGCTTTCCCCGCCCAAGGCAACCACTGTTCTGCTTTTTAGTTCTATTACGTTTGCCTTTTCTGGTCACTTCCTATAAATGGAATTAGATACAACAGGTAGTCTTTTGCATCTGGCTTCTTCTACTTACAATGTTTCTGAGATCATCCATGGTATACATGTATGGATTCCTTTTTATTTCTGAATGGGATTCCATTGCATAGATACACCACATTTTGTTTATCCATTCACCAGTTGATGGACATTGGGACTATCTCCAGTTTTGGGCTGCTAAAATAATGCTGTTATGTGTACATGTCTTTGTGTGAATTTGTGTTTTTATTTCTTTGGGGTAGACACCTAGAAGTAGAATTTCTAGGTCACGTTGTTGTTATTTTTAACGTTTTTTTAAAAGATTTTATTTATTTATTTGAGAATGAGAGAGAGAGAGAGCATGCCCCAAGTATGAGCAGGGGGGGGGGGGGGCAGAGGGGAGGGAGAAGCAGACTCCCCGCTGTGCAAGGGGCCAGACACTGGGCTTGATCCCAGGACCCTGGATCCTGGGATCATGACCTGAGCTGAAGGCAGATGCTTCACCAACTGAGCCACCCAGGCGCCCCTATTTTTAACTTTTTAAGACACTGCTAAACTGTTTTCCCAAGAGGCTGTACCATTTTATACTCCTATCAGGACACCATGCTACTTAAGTTTCTCCATGTACTGCCAACATTTGATACTGTTTGTCTTTTTGATTATAGCCATTCTATTGGATATGTAGTGGTACCTCATCCCAGTTTTCATTGGATTTCCTGTAATGATTAATCATGGTGAACATCTTTTTTATACATTTGTTATCCATCTATGTATTTCTGGTGAGATACGTATCCAAATCTTTTGCCAATATTTAAAAGGTGAGTCCTTATTATTGAATTATAAGAGTTTTTCAAATATACTTTGGATATAGTCCTACACCAGATACACGATTTGTGAATATTTTCTCCCAGTCTGTGTCTTTTTGTTTTCTTAATGGTATCCTTTGAAGCACAAAAGTTTTTCAGGTTGATTCAACAAATATATAGATTTTTTTCTCTCTTATGAATCATGCTCTTTGTGTTGTAGGTAAGAGACTGCCTTGCTTTTCGAAAAATCTAGTTTGACAATCTCTGCCTTTGATTAAGGGTATTTAGATCATTCCCAGTTAATGAAATTACTGATACGGTTGGATTTACATTTTCCATTTTATTTAATTTCTCTGCATTTCCTTTTTTGTTTCTGTTTCTTGATTGCCTTCTCTTGCATTAAATACTTTTTAGTGTAACATTTTAATTCCTCTAAGAAATATTTTAATTTTTTATTATTTTCTTAGTGACTGTGCTGGGAATTAAAACATGTATCTTAATTTATTGCAACCTACTTCAGATTAATACTAACATAATTCTGATAAGATATAGAAACTCTGCTTCCGCATGGCTCCATTCCCTGCTCTTTTGTTTCTATAACATGTATATATATAAAAAATACGGCACTATAATTAGCACTTCATCTGTCTTTTAGAAATATTAGAGAGGATATCAGAAAGATATATTTACAGAGTTTCTTATATTAATCTATATTTATCATTTCTGGTGCTTTTTGTCTTCTTTTATGGATGCAGGTTATATCTAATGCCCTGTCCTTCTAGCCTGAAGGATTTCTTAAGAATTTCTTGGTAGGTTGGCCAGCAATCAATTTCTCAACTTTTGCGTATCTTGGAATGTCTTTATTTTCCTTCATGTGTAAGGATGTTTTTTCTGGATACAATATTTTTAGTATATGGTTTTGGTTTTCTTCTTTAAAAAAAAAGATTTTAATTTATTTATTTGGGAGAGCAAGCACAAGCAGGGGGAGGGGCTAGAGAAAGAAACAGACTCTCCGCTGAGCAGGGAGCCTGACACAGGTCTCCATTCCAGGACCCTGGGATCATGACCTGAGCCGAAGGCGGATGCTTAACCGACTGAGCCACCCAGGCGCCCCTGGTTTTCTTCTTTTAGCACTTTGACTACATCATCCACTGCCCCCTGACCGCCAGTGTTTCATATGAGAAGTCAGTCGATCATTAATCATACTGATACTTCCCTGTCTGTAAAAAGCTGTTTTTCTCTTAGCACTCTCAATACTTTCTCTGCATTTCACTTTCAAGATTCGGGCTGTAATGGGTCTAAATGATAATCTCTTTGGCTTTACCCTACTTGGGGGATGTTGACTTTGGTAGATGTGTGTTTTCCACTAAATGTGGCAAGTTTTCAGCCACTGCTTCTTCAAAGAGCTTTTCCACTCCCTTCTTTGCCTTCTTTCTTTTAGAACTCCCATTATTTCTGTTGGTATACTTGATGCCCCATGTTTTCTGAGGATCTATTCTTATTTTTATTCTTTCTTTTCCTCTCTGAATAGATAATTTCTATTGATCTATCTTCATGTTCACTGATGCTTTCTTCAGCTATCTTGAATCCCTTTAGTGAGTTTTTCCTGTCAGTTACTGTATTCAGCTTGAGAATTTCCCTGTGGGTTTTTTTCATAATTTCTATCTCCTTATTGAGACTCAGTTATTAATTATTATTTTCATACTTCCTGTAATGCTTAGTTTTATGTGTCCGCTCGACTGGGCTAAGGGATACACAGATAGCTAGTAATAATACATTGTTTCTGGGGTGTCTGTAAGAGTATTTCTGGACAAGATTAGCATTTGGTTGGTGAACCGAGTAAACAGATGGCCCACCTCAATGTGGGGAAGCATCATTCAATCCTTTCATAGTCCAAATAGAATAAAAAAGCAAAGAAATGGTAAATGTGCTCCATCTGAGCTAGGACATCTGTCTTTTCCTGCACCCAGACATCAGTACTCCTGGTTCTGGGACCTTCAGACTGTGACCAGGACTTAGAACATCAGCACCTCCTGCCCCCAGTTCTCATGCTTCAGACTTGGACTGAATTATACCACCAGCTTTCCTGGTTCTCCAGCTTGCAGATGGCAAGTCATGGGACTTCTTGGCCTCCATAATCATGTAAACTAGTTAATATATAATAGGAATATATATATTATCCTATTGGTTCTGTTTCTCTAAAGAACCCTAATATACCTTCAATTCTTTAAGCATGGTTTCCTATAGTTCCTTGAATATATTTATAATAGCTGTTTTGAAATCTTTGTCTGCTAAATCCAACATCTGGGGACATTCAAAGACAATCCTATTAACTGTGGTTTCTTCCGATTATAGGTCAGACTTCCTGTATGTCTCATATTTTTGGTTGAACACTGAACATTTTAGATAATATATTGTAGCACTCTGAATTCTGATTTTTCCCCTCTGGTGGCTGCTGATGCTATTTTGTTGGTTCTATTTATTCTGAAACTTTCACTGGCTAAACTTTGAAACCTGTCTCCTGCAGAGTGTGTGGCTGCTCATGTTTCAGTTCAGGCTTTTTTCTTTAATTCTTGATTTTTTTTTTTAAGATTTTACTTATTTGAGAGAGAGTGCACAAAAGAGAGAGAGCACAGGAGCAGGGGGAGCAGCAGAGGGAGAGGGAGGAAACAGGTTCCCCACTGAGTAGGGAGCCCGACACAAGGCTTGATCCCAGGAGCCTGGAATCATGACCTGAGCCAATGGCAGACTCTTAACCATCTGAGCCACCTAGGTGCCCCTTGATTTTATTTTTTAAGTATGGCTTCTTGTAGGCTGCCCATGTATCAGCATAGCTCAGTAGTCAGCTAATGACTGGGAAAAGGTTGTACTCAAATACCTGAACCAGTAAGCGTACTATCCTTTGCTGATGGTAGAGGGTAGGAGTAGACATTAAAAGTTCAGGCTATTCTCAAGTCTGTCCCGGCTTTTGCTCACTGCTTGGCCCTTCCATGTATTCTATGGCAATGTGGAAAGTTTTAGGGTTGGCCAGGAGTGTATGAATAGCTGAGGCTCTCTCTAGTCTCTGCTGTGCACCTGCAAAGCCTCAGCCAGGAACACATTTACCAGAAACATGACTGAAAACTCAGGCTAGTGGACCTTTCTTCTTCCTGGTTACCAAGATCATCACTTTCATTAATAACAACCCTACACCAAATTCACGCAAACCCCCTTCTACTGTGGCTGTACAATCTACCCAACCTGAGCTGGGAAGGAGAGCAGCTTCAGACTAAAACACCACAGACTCCCAGTGGTTCCCAAATTCCAGCAGTTTTTCAAGCACAAATGCTTCTCAGATTGTTTTATGCCATTGACTAATTGTCAGGATGTTGAAATGGTTGCTTTTGTCCATTTTGTCCAGCTTTATAGATGCATTTTGGGGAAAAGATTTGCTGACCTCCTTACTCAGCCATACCTGGAAGTCCTGCCAATACAATTCAATTTCAAAATCAAGCTGCTGCAAATAACACACAGCGTGTAGTGATAGAATGATTTGTAAGGCTATGAATGTCTCACGGGTGATGTCATGATAGACTGATCCATCAAGTGGAGCAGAAGGGAACAGGTAAAAACGGCTGATTACATTCACATTACTATCATTTCCAAGCATAATTTCTAAGTTGAAAGTGTTGCTATATGTCATTTATATATCTGGACAAGTGACAACTGTTTTAAGGCACTGGACACATATATGTCAGAACATATATATGTTCATATGTAGGTACATGTACAAACATGCACACAAAAACAGCATTCTTCTTCCTTTCTTACCCCATCACTGTGATTGTTCTAATTAAGCTATATAAACTCCAGAGTTACTATTAATCCAATTCTGGTAAAATCCCAGAAATTCTAGGTATACTCTCATCTACAGAGGTAGAGAGGACATTCCAGGTACACTGTCTTCTACTTCCAGGCAGAAAAGCATACTGAACAGAAGAATCAAATGCTAATGTGAACCCAGTTCCACAAAAATTAAGCATAAAAGCATATTATTAAGTCTCAAGGTGATTTCCAAAAAGATGTCAACAGTATTTAATTATCTGCAACAACCTGATTGGCAAGGAATACTGCTTCGGGGGTGAGAGAGGTTAGCCCCATAGTACAGCAACACCTCCAGTGTGGTCCAATATCTTAAATGCGCAGAAGAAAATAAAAAGCTCAAATTAAGTTCAAAGCTGAAAGTGGCCTCAGTACCAATTTTTCACACTATATCATGAATGATGTCAGTTGGCTGAAACTCTCTGAAGAGAGCCTCCAGGGAAATTTGTAAAGCACGTGTTCATCTACAACCTCTACCCAAGAGTTTTTCTTCACAGTCATGTGCCACCTGTCACCAACCTCCCTGTTACAGGGTGAAGTTTTGTCACTGGAGTTGCCATGAGCGAGAGCGAAAGAGAGGGTGGTAAAGGGGAGGTTGATGTGAGAGATGCTTGAAATATCCTTTGACAAGGAGTTCTCAAGATGGCGGAGGTATGGCTAGCACTACTGCATTTGCTGTCACTCCCAGAAGTTTAGAATATGCCTGCATTTTCCCTGGTGCCTCAAGATGAGGCAAGCAGACAAGTGTACTCATAAATTAATAGGAATGAGCACCATCAGAGCAGCTAGCATTTACTGAGTACTCAGCCAGGGCCTAGCATTACGTCATGGCTGTGAAAATTAGTCTGAACTTTTATTTTCTATTTAACCCATGCTGCTGACAAAGGCCACTGCTCTAAGGATCATTTTACAGTCACCTTTGTCTATCTTATTGATGCTACATTCAAATATATAGAATTTAGGGGCACCTGGGTGGCTCAGTCATTAACCGTCTGCCTTCAGCTCAGGTTATGATCTCAGGGTCCTGGGATCGAGCCCCGCATTGGGCTCCCAACTCAGAGGGAAGCCCACTTCTCCCTCTCCCTCTGTCCCTCCACTTGCTTGTGCTTTCTCTCTCTCTCTCTCTCTAATAAATAAATAAAATCTTTAAAAATATATATATATACAGCATTTAATCACACCAACTCTATGAAGTTGAATGAGTATGACTATCCCCATTTTACAGATGAGAATTCAAGGGCTAAGCCCCTTGGCCAGAGGTAAGTCAGGATTCAAATAATTTTACTCTACCCTCCACATTCCTGCCCCAGCTACTGAATTATTTGCTCGGAGTCCTTCTGTTAGAAAACCATTCCATGGAGCATCTGGGTGGCTCAGATGGTTAAGCATCTGCCTTCAGCTCAGGTCATGATCCCTGGGTCCTGGGATCCAGCCCCACATCGGGCTCCTAGCTCAGTGGGGAGCCTGCTTCTCCCTCTGCCCCTGCTCATGCTCTCTCTCTCTCTCTCTCTCTCTCTCTGTATCTTTGTGTCTCAAATGAATAAAAAAAAAATCTTAAAAAAAAAAAGAAAACCATTCCTGTGGTACTATTTTGAGGTAGGTTAGATGCAGTATAAAATGGGAACAAAGAGCGGCACCTAGGTGGCTCAGTCATTAAGCATCTGCCTTCAGCTCTGGTCATGATCCCAGGGTCCTCGGATCGAGCCCCGCATCGGGCTCCCTGCTCAGCTGGGAGCCTGCTTCTCCCTCTCCCACTCCCCCTGCTTGTGTTCCCTCTCTCGCTGTGTCTCTCTCTGTCAAATAAATAACATCTTTAAAAAAAAAATGGGAACAAAGTTATTATTCTAAAAGGATTGCCCTGAGCAATGGAGATGATCTGAAACCCAAGCTAATATTTTATCTTTAACCTATATTTAAAAGGGATATGTCTTAGGTGAAAATAAATATACCAAGAGACTGGGAAAATACTGTCAATGATTTTGAATTCAAAACCAAGCCCACATATTATCGCTCACATTATTCACTCATTACTTCATTTGCTTATTCATTTAAATATTTATTGAACACCCACTAGGTATGGGGATTTTACTAGACACAGGGCGTACAGCTGTGAACATGGCAGCTCACCCGCAACCTCAGTAGAGTGGGGAACAACCTAACAAGTAATCAGACAAATATAATCAGTTTCAATAAGTACCCTGATGGTAGAATTATCAAGTCTTATAGGAACACGTGTGGAGGAGAGGAGCTCCAAACTCATCTTGCACTTTCAGAGAGAGCTTCCCAGAGGTAATGTGTCAGCGGAGACCATAATGAGCTATCCAGGTGAATAGGAAGTGGTGGTCAGTGTTCCAGGCAGAAGAGCATTTTACAAAGCAGGTGCTTCATTAGCCAATCCAAGGGGTGAGTGGGGACAAGAACTATTCAAGAAACTCATGGGGGCGGCTGGGGGGCTCAGTCGGTTAGGCATCTGACTCTTGATTTCAGCTCAGGTCATGATCTCAAGGTCGTGAGATCAAGCCCTGTGTCAGGCTCTGCTCTTAGCAGGGAGTCTGCTTGAGATTCTCCCTCTCCCTCTGCCTCTGCTCCTCCCCCTTCATGCTCTCTTTCTCTCTCTAAAATAAACAAAAAAATCTTAAAAAAAAAAAAAACTCATGGTATACCTCACGCCTAGTATGCCAGCAAGAGATGACATTAGACCACACAAAACTGGAGCTACATCCAAAGCTATGAAAACAGAAATGCAAACTTGCAGAACCAAAGAGTCCCTGGCTTGGAAACCCATGAGAAGCACAATCCTAGCAAAAATGTCCCTTAATGGTCAAGTTACATTTACATAGTAATTTTTTAAAAAGCCAATAAATAGCAACATTTTAACACCTTCCCCCCACCCAACCACCTTCACATCTAGCTTCTGAAATGTTCTTCTCTTTACGTGGCACAACATGGTGAATGGTGACATAGACCTTCCTTTCAAAGTGAACCAAAAATAGAGAGGGAGATGCTGTCTAATATTGCATTTGATCTGATCTTCTTGTCCTCATCAAAGAAGACTCTCAGGGAAAAAAAAAAAAAAAAAAAACACAACAGAAACAGCAATCACAGAATGAGATTCTCATTTTAAGGACAATGAAGTGCCTGTAGGAGAGGAGGGCATGGTATGTAATAGGCCAGTGGAGAGGGAGAAATTGAGGACTTGGAACAATGGCTTGTTTCTAGAGACGCAAGTATGCATAAAACTCCTCCGGCTGCCAGGCAATTTGGAAAAGGAACAGCTTCAGTTGTAATATAAAACAGGAAGAAAGATCACCACTATAAAGGGACTGCCTTGAGAACTGGGGATGGATGAAACCCTTTTATGGAGGCCATAAACTGAGCTTGCTTGTTGGATGAGTTTATCTGCTCTGTGTACAAAGGTGGATGTCAAGTTCTCAGGTGGAAGTGTCTACCGTCTAGAATGTTGTTCTCTCCCACTCCTCTTTGCCTAGCTGGCACCTACACGGTTTTGGGGTCTCAGTTTAAGCAATCTCTTGTTGCGGGTGTTCTGCTAAACGTTTTTCATTCCCCAGTGAATGCGAGACCTGCTTGTCAGATGCTCCCATAGCACTCTCTTCCTCCCTCTGATCACAGCCCTCACTCTAGGAATCTGCATAAAATGTGTCTCGTCTGTCTCTCCACATAGAGACTCTGTGAGCAGAGGGCCCAGGCTGTCTTGGTCATCACTGACAATCCAGGGCCGGGAACACACAGCAGCTGTTCATAATGATGTCTTTTTATTTTAATAGTCACTTGCTAATTCAATAAAATGTTGCAACTCCCACTTAAAAACAAAAATTTTTCTACACCAACTACTTGCCAGATGCCATGCCAAACATTTTCTCAAGCTTTTTCTCATTTAATCTTTACAGCAGTCTGGTATTCATCATTATTTGGAAGGAGAGAAAATCAAGACTGAAAGAGAAGACAGATTTGCCCAAGGCCATGTGGAGGAGATGTGGCAAAACCTGGATTCATACCAGGTCTTCTGACTACCCCAGCGCTCTCTCCCCAACCGCACTATGCAACATCAGCTTGCCTACCGCATTGTCTGCTCACACATATGGTAGCAGGACATCCAAGCCTTAGTGGCTTCAGCTAACCACGTGATTGTTCTACTTCCAGGCACAATCAACTCTTACATAATTATATATAGTATATATGTTAAAAATGTTATTTTCAAAAGAAACTGAAATGGTTGCTATAAGAAATAACCTTAAAAATGAAATAGATAGATAGCAAAATGAAACACGACAGAGTTCTAGAACTCTAACAAGATGTTGGAGCTTCTGAGCCGAGGGCTGCTCACTATGGGTTCAGAGAGGAGAATAACCATGTCATGCCAGCATAAAGCTGAGATATTCTCCTGGACCCAGTTAAGATTATCAATTTGTTTACAAGAGCCAAGATATGGAAAGCAACTCAAGTGTCCTTCAATAGATGAATGGTTGAGGAAGATGTGGTAAATATACACAAGGGAATATTACTCAGCTGTAAAAAAGGAGATCTCGCGATTTGCAATGACACAGATGGACCCAGAGGGGATTATGCCAAGTTAAATAGGTCAGACAGAGAAAGACAAATACTTTTTGATCTCACTGATATGTGGAATCTAAAAAAAAAAAAAACCAATAAGCGAACAAAAAAAGTAGAGACACATAAATACCAAAAACAATCTGGTGGTTGCATGGGCAAAACAGGCGAAGGAGAATGAGAAATATAGGCTTCTGGTTATAGAATGAATCAGTCATGAGGATGAAAGAAGGTACAGCATAGGGAATATAGCCAATGGTGTCAGACTAGGGTTGTATGTGACAGAGGGCAGCTACACTTGTGGTGAGCTCGGCATAACATACAAATCTGTCCAATCACAATGCTGTACACCTGCAACTAAAGTAACATTGTGTGTCAAATATGTTTCAATTAAAAAAAAAAAGTATCTACTTGTAATGGGTTCTTAGGACAGTGCCTGGAATATAACAAGTATTATAGAAGTGTTTGTTGTCACATACATGTGTAACTGATGGGTGTCAGGCGTCACCACTGAGTGAATGTGGAAAGTAAGGAGAGAGAGAGAAGGGAGAGGTAAAAAGAAAAAGAAATTATAGGTGTCGCGTGTATGTGTGTGTGCGCGCACGTGCAAAATTTAGCTGGGCAGTGATGGATGTTAACTAAATTTATTGTGGTAATCGTTTTGCAATAAATACAAATATTGAATCATTATGTTGCACACCTGTAACTAATATATTATATATCAATTATATCTCCAAAAAAAAAAGAAGAAGAAGAAAATGTCTATATCTCCATGAAATGTGTGTTAACTAATATTCTCCTGGAGACCATTTAAACACAACTTTCACCCATCACTTGGGACATCTCATAGTTTGAAACACAACACTGAGACAGTATTTCAGGAAGGAAGTAATTGCAACTTAAAATACCACCAAATCCCAGATGTCTTCCCATAGGAGAGCGGTGGCATACTTCCTATGAGGGGAGATAGCACTTTCTTTAAGGAAGTACCTTGATGACCTCTTGGGTAAGAGAGGTGAGGATCCCAAACTTGGGACAGGTCTGGAATGAGGCCATCCAAACATAAAGAGTCAACAGAAAGAAGGAAGAAAGGGAGGGAGGAAGGGAGGACCTGGGGATTTCATAGGCAACCTGAAAAAGAGGGAGGCTTGCAAAAATACAAAAGCAGCAGGGAAGACCTTGCTCACAGAACCCTGCTCTCCTCCTTCTCGGGGTTTCTCACAGTTGTGCTGGAATACATGTGTGTGTCGTGTGTTTAATCTCTCCTCCTTTCTCTCCCCCTCCGTCCTAGACTAAAAGCCCCATCACATCAGGGCTGGTCTCTCTGATCATCTAGTGCTCTGCACCCAAGCATGTAGGCTCACACCTGGCGCACAGCACATGCTCAATCCTGTTTGTTGATCTACTAAGCAAACAGGAGGGCAGAAGGGCTTCGCAGCAGTCAGAACCTGAGAGGGCAAGACCAGTGAGGATTCCCCATGGTGAGGGAAACTAAGGCATTGTTTAAAAAAAAAAAAAAAATCCTGTCTAATTCTTAATGTGTTCCCTATGCCCTTCTCATCCATTACCCTCCGATTATGGAAAATGTTCAACATCCACCTGGTAGTGGGACTTTGGGGGATGAAGAAGGAGGTGGAATGAATCAATTCATGTACAAACAGCAAGAAGGTAGGAGTTATCAGAATTCTGCCTCCTTTGGAAAAGTTAGGGGAAGGGTCAAATGGCAGAAGAACTCAAGCCTCAGTCTCTAACTCCTTCAAAATCTAAGGAAGAGGCTGAGGTATGGGCTCAAGGCAATTTAGAAGGTCAGGAGGCTTAGAGCCAACACCCCCACTCTTCACCCAGCCCACTGATAGGGTAAATTAGAATTATAGAAAATCAAGTGGAAGTAGAAGTGTAGTTCTGGCTCCCCAGCAACCAGCAGACAGAAGTGGCATTGCCTGGGTAAATGTCACACCCAGCACAGATTCAAACAAAGGGAATACAGCAGGCAGCCCTTCATAGCTTCTTTAGAATAAAACACAAGCTATAAGTGCATCTTTCCCTATAGAGCCATCTGGGAAGTGGATGGGTCTATATTCTACTACCAGCAAAAGGTATTGATTGGTACTTATTAAGTGCCCACATGCTCCTTGTGCGGGACAAAAGACCCAGTCCCACTTATAACAGCACTCATTCAATAAGAGTATCAACATTAATACAAATACCAAGTGACAGTCTCCTGATGACCATTAGATGTCACAATGGAGAAGAATCCTGATGTTTCAGAATCTAAACCATTGTTGGCACAATTCCCTTCCAAAGTGACAGTCAAGTGGCTCAATATCCTAGTTTACAAGGACACTGAAAACAAAAATATTAAGATAGCTATTGAATAAAGTTTTTTTTAATTCTAAAAGACACAATAACAAGCAAAAATATTTTTTTAATTCTAAAAGACACAATAACAAGCAAAAATATAAAATAATATATTTTGGCTTCTGTCCAACAAGGGAGTGGTTACTCCCCAGGGGTCACAGGTAGATCTTCAAATTTTAAGTTCTCCTATAAAGGACTTTCAAAAAAAAGAAGGTTCCTCCAGAAGGCGGGGATAATTTAGCTTTTCTAAATCTATAAATGTGTGGCAACAGAAAATGAGGAAGGTGGTAGGGTGCAGGGCTGGGCTGGATGGACAACCTTGGCCATCCACACTCAGGGATGCTTTGAGGGGCTTGTGACATCTGAAGGAAAACAAAAACAAAAACCAATAGCTCAGTTCAAAGATTGGTTCCTGAACTGTAAGTCATTTCTAGGAATAACTTCCCATTAATCCCAGAAAACATTTATATCTACGAAGTTTGAACAGTTCTTCCATCAATTTATTGGGGATTTATAATCAGGGAGCTGTCATTTTCCAACAAGGAGATGATATGCTCGTTGATTCCATTTCTCTTTCTGGCACACGAGGAAATGGTGAGTAATGCTCCTTCCCCCATGGGGAATGAATCAATGGTGGCAGAAACACACCCCGAGCCTCACAATGGAGAACCCTGGTGTTCTGCTTGTCATCCTCTTCTCTGGCAGCTGATCAATGACAATATGTAAATGTGCATCCAAGACAACCCGCCCTGTCTGCCAGCATTACAGTAGCCCCTCCCTCCAGGTCCCTTTGTGTATCTGTGACTGAGCAGCTTGATGTACAGTCTCCCTGACGTGCTCCATCTCATTAGAGGACAATCCTTTGCTCAGTTCTTAATGGACTTTACAAATTGGCCATCCTCCCTCTGGTGCAAGATTATTATAATTTTATTATTCATTCCAAGGAATTAGTTGCCAAAAATGACAACATGATCAGTACCACTGACAGATACGAGGAACATCTCCCATGACATCTTAGGAAGGGGACCATCTGAAATAATGTTTGATCTTTAATTAGGAAGAAATGATTTGCCACTTCCCAGCAGAAGCGGGAAGCTATAGCATATGTGCCCTCTGCTCTGAGAAGCCTGCAGCACCCCCTCCCCCGCAGGGCCAAAGGCAAAAAATTAAGCAAACTAATACATGCTAAACAAAGCCCTTACTGCACCAGGTGGAATATGCAACTCAGATGTTAAGTCACTGTCAACCTCAAATTCTACATTGGGAATCAGAAAATCTAGACTCAGATCTCTGATCTGACACCAAGCTCCTCTGGTGCCAGTTTCTGCATAAATAAGACTGGGGGGGATAAAACAATGTCATTCAATCATTTCATTTCTAAAACTTTATCTGTGGCTGACACTTCTTGATTGCCACCCTCTTTCTTCTACTCTATCAGCAGATTCCACCCCACCCCAATAGAGATAGAAAATGCCAGACACTCACTTCCCCAGCCTTCCTTGCACCTAGGGATGGCTGTGTGATATAGTTCCACGAATGAAACGTAAGTGGACATTGCAGGGACCAAGCAGGATCTGGAGTTCAAAAAGAGAGAGAGGGAGAGAGAGCATGGGAGATGGATGAGCAAGTAAGGCATGTTCATCTTCTCCCTCCTTCCAACTCTGTATGGTGCGGACTTAGGATGTGAACTTGGGGTGACGGTGGCCATGTTTAAACCAGGAGGGGAAGGGCCAGACACTTGCAGAGACTATCACCCAGAGCCATGGCATTCTGGCCAGCAGAGAACCAACTCTGGAATTCCCTACCTCCCAACATCTTATTAGGAGAAGAAAATTAAGTCCAAACTAAGGAAACCACTCTTGGGTGTCATTTTATTTCTTGCATCTAAAAGCAGCCCAAAAGAGTTATTATGCTGTGTTATCTTCACCCTTTTTTGTTTTTTTCCATGTTTTGTGCCACTGATGGAAGCTGCCTATACCATGCTCTGTTGGATGTTAGACTGGCCACAGCTGAAGGCCCACAGGACTGCCAGGAAGAGTTGGTGGCAATACCCGATCCTTCACAGACCCCCATCCTGAGCTAGGATGGGGGATTTGCTTTCCCACGTCCTCTCGTTAATTTGTTGTACCTCTGTGGTCTTCCAGTCTTGGCAATAACTAAATCAGAACCTTCAAACGCTGAGATTCTCCCCAACTCTCTGCCTTTGGATTATAGTTTTACCTTTTGATTAAAAAAAAATCCAGAAGGAAGTAGCCTTAGAGATGATGCTAGATCTTAATATATACAAAAGTTTTATGAAATAACATTAGCAAAATATTACCAAAGAGGACACGATGACGTCAGCTAGAAGACATTTTTAAACGTTATCCTGTGGACCATCTCACAACTTTTAAGACACAACTCCAGACCCAAGATATGCAGAGATTGTTAGAAGGGATGAAACGTCCTACTTTACTGCTGGATTGCGGATACCATGACTTTTACTGGCTAAATGCCCTTTAAAATGCTGAATAAGCAAAACTTTTCCTTAAAAATGAACGCCACCACTCTGAAAAACTCAGACAAAGGGGCCATTGTAGCCTAATTTCAGTGTAATTTCCACTTGCTCTGTGAGAACAGGAGCAGTTCCGTGGCAGACCTCGTTTGCGATGAGTTTCAGCGAGCTAAGGAGACAGTTAGAGCTGAACTTACGGTCACCAGGTACTGCCCGAGCTCTCTGCTCTGTATCAAAGCTATGGAGGCTGGAAGCAAATGTCACCATGACAACCATTTATGTGGCTAAAATAGAAAAGTAAGATTTGATGGGAGGAAAAAAAATGCATGCACCTATAACTCTAAAATATATGGTGAGTTTTATGTTTGTTTTTTTAAGGCCAAGCCCAGCACCTGCCCCCTCCCCTACACCACCCTTAGATGTGTGTGGGTGAATAAAAGGGGCCATAATGAAACCATGAATAATAAGTAAAGGGCTTCAGAAATAATACCACAGGGTCTCCAAATATTCTAATTTACATCCACCAGCAACATACACATGTGTCCTAACTAGCCATCCTTCACAGGAAATTCATGTGCTCTTCCCCCACGGTTTATCCCTCACCCCTTCTGAAATATGTTCTGCCAAAACCCCCACAGCAAAATAGTCAAAGAGTTTCAATGCTGCCTTTTTAAAACAACAGGTAGAACGAGTAATGAGTTATTTCGATGTGTGCTTGGCCAAGTCTGTTAACGACAAACCCCAAAATGCCTCTGGGGAGTTGATACTCTTGAAAGCCCCTTGCCAGTTAGCTTCATTCTTCTGGAAACCCTGAGAAGTGTCACTGAAAAAACAAAAAACAAAAAACAAAAACAGAAACAAAAAAACCCACGTAAGGGAAAACCAGGGCCTTAATGTCCAGGGCTCCTTTTGTTATTCTCTTGGCCTGAGTTTCAAATGCCTAAGTTTTCAGAAAGCGGAGAGCTTGCCATAGGCTAATGGTGCGGAATAACAATGTTGCTTAAAAAGGGAGAAAAAAAGTTGTTTAGGCAGGTTTTAATGTAAACTGAGCAATCCCCAGCCTCTGCAGCATGAGAGTACAAATGAAATTCCATTTATATCTGAATTACATGGGCTCTGCACCCCTCATTTCCAAAGCTCTCACTATTCAGGGGAATCCTTTTGATGTATTTTTCCATTTTGGCATCCTGGCTGGTGTCCTCAGGATGCAGGAGCCCCACCACGCATGACAACCCCCCGCCCCAGCAGCCCGAACCCTCCTCAAGAAGGCTGTTCCTCTGCCTGCTGGACAGCCTCCTTAGGATGCCGGAAGATGCAAGCCCCTCAAGGGGCCACACAGCACTGAGCTCCCTCAGTCCTGGCTCCAAAGCCACGGTGGGTTCCAAGCGGAAAAGGAAAACATGTCTCCTTCCCGAACTCTGAGTCTTGTTCTATTAACCAAGGCACAGAGCAGCCAACATCGTGTCCTGAATCTTAAAAGTCCCTCAGAAAAACAACTTCAGGGATGCCTAGGTGGCTCAGTCAGTTAGACGTCTGCCTTTGGCTCAGGTCATGATCCTGGGGTCCTGGGATCGAGCCCCGCATTGGGCTCCCTGCAAGGAGCCTGTTTCTCCTTCTGCCACTCCCCCTTCCTTGTGCTTTCTCTCACTCACTCTCTCAAATAAATAAAATCGTGAAAGAAAGAAAGAAAGAAAGAAAGAAAGAAAGAAAGAAAGAAAGAAAGAAAGAAAGAAAAGAAAGAAAAGAAAGAAAAAAGAAAAGAAAAGAAAAGAAAAGAAAAGAAAAGAAAAAAGAAAAGAAAAGGGAAAAGCAACTTCAGAGAGCTACCAGAAGCAGTCTCAGTTTCAAGTTCAGACTTCGTTGTGGAGATTGAAGTGGAAAAGAATTCTTCTGTCTTCTTCCCACCTCCAGGGTGACCAAGCACTAGACTTCCTCCCCAAGCCATGGTCTGCACTCCCATGCAGTTATCAAAAGACGGGTATCAGCTCTGTGCTCTTCTGTGGGAAAGCCTCCCACAGCCAGCAGCCATGTGCCCCCTGTGGGGTTCCTGCTTGGCTATAGCCAGTCGGACTTGGGAAGACTTCTGAACCAAACTGGGTTGATTCATATTCTCTCTCTCTCAAACCAGGGAGACAATGGTGATGATGACAACACCACCACCATCATTCCCAACTGTGGCTTCAGTAAGAAAGTCTTTTAAGGTTGCCAGGGAAGCTCTCTGGTCCTCTGCCCATGGATGTGAGCTGAGAGTTTAAAGACCTGAGCTTGTCACTCCATCTCTGTGAGAGCCCCCGTGTCCTCGAGGAAATCCACCTCATGCCACAGTCCTAAGAGTCATCGTTACTGCCATCACAGTCAAGGGCAGAAGTCACTTGGCCCCCTCAGTCCTTGCCTCAGTAGGGGTGTCACCACACATGAGGCCATAGGACGCCATGATTACCAGCAGCGCATTTTCCATGAGCAAGACTCAACACTGTGCTCAAGTCTGAGGATCCCATTAGCAAATCCTCAAACCCATCCTAGAGTACCAGTTTCCTAGCAATGCTCCTGATGCCGACTTCCACATCATTCAGGGTCCAGGCAGGAGATAGGAACAATACCAGTGTTTTGTTAGTTTGTTTGAAACAGAGAGAATGTGATAAAAATAAGTGTTCGCTAGGGATAAGACTGTTAACTTTATAGAAAGCAAAAAGAGAACACTAAGCTATCACATAGGGAGACAGCTACCGCTGCCAGGAATGCAGGAACCAAGGGCAGAGGTTGGAATGATTAGAACTCAGAATCTTAGAGAATATTTTCTGCAGAGCTGAAACTCAGATGTCTGAGAATGGGGTGCTGCCAGGCTGCTGCCGTTAGCTCAGAGCTTAGAGGAGGGACTCCCCTGGGGGCAGGACCCAGCCCTCTGAGGAGAGGCCACCAGCCTCCAGTCCTGGTGTCTGAGCAGGCAGAAGGTGGCCAGGTCTGCCAGTGCTGGCCAAACAGCAGACAAATTCCAGAGCTGCTATGAGAAGGAGCCACCATGCTGGGATGGAGAAGCATTACTGGGGTGATGCTCCCAGCAACGAAACATCTCCCAGGATCCTCTAGTCCCTCATCCTGACAGAGCCTTCCAGGAAGCAGTTGGCACAAGCAGAAACGTGGTTTGTAGTGGCCCAGCCTCAGCATCACAAAGCAGAGCAGAGAAAGGAGATTTGGTAGCTGAGAGACAATAGCTTCATTACTGATGAGATTATGTTTATCCATAGGGAACAAGGGTTTTAAAAGATAGAGGTGAGAAAGGAAGGAGTGTTCTGGCTGAGAGAACAGCATAAGCAAAAACAGAGACCCAGGGAACAGTTGTTGGGTGAACGTGGTGGACGCATGGGATTCGTGAGAGCAGAAGGCAGATGAAAGATAAAGGGAGAACGGAAGTGGAAAAGTGCACCACTGTCTCGCCGTGCAGGGTCCTGGGGAGCACATTGGGAAGTCAGGACATTTTCCTATAGTCATTCAGAACCCAACAAACATTTTTAATCAGGAAAATAAAATGATCAAAGATAGGTTTTACGATCACAGCAGTATGGAGACCGGAATTATCACTCTTTTCATCTTTACATCTTCGTAAAGATGAAAAAGATGGCTTTATTTTAGCTACATCAACCCTTCTGTTTAAGTTTTCCAGGACAAAACACAGTGTTCAAATGAATACTTTCCAAAAAAATTTTTTTAAAGATTTTATTTATTTATTTATTTAATTTTATTTATTTGAGAGAGAATGAGCGAGAGAGTGAGCACAAGTGGGGAGGAGCAAAGGGAGAGAGAGAAGCAGACTCCCCGTGGAGCAGGGAGCCCAATGCAACTCTGGACTCAATCCCAGGACCCTGAGATCATGACCTGGGCTGAAGGCAGATGCTTCACCGACTGAGCCACCCAGGCACCCCTCAAATGAATACTTTTTCAATGGAGGCTGGTAGGAGGGGAACAGGAGTGGGGTTTTTTGCCCAAAATTTCATTGCCCTCATTTGGCTTGCTTCCAGGTTTAAAATCACAGATTTGCTTATCAACTACAAAGGGAAAGATAGTTACTTTACACAGGAGGAACGTGGCAAACATCAATTTACCAAGTTGTGATCACAGAAAACATCACCTACAATAAGACATACCAACATCATCATGAACCCCTGCCTATCAATCACTGAGAAAGACACAGCAGTTTTGTAGAATTCAAGCTGAAAATGCATAACCTCAGCCCAATCATGAGAAAACACTGGACAAATCCAAACTGAGGTCTGTTTATAAAATAATAACTGACCAGTACTCTTCCAAAGTGTTAAGGTCATGAAGACGAAGAACATCGGAGGAACTGTCCAGATTGGAAAAGAGGAAGGAAAAAATAACAACAAAATGCAGTGTGGGAGCCTGAACAGGATCCTGGAGCAGAAAAAGGGCATTAGAGAAAAACTGGTGAATTTCAAATAAGGTCTGCAGTTTAGTTAAGAACACTGTACCAATAGCAATTTCTTATTCTTGATAATTACATCATGGTTGTGTGCAGTGTCATGATTGGGGCAAGCAGAGAAAGAGATATAAGAGAGTTATCTAGGGGCGCCTGGGTGACTCAGTCAGTTAAGTGTCTGCCTTCGGCTCAGGTCATGATCTCAGGGTCTTGGAGGCGAACCCCACACTGGGCTCTCTGCTCAGTGGGGAGCCTGCTTCCCCCTCTCTCTCTGCCTGCCTCCCTGCCTACTTGTGATCTCCTTCTCTCTGTCAAATAAATAAATAAAATATTTTAAAAAAAGAGAGAGAGAGTTATCTATATTACTTTTGCAACTTTTCAGTACATCTAAAATGAATTCAAAATAAAAGCCTTTCCAAAATGCACAGATTTATTTACATGGGCTGGAGTCCCATGGATTTCCAGCCATAATCATCGCAATACAGGTTGGGTAAATAGATGACTCCAAAGTGCCTTTTCTGGAAAACAAAGACCGTGAGACCTTCAGTCACAGCACATCAGCAGACAGGAGGTTACTTGGCAGAGCACTGGGTGAGAAGCATTTCACAATGGGCACAATGAAAGAGGTGAAAGGTTACCAAAGACCAATATTGTCTGCTTCTTAATAGAGTCAGGGATCAGCCCAGTTTGCAAGATGGAGTCATAAGCCTCCTTCCACCAACCCACACCTGCTCCCAGGACCAACACCTCAGTCATCCTCGCTTCTTCCCTCACATCCACATAAATCAGTCATCAAGATGTGTTGACTCTGTCTTGGGATTCTCTAACCCACCCCCGCCTCTTCCATTCAACAATGGTCTATTGCTCTCTTGTAAGATGACCAAAGCCAATTTGGCCATTCACAGTTGCTAAGCTTTCTTACTGATTCTGGAGAACCTCCAATGTTTAGAGGTAATGTAGAGCCATGTTTCTCCTCAACCCCCCTTCCCACCTGAGCAGTATGTCACAAGTAAGCAAGTCTCAAACTGAAGGTCACCACACCTACAAAGAGTTATGAGCAAACAGGTCCTAGAGAATCAAACCACCTGGGCCTCGTCCCCGCCAAGCCTCTGTTCTCAGGTTTTTAGGTATTTTATAAAGCGCGTTGCATGGAAGTTTCACCCTGAGGTAAATACAACAGTGTTCCGAAGCCAGGTTCACCTCTCATTTAGTCAACTTAGGCAACAGAGTCTCCCCCAGAACACAGACACTAGGACCCTTCAGAGTTCTAGACCTATATTGACCTTATTCTTAAACCCTGGCAAAGATTCTTTGCTTGGCCAAACTTTAGTCAGCCTCCTGAACCTTCTCCTAGGCCCATCTGTGCACGTCCTCACAAAATCTGGTTTCAACAAGAACCCTGATAAGTCAGTTTAATCAGAACCCCTCTACATTTGACAACTAGTCATTCTTGGCATCTCATCAGGTTCTTCATCCCCTAGTGTCTAATCACCTGGCCTATCTTCAGTAAGAATCCTATTAGATTGGTTTAACCAGAACCCCTCTTACCGCTATGTTCCCTCTTAGTAATTTTCTACCCACTAACCCTCATCCTCATCCTTTGCTATAAATTCCCACTTGTCCATGCTATATTCGGAGTTGGGTCCAACCTCTCTTTCCCCGCAGTGTAAAATCCAATTGCAGTGTCCTCTACGCCTATCAGGATGGTCCTGAATAAAGTCTGCCTTACCATCTTTAACCAGTGTCATAAATCATTTTTTCTTTAACAACCCCGTTTGTGCAAGGACAGATTCTAACCAATGGATATCTTGAACACCATTTATTTCACCAATAACACTTATTTCTAACATCCCTTATGTTAATTAACAGACAGGGATATCTGATGGAAGCCCTGGAAAATGGGTCCCTGATTAATCCAAATGTTAACTAGTCCTAAAGTACAATTTAAAGTTGACTTATGCCCACATGGAGAGATATATCAAATTGTCGATATTCCTGCATTTTTAATAAACCACAGAAGATTTAACGAGTTCTATATTCTGGTAAGTTCTGGGGACAACTGATGAGCTAAAACAGACACGGACCCTGTCCACAAAGAGCCTATAGTTCAACAGGGCAAGGAAGACAGCACTCACACAACCTGCCAAAAAAAATAATCTCATTCGCCAGGGATGTATGCTCAAAAGAAGTGAACAGCATTCCAGGAGAAGCGATAACAAAGAATATAGCGTTGTGCAGGGAATCAAGGAAGGCTTTTTTGAGAATGTGATAAATGAGTGGAGCTCTGAAAGATTAAAAATTCCAGGTGAAGGGGGTGGAAAAGGGGCAGACGGAACAGGCTGGCAAGTGCCCTGCAAAGAGCTGGTGGCAGGGAGAAGGACAGAAGGAGTGCCAGTGTGACTTGAACAGAAAGAACCCTATTCAAGTCTAGTCGGTCCCAGCTGGCTGCCCCATCTCTGTTGCCCTTCCCCACCTACCCCCATCGCATACATGAATACTCATCATCTGCACACCACATTTCAGTCGTGACGTTAGCCCACTCTGGTAGAGCACGCTTACTCGCTTTGCCAGCCAGTCACTCAGTGAATTTTAGAACACCTTGATATTCGTTGCTGAAAACTCTCAAACATCAACATCTCTAAGACATCACGTCTTCTCCCAGCCTTGTAGCCCCTTACTCAGCTTTACGTTTAATGCACTTCGTTCAAGCTGCAATTACATTTATATGTTTGTAAGAGTACTTGTCTGTTTCCTGAGTGGACTATCAATTCCTTGAAGACAGGCAGCTTTTTCTGCTGGAAACATACCATATCCCTGGTGCATAAACAGAGCTCAGAGTACAGGGTGTCTACCCAAACAGCAGAGGGAAAGAAGGAGATGCCAAAAGATGGACAGACAAGAGATTTGGAACACAAACGTGTGAATTAAGACTGTGGGTGCCCCAGGGTGGCCGCCAAGACATGGCTCCCAGTTCCACCACTTGGTCTGCTGCCCAGCCTCCTCAGGCCTCAGTTTTATCTTCTGAAAATGGAAATAATATGACCAACCTCAAAAGATTTTTGGAAGGAATAAAATGAACTAATCTATGTAAGACTCTCAGTGCGCGGTACCGAATAAACACTCAATACCGTGTAAGTTATTATTAAACAAGTTTCACCGAGCCTTTCCTTAAATCCAGTTCAGGGAGAATTACGACAAGATCTCAGCACACAGTGAATTTCTTCTTCCCACAGACGTCTAGAATAACAATGTCTAAGTACACGGATGCAGCTGACTTTGCTTTACAAGCTGGGAAGCCTTCTTGTGATTCTAATACCTTCTTTAAAAAATTCCTAGGACTATGAGGTAGTGTGGTGGGTGAAATCCATCTGGGTGCCTGGGAGTTCGTATTCTGTGATCCTCTATCAGATGCTGGTTTTCCCAGCCAGAGAGGTTCACCCTTGATCATCTTCAATTTGCTTCAACTCCCATTAAATCTTCTCATCATTTAGATGTTTATAAATCACACCTCATTTTGCTGATTAGGAATCTATTTGATTTCATCACCTTTTCTATAATTATATCCTCCCTATCCTGTAAGTAGATCTCATTCAACATGTGACAACAAGTCCAAGGGCATGCATTTATACTTCAAACTCCCTTTAATGAAATTTCAATAGCAAAGGCAATGAACACCTCAGAAGTTCATTTCTAATTTTTAACATTATAGCAACTGGTATAAATTATGATCATCAGAAGCAATAATAAGCACCCAAGATGAAAAATGAAAAACTTGTACACTGCCTATAGTACTTAGATTTTTTTTTAAAAAGCAAAAAAGTACTTTGATGTACAGAAAAAAATCAATAATAACATCTTTAAAAAAAAAAGATCTGGTGTAAAATTTGATTCCAATAGCCTTCTTGGCAAAGAGATTTCCTGTTACTATTTAAATGTAAATGAGTCATGAAGGTTGTGTCAGAAGTATTTAGCTCAAAATCAGACCCAATACACTAAGAAAGACAGAGAACAAAGCCAAACCAAGGAAATGGAAATAAAAATGTTTATGTTTCCAGATTTTGATAACTTTATGCATCTAGAAACAGGGGGAAGTGATAAATGGGTACAATTAAAGATACTCTACATGCCATTTATTAAATACTGTGTGACATGCAACTGTATGGATTGCTAGCTTAACCAATCACAGATTTAATCCGTACATTTACCACTTTGTCTTGATGATGCTTTGGAGAATTCAGCTATTGATTAAAACCTATTTATGTGTCCTTTCACAACAATCCATTTTAAGAGCCTTTGATTTTTTTCAAAGAAGAAGAAAAAGCACGTTTAATTGTGGCCTCAACGTCCTAACGAGAAACATAAGCTTGAAATCATATGTGTTCCAATCCACTGAAGCAGACATGCAATTTAAAAGAATTTAAAAGAATTAATCACAGCTGTGATAATGCAGCCTACAGAGACTTTCACTTAACCAAATATTAATGCAATTTATTCAGCTAATTCTACTTGTTTGAAAGGAAAAAGTCTGTGTAGAGTCACAATTGAAGATGAACACTAGAATTTGTTCAAGAATAAAAGCAACAACAATAATAGCAACAGCCATTTATCGAGCCCCAACTAGGTGCCAGGCCCTGCGCTCAAAGCTTCAAGTGCAGAATCTGATTTAGTAAAGAAAACCCCATTATGTATAGATATTGTGCTCAAGGGGCACCTGGGTGGCTCAGTTGGTTAAGCATCTGCCTTCGGCTCAGGTCATGATCTCAGGGTCCTGGGACCGAGCCCTGGGTTGGGCTTCCTGATCAGCAGGGAGCCTGCTTCTCCCTCTCCCTCAGCCCCTCCCCCTGCTCGTTCTCTCGCTCTCTCTCAAATAAAATTTTAAAAAACTATTGTGATCAATTGGATTATTTTCACTCTCCCTTTTCCATGTGATTTTCAATGCTTTCAGGTACAGTAGACATATATGTTTCTGTTTGAAGTAGGCTTGGCCCGGTGACATGCTTTGCTAAAAAGCATGATGCCATGAGAGGACTTCAGTGGACTTGCATCGTTTGCCCTGGGCTCTTCTTCTGCCTTCTTCCAGGAGAACGTGCCAGTGCCAGAATGATGTAGACACAAGGAGTAGATCTGAACCCAATTGGCCTTGCATCTGGGTGAACTGCAACCAACCCAAAGGCCCATGGGCAAGAAAAATAAATGTTTTCTACTGTGAGTGACTGATATTTTTGGATTGTTTAATATATGGTCTCACTGTGTATTAAACTGGCTAATTGAGTGTATTTGTTGGCGAGGGCTGCTGAAGCAAACCACAAGCTAGGTGCCACAAACTAGGTGGCTTAAATGACAGAAATTTACTCTCTTTTTTTTTTTTACAGAAATACAGGGACTCTCCCCAAACACTTAAAATGGAAGAACTTCTAGAATGCAAACCACTTCATTCATTAAATATTTCCAGAGCACCAACTATGAGTCAGCTCCTCCAGTGTGCAACAATGAGCAAAAAACATCTCATTTCCTGCCCATAGGAGCTCACAGTCAAATGAGGGTGATCGATGGATCAAAACAATGCATACCTCACTCTGAAATCACAGCTGTGATCACTATTAAAATAGGAAGTTACGGGGTTCCATTAGAGTGTAGTCAACAATTATGACCTAGTCCGAGATGCCGAGAGTGGCTAAGAAAACAAGAAATGAGTAGCGATCTCAAACAAGGAGGAACCCCATAGGAAAAAGCACGGGAGAAAAACATTCTGAAGAGTGGGAAAAAACAGCACATGCAGAGACGCAGTGGCAGAAGGTATCCCAGAACACCCAAAGTAAAAAGAAGTCCAGAGCATGCAGAGTAAGTTGCAAAGGGGTGTGGTGGGAGATGCATCTGGCAAGGTAGATATTATCCATTGTGAACTGCTCAGCAATCCCAAACAGTAGCTACTATTATCAGCCTCATTTTCAGATCTTTTTCCAAGGCCAACCAGCTGATACATGGTCAAGCAGAGGATCAAACCCAAGCGTCTGGCCATGGAGGCCAAGCACTAACCACCACACTGCACTGTCTCTCAAAGCAAAAGAAAATGAAGACCACTATTCAGTGGAAATGTTACTAGTCTTATCACCAACACCTGGATTACAGAACTGCTTCTTTCTGGCTTAAGTACATCTTGTGACTACTGATCTATTTGATGGTGTTTACACTACCTTATTTTATAATTTCCCTGTGTAAAGTATACCAAACCTTACAAAATTGCCGTTTCTGTATGTTGAAAAATGGCCAACTACTAGCCATTTCACATGCTAACTCATACGCTAGTGCAAGTAAAAGATGAGAGCTGCTAAATAATCATAAAATGAACAGGTATGGCACTGCCATCTAGATGAGGAGATGGAATATTCACGGTTGCCCTGGAAGACCTCCAAGTTTCCCTTCCCAGCGTTGTGTGTCTAGGGACGTGCCGGGGGGTGAAGGAGATGGGAGTGCCCCCCTCCCCGAGCTGCAGACGGACGAGAAGGGGGCATTTCCTTTTCAAAATGACCCACTTTAGCTACACCAGGCACACTGTGCAGGTGTCTGCTCTGACAGAGCGATTCTCAACTCAAGGACAGGAAAAGAGAGCCAGACAAAATATTTCAACAACTCCCACAGTGCTTAGCTCCCAGATCATTTAGAGCAATTTATCACAGCTTTTCCACAAGACAGTTCTGAGTCTTAATGAACTAGAGGGAGGAACTACTGACCACCGCCCTCCTTCCTCAGAGCAAACCCCAACTTCCAGCCCCACCGGCAGAGTGAAGCACCTCATTGTCCATTGTCCCTGAGCCCATGACAGCCAAGCAGGGAGGGCCTGGATTAGCCTTTCCTGCAGTCACTAGTCTTTGTGTGGATGCACTTTCTCTGGGTCAGGTAGACTCTTGGCCATGGACCCAGCTTGACAGCCAGGTACCCGATGGCTGAGAGTGGCTCTCAGCTAAGGCACACTGGAGGCTGGTTTCCAAGACAGCTCAAACACAATTAACTTTTCATTTGACGCAGCCTGCTTCTCTCTGCTCCTAATGTTCCCTTAGGACCTGAGATCCAATAAAGTCCAGCCTGTGACTAAGAAAGCCAGTCAGAGAAAGTGACCAAATATTGTTCAATGCTACATTACAAACCTATGGGAAAGGAGTTTAATTAAAGACCACAACAATTCTTTGGGGAAATGTTTCTTTTATTAACCATTCCTGCCGAACAAAGCAGCTTTAAACAAACCCTGACTGCTTGAAAATTGTGTATGCCTGAGATTTCTTTTTTTTTTTTCTTAATCTGTTCTGCTTTTTGGTTATTTGGTCATTAGGAAAATCAGAAGTGTCTTGGACCCAAGAAATCCAATTTAAGTGAGCTCATTCCACATTTATAAATATGAGCAGATGACATTTAAAAAATACAAACCAGTAGGGACAGTTCTAAGTGTGAAATTGTTGTTCAGCATAAAGTATTACCATAAATATATAGAGGAGCTATTTGTGGATCAACTAACAAGTTCAAGGCATTTCAGTGAAATCTGTGCACAGCCTGAATGTGGATACGACATTTATAAATGTAGAAGAAATGCAATTCGTTTATGCTCTGGTGTAGTAAAACCACTAGTTAGTTATCACTGATATGATAGCCCCAATTGCAAAAGAGTGAAAAAGCAGAAGTCAAAATGGAAGAACCACATCTAATGGAACAACGAAATTAGATCTTAAAGTATTACTGGAAAAGAGGAAATACCACTGAGGAGCGAAGACATGAGTGTATGAATTTTTTAAAACTCAAGGAAAGTCAGAGGACAGCTACATTTAAACCTGACCCATGAGGACACGTGAACATTCTAAGGCCATGCAATACGTTGGAGGCACATCTTATGTGGAGACTTGCTCTTGAAGAAGATGTGTAGGACAAGGAGACAGCCCTTGAGAAAGTGAGTTCACTTTTCTCAACGATGCTGTGAAAATATACAACGAAACGAACATTCTGTAAACACAGAAATTATTAAGCATGGGCTATAAAATTCTACCACCAACACTTTCATTCCCAATAAATGCATTTGTTTCTAAATTCTGCATATAATAGGACCCTCTACATAGGCATACATTCTCTGGGAGACCTTCTTTTGCTTCCACCTGAGTGATATACATGTGGCAAATTTTGTTTTCCAAGTATGGTTTCCCCAACATCCCTCATCCCACATGTACTTTTTGCAGTGAAACCATGCAATACCCTAGCGGGTGGTAGAATCTGTTTCTATGTCCCCTTGAATCTGGGCAAGCCTCAGGAATGCACAGACCAGGGTTATACAGCAGAAGGGACACTTGGCCAAGTGCCCACATAGACTTTAAGTGAGCCCGTGGCTTCCGGTTCCTGCCTCTTGAAAGTTAGCTGCCATAAAAAAGTACAAATACACGGACACCACCAGGCTGTGAGTAGCCAAGCCATATGGAGAGGCCTAGGAGGGTGTAGACAGAAAGGCTAAGGAGCATTGTTGGCAGCAGACATATAATTAAAAAGGCCATCCTGGAAGTGGGTCCTCCATAGGCGCAGCTGGTGGCCTGCAGGTCAGACTCCCAGTGCCCCTACCAAGTCCTTCCCAAACTCCTGACCCCAAAAGTCAAAAGCAAAATAAAATGGTTCTTTTCAGCTACAAACTGGGTCCTTTTCTACACAGTAGTAGGTCACTGGAACATTAACTTTCCCTATTTAAACTTTACCCGAATTCCTAAGCTGAATTCTAAGGTTTTTACCCTTCTCTGAAATTTGGAGTCACGCAACTTTTCAGGACTTCAGAAATCAGATTGCTGCCAGTAACTGTACTGTTCAGTGTTTTGTTCATGAATTAGGATAAAATATCTGTGTTTCTCAAATTGCATTCTGAGGATGCACCTTTATTGAAACAACTGGAGTTGTTTGTTAAATATGCAGATTCCTGGGCCTCCCCTCAAACACAGTGACTACTGATCTCTGAGGGGAGAGCCTAGAAACATGTATTTTTATTTTTATTTATTTTTTTAAAGATTTTATTTATTTATTTGTCAGAGAGAGAGGGAGACAGAGAGCAAGCACAAGCAGGAGGAGCCGCAGGCAGAGGGAGAAGCAGGCTCCCCGCGTAGGAGGGAGCCCGATGCGGGACTCCATCCCAGGACCCTGGGATCATGACCTGAGCAGAAGGTGGACGCTTAACTGACTGAGCTACTCAGGCGCCCCAAAACATGTATTTTTAAATATTCCCCTCATACGTCCATTCTGGCTCGTGACCCTCTCACGTTCTGAGCCTGATAATAAGCTTATTTCCAAGGCAACGTCCAAAATAACGTTAGAGGCATTTTGGCAGAGGTCGTAGTAAGCCATCTTGAGCTGTGGATGCCATCGTCTTGCCTACTATGGCATACTCTTTGATATAATAGCACATGGCATAAAGAGTGTTCTTTATATTCACCCTCTGCAGCTAAACGACCAATTTATCTGCAAAATAAACTTGCTGTATGAGTAACAACAGCTTCTCACAAGTCCACTAGCCATTCTTTCTGGAGAAGTCAAGTCAGTAGTAAAATTCAATTCAAACAAACTTTACTGGGTAATTACACAAAATACCTTTCTAGATGGTGCTGGTGATACCAGCCAGAACTGGGGGGCTGGGGGGGCTGATCCCTGGCGACTCAGCCCGGTAAAGGAAACAATCGGTTCCCTGAACAAGGATTCCCATTATGCAGACGGTAACAGAGCGCTACAAAAGCGGCATTCTGCTCTACTTGGCACCTAAGACCTACAGATCTTGAGCAAGGGCTGTGTTTGCAAAGCAGATGTGAGAGGAGTCTTTTATTTTCAATCAGGAGAACTTCTTCCTTCAGGACAGAACTGTCACAGAACACAGTCAACCCCTTTCATAATACACTAGGGAGGAACAATGGTTAATTGAGATGCCCAGGGCCACACATCAGGAAAGCAAGGAGGTTGCTAACAAACTATTAATGATACAGGTTAATTGTTCAGTGACTTCTGTCAACATGACGGCATCCCAAACTTCTGTGTAGGAGTGTCAAGTCCCAAGAAGGCAAGAGACAGTCCCGGCTAACACACACAAAAATAATAAGCAAATCAATGCCTCCGACGTCCCTATAGTGATTCCGGGACTGTCTGGGGAGACTTTCAGGACTGGAGGAGGTGAAGAACATGACCTCCTGGAGTTGGAAGCAAGTCAAGGCCACAGGATCAGGACTGTTTTTGCTGTACCCGTGTGGTGCTTCAAATTCACTAAAGGCTGCCAACATTTTTCTCCGATCCATATTTGTGAGGTTGACTGAGCCAGTATTTTAGATTTTGAAAATTTGAGGTCACAGGAGGTCAAATGACTTGTCTAAGATCATACAACCGTGGCAGCTTGAAGCCCAGAATTCCCAGATGCTCAAAGTCCACGGCTCTGCCCAGAGAACATTAGAAGTCAGTGGCTGCGCTGACAACAAATATTCAGAAGTGCATTGTCTATCTGAACAGGTCCTACTGGATGAACCTCTCTGCTGGCTCCGGCCAATGGAGAGGTGTCCAGACTTGCGGGGCTTGGACTCGCGGAACATAGGCCTGGCTCAGCTTCCTAATAGTGTGATTTTATCCAAACCCCTTCATCTCCCTAGGCCTTGGTTTCCTCATCTATAAAATCAACAAGATACATCAGAATCCTCAACACACAAGGTTATTGATGAGGGAACAGAGGGCAAGCTGAGGACAAAGCAGAAGCTGACACCCCACAACCCCCCCCCCATGGGATCTATGTGACATTCCTCAGGCACTCCTGGCTGCCCTAAAGAAAAAACAAATAGGTAACTTATAGAGATCACAGTCCTACAAGACAGGAGTCTCCCTCAGTTTACTTACAAAAGCCTTAGCAATAGCTTCCAGAAGGGAATGTAAATACAATTAAATGTCTTTATAACCTGCAACCCATCGTCAGATACTTGAAGTGGACAGAGTGTAATGTTCCTCCAGGAAGTTCCCAACTATCTTAATGTTAATGCCTTAAAGAGGGGCAAACAACCTTAACTTGACAATGGCAAGGCCTTCGATATCCTGTGAGTCTTCGTTAGCATATGAAAGTTCTTTGGGACACCTCCTTTTTTCTTTACCTCCCCCAACCCCATAGTATATAACCAGCCACCGCTCACAAACCGGGGCGGCAGCTCCTTCTGCCCGCGGGTCCTGTCCCCGGGCTTTCATAAACCACCGTTTTGCACCAAAGCTGTCCAAAGAATTCTTTCTTGGTCGTCAGCTCTGGACTCTACCCCCACTGAACCTCACCTATATTCCAAAACCCCATCAGTTATGTTTTTGCAAAATACATTTATAGGTTTCTTCCTCTCTGTCTTCCCGTCCTGGAAGCAGAGGCAGGCTGATGTCCCCACCTTCCCTGGGTTGTGTAAAGGCCCACATTCATGAAAGCCAGAATCCTAGATGGGACAGGGAAGGAAAGAGCTTCAGAAAGAAAGGAGAGAAAGTAAGAGAAATTCCCCCAGACTGGAAAGGGGACAAGGTTGCTTTGGGTCCCAGGAATAGTCTTAGCGTAGACCCTGCTTCGTGATGGTGCCCTGGGAGATTGGCCAGATCTCAGAGGGAATGGCTGTGTAGAGCATGAGAGGACAAGAGACCACAGACCTCAGGACTCCTGGCTTGGTCAAAGATGCCACCCCTTCGGGGCGCCTGGGTGCCTCAGACAGTTAAGTGTCTGACTCTCGATTTCAGCTCAGGTCATGATCTCAGGGTGGTGAGATCCAGCCCCACGCCCGTGCTGGGCATGGATCCTGCTTCAGATTCTCTCTCCCTCTCCCTCTGCCCCTTCCCCTGAATCTTCTGCTCTTAAAAAAAAAGGGGGGGGCGCCTGGGTGGCTCAGTTGGTTAAGCAGCTGCCTTCGGCTCGGGTCATGGTCCTGGAGTCCTGGGATCGAGTCCCGCGTTGGGCTCCCCGCTCAGCGGGGAGTCTGCTTCTCCCTCTGACCCTCTTCCCTCTCGTGCTCTGTCTCTCATTCTCTTTCTCTCAAATAAATAAATAAAATCTTTAAAAAAAAAAAAAAGATGCCACCACCCCCTTAAATGGCAGGGAAGCAAGGAAACCAACAGAACCAAGAGTTCTAACAATGTACACTAGGAGACAGGAAGTAATCAGGGTGGACAAATGAAACGCCGCATCACTCCAGATAACTCCAGTTATGGTCAGTGCAGTTCAGATGAGAGGGAGACACAACCTACGAATGACAAAGGCACTATGCCACAGCTAAAGTGCCTTACGAACTCCTCCGCAGCCAGTGTTGACTCCGGCATGGAACATGTCACCCTCCATTGAGTCCAGAAGAAATACCTCACTGGCCTGAGGGACCATGGACGATGAAAGAAAAAAACAACACCTCAGACCCACCAAGGGAAAAGCAAACCCCGCCCCCTCATCCCCGATCCTCCGAGCATCTGCTCTTTGACTACAATGACAAAGTTGATCTCTCTGTGGTAAAGACTACCATTAAAACAACTTATCCCTGTGTTGTCTCCAACTCCAAAAGACAAGTGAGTTGAGCTGCTTTGATCTGGTTACACTTTGTTCCACCAGACCACAATCAATGTTAGCCACCAAAAATTCTAACACAGCTTTCCTTTTTGCCTAACAAGGAAGGAGATTGGGTGTACAAAGCTGTTTCATTAGGACCACCAAAGAATTTTTATTAGCAGTTCCATCACATTTAACTAGCTCTTTTAGGAACATAAAGAAAATCTATGTCAGAGGTTTGTCAGGCTTTGATGGATGTTTTCATTCTTGGAGTGTTATTACTGTTCTCCTTATGTGGCCAGGCTGCAATGGGAGTTGGAACTTATTAGACGCCATACTCCATCTGCCGCCATGCCCTGCAGCTAGGATATTGCTGTTCGAGCCCAAAGCCAGGCTTCACAATTACACAGTTTGGCTGAACAGAAAGGACTGGCTGTTGTTTCAAAGAGGTTTTCTCTACCTCTTTGACTTAGGAAATCCTGAGCTTTTCACTTACTGCTGGCCTGTAATATCAAGAAGAATTCAGAAGAAATCAATTTGTTTGTCATTTGGCCGGCTCAATTACCAAAGCCTCGTTCTGTGTTGAAGGGGCTTCATTCGGTCATAATCGGTGATTGGAGTGGCTAGGAGATTAGGGCAGACAAGCACACCACATATTGGCCAAGGTTTTTGTGCTAAGATCCTATACAAAGTCCTTTCTATCAAAGTCACTTTGTTGCATTTTGGGGGGGGATATTAAAGCTATATATTCTCCTTGAAAACATCAGAAAGGTATGTATTTTTACAAGGCTAGCATGTCACCCGTAGTCTCTGTGGCAGTTTGTAGTTTCTAAAGATGGCTACACACACACACACACACACACACACACACACACACACACACACACCCCATCCCTCAGGTTCCTCTTACACTGCAATACTGACACTTCACAGGAAGAGTCCATGTTCCCTCCCCTTGAAACTTTGTAGGTCTTTGTAACTGCACTGACCAATGAGAATTCAATGGAAGTGATGCTATGTGATTTCCAAGGACAGGTCATAAAAGGATATGTGGCTTCAGCTTGGTCCTCCCCCCTCCACCCGCCAACCCTGTCTCTCCCCTTCTCTCTTTTCCCCTCACCACCACCACCCGCCCCGGCTCTTTCAACATGTGCTTCGGGAGCCCTGCATTAACATGAAGGAAGTGTCCATGCTGGAGAGATCACACAGAGAAACTAGAGGAGAGATACCTAAAGTCCAGCTGTGCCAGCCCCCAGCTGTATGAGTCTCCCTAGCTCAGGGAACCAGATGTATGAGTGACCCTGCAGATGATTCCAGACTTTTACCCACCCAACTAACACCAAGTAGAACTGAGATGGGCTTTGCCCCATCAAACCCTGACCAGATTACATATTTATGAGTCAAATAAAAGGCGGTTTGGGGGCGGGGCGTCTAATACGGCATTAGATAACCTGAACCACCTCATCAACTCCAGATAAACCACTGTTACCACGTTGGCATACAGTACTCTCAAATATTAATGGCCTTCTCACTTATTCTCAAGCAAAGAAAAAATTTGTTCAACCAAGTAGTTTTTGTTCCAGCTGACTGGTTTTATAAGTTATCAGTTCAGAAGGTAGAACCAATTTCCTCCAATGAAGCAAGTTATCTTGGTGAGCCAGACCACAGAACCCCACTCAATATCAGTCTCCCTGCAGAGTGGATGGCCCTACAGCAGGAGCTCTACAAAACAGTGCTCCCACATGGGAAAAAGCTTTCTTCCTTCCTTTTGGTTTTGTTTTTTTAAGATTTTATTTATTTATTTGACACAGAGAGAGAACACAAGTAGGCAGAGTGAGAGGGAGAAGCAGGCTCCTCACTGAGCAAGGAGCCCGATGCGGGACTCGATCCCAGGACCCGGGAATCACGACCTGAGCTGAAGGCAGATGCTTAACCAAGTGAGCCACCCAGGCGTCCCACCTTTTAGTTTTTTTTCAAGAACGAATTTAGCCTCAAGAATTTTTTCATGCCAGGAAGTCTCACTATCATCAACAATTTGATTAATTTCATGCAGTAAATGTTAAGGAATTCAATTCACAGGTCACTGTGAATTGTAGTTGTTGAGGTAAGTTTCATGGGAAATTTAGGGCTTGTGTTCGCTGAGTAGAAGTGATGAAAAATGGTTTGACAGAAGGGGATCATGGCGTCCCTCTCTGGTTTCTTTCCCTGCCCGGCATCATTGCCCCTCGAGTAACCATATCCAAATGTTCCTTCAGACCTTGTTACTCAAAATGTGGTGCCCAGACCAGCTGCATCAGCATCACCTGAGAGCTCGTTAGAAATGCAGAGTCTCGGGTCCCACCCTGGAGCCTAGTGAATCTGAATCTACATTTATCAATATCCCCAGGTAATTGGTACATACATTACAGTTTGAGAAGCACTATCTACAGACATCCACCCTTCCTCCTTTCAGTCTGTGTGGCCTGTAGACCTGAGGGTGCTTTGTGACCCTCGGTGTGGCCAATCAGTAAGAGACACAGCTCAAGATTAGGCATGTGACTCAGGCCTAACCCATGAGGGTCATATGGAAACTTCTGCTAACACAGTACGAAGAAAAGAAACTTTTCTTTGGGATTGCTAAACTCTTCAGATGAAAAACACAAATTGTGGTCACAGATGGGGTTTGGAGGTTGACATTTAAATACCAATCTTTCTCAACTCCTGTATACAAGCCTAATTAAGAGAGACTGACAGAGGAGTCAGAATGACAGAGAAAAACAAATCAGCTTTATGCTGGAGAGCGAAGCTTGACTTCAAGTCACAGTTATACTCTCTGAGGTAACCTCTGGGAACTGTGGACATTGGCCTCTCCCAGGTAGGTCCTGTCCTGGTAAAGCTTACCACACACAGGACCAATAATAGGAGCATCCTGAAGACCCTCATTCCAAAAAACAAAAGGCTGCTGAGTTGCACGGGCCCAGTTCCTTCTTCCAAATATCAATGGATGTTGCTCCTTCTCCCCATGAAAAATGAGATGGGGGGTAGGAGTTCCCTGCCTCCATGAAGAAAAACCAGCTTGAGAGTGAAGGCCCCCTGAGAGAAGAGATGGAGAAATCCTTGACAAGATCGTTTGAACAACTGCAACCAGTTAAGCCAGAAGTTATGTGACCCAATAAATTCCCTTTTGTGAAGGGATCCTAATGCAGACACAGCAACTCCAGTTGCACCAAAGGAGACGTTGCAAGGGACATTTGAGGATTACAGAGAAGAGAGCTTCTCTCTTATTTTTGTTCCCTACCGGTTTAATAGTTTCAGCCTTGAAGTCAGAAAATTACTGTAAAAACTCTAAAGTGAACTGATGACAATACGTATTACTAGTCACTAGTGTGGTGATAGTGACTAAGACAAAGAGGAAAAGCCCAATATCTCCACAGATCTCATTAGATATGGCTGGAGACAGGGTTGTGTGGTAAAGACCTAGTTGCTAAGCAGGAAGGTGGTTTTTAGAGAAAAGGTGTCAGGGTAAGCTGCACAGGCCTACTCCTCCCAAAGAGTGATATCTCCGTGCTCCTTCAATCCCCCAACCCTGATTCCAAGCTTTCCAATGACTCCTCCTCATGTTTCCTCGCTCTTCCAAATGGAATGGCTGGAAGACTTCATCTTTCTGACCAACCAGTGTGTACTGAAAACTCACACATACGTTTCTAAAGGTCTTACTTATAAAAACAAGCCAACATAGTATTAAAACATCACGCCTAATTTTTTTATTTTTTTCACATACACGTCACATGGGAGAAATTACAGACTCTGAAGGGTGAGCTTGTTGCATACAAATGGTGACTGAGCCTCATCTCTGCACAGGCCTGGAGAAAGCAATGGAGAAGCAAGGTGCATGAGGGAGACCTGTTCTCATGGAGGTAGAGGCTAGCCAGGGAGGCAGCACCATGGCAGGAAGGCTGAGTTGGGGAAGGCCAAGCAACGGGGAGATGAAACATGTACCAAGACCAAAAGGGAAATGTGAATGTAGCATGTTTGAGAAACTGAGAGAGAACCAGACAACAAAAGGGGAGAACGGACACGGAGAGAGAGGAGGCTGGACAGGACAGCCGGGACCAGGGAGGAAGCTCAGGGCCAGAAGGCAGGCCTGGGAGCCAGGTTGCGTGGGGCTGGGCCGAGACCAGGGCCGGCAGGGGGAAAACAGGAACCGGCTGCTCGTAGGCAGCCCCTCGCTATCTCTAGTATAGCCACTGTTGGTCGCTGGGCCTTGAAGTGAGAGGAGAAGGAGAGACAGGGCGTGAGGGTGGGTGTGCTCTGAGGAAACCAGGAGCTAAAAGGCCATGGGAGCGCAAACAGAAGGCACATCTCCAACAGTGGGGAGGCCAGCGCTTGTGGACCTTCAACCCAAAGCACCCTTCCCAAAGAGTGACCAGAAGTTCTCCACATACCAGCCTCGACATAACAAATGGTCTTCTCCTTTTACTATTCTGAGAGAAAGCAACAAATATCCAACCAACAGACAAATGGCCTTAATCCATAGGATGCCCTTACCTTTATATAAAGGAGATATGAAAAAGAAAATAATTTATAATGAATTAGGTATTTTGATACATAACCACTTAAGTAGTACTACAGTAGATCAGCAGTCAGCACATTTTTTCTGTGAAGGGTCATTTAGTCAATATTTTAGGCTTTGTGGGCCACAGATGGTCTCTGTTGCATATTCTTTTTTTTCTTTTTTACAACCCCAAAATTGGTGAGGCTTGTGAGCAATACAGAAAGAGACCACAGGACAGATTTGGCCCTCATTTGCTGACCCCTGCACTAAAGTAGACCTTAAAGCAGATGTCAGATGCCTAGACCTACTTATAATGAAGTTTGGACTTCGTATGTCAAACAAGCCCTAATTAAGTATAGTCGTGTGTCTATGTGCATTGAACCACCCTGAATGGCACACCCAGTGTAGACACTACAGCCAGCGTGCTTCGGCAGGGGTCAAGTACCACCCACACTTTTGTCCTCGCTGACAACATTCCAAAAATGCTGAATAAATAGTTCACAGTCAAGTTCTGGATGAAAAAACTATAACCTCCTTTCTTTTGACCGCAGTTGCATTGCTGCATGATTCAGGGTATATTAAAACCGTGTAAAGGGGCGCCTGGGTGGCTCAGTTGGTTAAGTGTCTGCCTTCGGCTCAGGTCATGATCCCAGGGTCCCAGGATCGAGTCCTGCATCGGGCTCCCTGGTCAGTGGGAAGTCTGCTTCTCCCTCTGCCCGCCACTCCCCTTGCTTGTGCGCACGCGCTCTCTCTCTTTCTCTCTCTGACAAATAAATAAATAAAGTCTTTTTTAAAAAATTAAACCATGTAAAAAGTAGAGTGTACTTGTCTGGAAAATGGCATTAAGTTCCTACCTTCCATAAATGGAAACCAGTTTTCACTACAAGAATGACTGATTAGGTCATGTGAACGGCACGTGGGATGTCGTGTGGAATGCAAGAAAGTACCTACAACTTGGGGCTGTCCATTTGTGGCAGGAAATCTCACTTCCTCAAGGAATGTCAACAAGGGCCAGCGTTGCCCCCCCACCCCGTTCCAACGATTATGACAACCATCAACACCGCCATCCCTTTCCAAACAGCACTCCCTAACAGCAGAGGTAGATCCAAAGGTGAAGCAGAACGTCATAAAATTTGGCATAAATATAATTTCAACATTTCTCCAAGTCTTGAAGGTGGACCTATAAAGGAGGGTCCCTGTGGCTTTGGTAGGAGTGGCTTCCCAGGTGCCTCTGCCTTTCACAGGAGAGAGCTCCAGGAGTGAGAACCTCTACCTGCAACTGGAACTGTGTGAGGCTCCAGACAGACCCGGGACAAAACAATCACACCCCCCTGGTGCAGGGCCCTGTCATACTTGCTAAGTGAACCAATCCAGCCATCCAAACCAACCGCAGGTCCACCATCAGGATGGGCTACCCAACTGGGGGACCCAGTTCAGGATGAAAATGTGAGGCCCCTTATTTGGAAATTATTAAGAATTTCAAGATGGCAACAATAAAACATTACACCAAGCACAGGGCCCTTCGGAGCTCAGGGCCCATGTGGTTGCACAGATCACACTCCCGTGATACTGGTCCTACCACAAATCAAGCCAAACAGCAATTGTAACAAATTTGTGTTCTTAACAAGTGCTTTCATGTCCATTATTTGGTCTGGTTTCGGAACCGTGCCTTCTCCTAATCGAAGTGAAGCTCTGAGGGTATGTAAGGTCACATCCAGGCAGGGCGGGCCGAGTTAGAACCAGGTCTCCCAACTGTTTGCCTACCTCTGGATATCATTCTGCAGCCATGAAGCCTTCATCCCTTTTCCTGCTTGCCAGGCCCAGAACTAATGGAAGGGGACATAAATCAACACAGATAGCTTGGGGCCTCAACCCCACTAGAGATACTGTTAGCTTCACATAAACATGAATATTCACAGCATTCACACACGTTGGTGTGGTTCTTGTTTGTTTGTTGCCAAGCCCCTTTTCACTGGAATACCTGCATTTAATTTTAGGAAACCTCCAGTCACAAAATGGTACCAGTGATTTGCCATGAATTTTAAAACTCTGACCTGGCTGAAAAGGGAGACTTAGCTAATTCTTGCCCAAAGCCCTGTGGATACTGCCGTGGAAATGTGAGGCCAAGAAAACGGCTGACTAACACAAAGGTACCAACCCTTGGTGATTTTTGGCTCCTGCAAATGACTTTGCCAAACCCCACTCCTATTTTTGCTTTGAAAGACAGGGCAGAGCCACATGTAGAATGCACTACAGAGCAGGCAGGAGAAAACAGGAAGAAGGGAAGACTTTTGTGACCTGCCCTCCCCGAATGAAAAAGTGCTGAGTATGTCCTCTTAGGATTTGTGGAGCTTTCCAGACACTGAGAATTTAGACTTTGGACAGGTGGAAGGTAGGGACTCTGGGCATTTCTCTATCCCTGATGATCTAAATCAACTCATTTAAGCTTCCCTGAATAGATTACAACCTCTTCTCATCAGTGAATCACCATGTTTGCAAAAAACACTAACAGAAATCCAAAAGAAAACTTGCTCTAATAGTTCCCAAAAGCAGCCAAGTTTTATTTAGAGTTTCTATACTTTAGACTACACACACACACACACACACACACACACACACACACACACACTTTAAAAGACGGTAAGGAATAAAGTTTATTCTGGGATGAAAACAAGAGCAGAAAGCAAACCAGGCAAAACTGATTGAGAGAAGGCAGCAGACAGGAGTGGGGAGGGACCTGGAAAGAGAGCTGTCAGCATAGATGGGCATGAATTACAGCTTACGGAACAAAGAGAGGAAGAGGGAAGCACCAGAGATATTTCATCATAATCTACATAGACCACTGAGTTTATTTGGTAGTTAAGGAGGTAATGACTTTCTTTCAAACTCATTTTAAAAGTTCTTTTTTTAATGATGGCGATAAATGTTTTTTAGTGCCGGGACTATATTCACTAGAGTGGCCACATGGCCACATTCAACCCTTGCAAAGGAGGCTTAATGAGGTGACACTAGCTTAGCTAAAATATTCCGTGCTCTTTCAACAAGCTTGGAGTTAAGAGAACTCTCAAGGTAGGAAGACAATATGGGGAGAAAAGAGGTATTTTACCCCGTATGTGAGGCCCTCCGGGGTTCGTCTCAAGTACGTTGCCGACTCTTTCTTCCGCAGGAGGTACGAAGTGGCAGGGACATTTAACAGGGGCATAAAAACAAATTAACAGAAGTAATGTATGAAATAAACTTTTGCTGGTATCCAGTTATATATAACATCACATTATGCTAAAAGGTTGAGTGATGTATTTTAACACTGAATAGCATGGGTTTTAGGCGCTGTGTGTGTTACAGAGTCTTGTCCATCCATCAACCCCCAAATTTAAAACCAACCACTAAGATAAAAAGGAATTTGCCTGCTGTCTCTCTAGTTTGAGGGGAGCAGGTTGCCTCCCTGGGACTGCAAAATCAGTTCAAGTTTTCTCTATTAACCAATTATCTTATTAAGAAATGTCATTTTTTTAAAACTCTTTCTCATCAGATGCCTACACTACCAAGTCAAGCTGTATTCAAAAATTCACTGTAATTGTGCATGAAACGTGTCATGTTTTTGAGGCCCCACAGCTCCTATGAGCATTTAGAAATCTGAGTTTTCAGAAAAAATAAAAAAGATGTATCAAGTGAAGAAAATGCCTGAAAATTCTACTTAAAAATCCCTGATTGCAATTGCATCTCATCACACGGATACACATAGGTATTTTAGGTTTTTATTTACCGCAACTGAATCTTCATATTATAGTCATATAACACAATAAACACAAAGACAATGCATGGAGGTGAAAAACAAAGTCAAGTCTTGAAAATCAAACTGTACCCAAAATTAAACAAATACACTGCTAACACTGAAGAAGTGGAAGTATGGCAGGTTGATGAATAATTAAACAACTCAAATCAAACCAAGGCAGGGGAACAGGCTGTTTAAAAAAAAAAAAAAATACAGACTTAAAGGCATAAATCATGATTTATAACCCATCCCAACTTTGACCTCATAGAAAGCAAGAAAGATCAAAGGTGATGCTTCATTATGTATTTATTCCTCGACCAAACCATTATTCAACGGTCTTCATTTCGAAAGATATATACAGAATATGTACAAATTCTCATAGATAGAACCATTACTGGGAAGTTTTTATGTGCAGAATTTATCATGAAATCTGCAGCTAATAGCACAATATGCCTAATTTGTAATTTGCCTGTCTCTTTCCAGATTTATAACATCACAGCTTTGCAGCCAAAAGATGCAAGCTGCAGTGCATCATGGGAAGATGGCTGACAGTTCAAATATAGTCACCGTAATTCTACAGAGACCTTATTATTTAGGTCTCTAATGAGGATACCATGAAATAGCCACCACTGCCACCACCATTAACACACACGCACACGCAAAACCCAGAAAATTCCATTTGGAAAGATTGCTGTGTTGTTCATTTCTAAAACAAGGTCAGGTATAAAAGATTGGAGGTGGGATTGCTTTTTTAATTGAGAATGTTTCCATTACATTGTAGAATTCTCTTCTCTCTGTGCCTTTGTCAGGAAAAGACTAAATGGCATCAGGAGTTTGCCTCTAAACCCAGGATATAATAATCCATGAGTTAGTTAACTGAACACTGAAATTAGTGCTGACCCCAAACACAGTTTTTAAAGACCTAGGAGATCTCTAGTTACTATAACTAGTGTCATAACAGTCCCAAATCTACTTAAATCCATGTTAATGTTTCTAGAAAGTGACATACCAAGGTGGTGTGCCTGTGTATTTGGGGAGAAAAAGAAAGGGAAAGTCACTCATAAGCATAAGCTGTGTCTTGCAATGTGGGCAGGTGTGAAGAAGGTCCAGGATTTCTGGACTGGTACCAAAACTGCATGGCAGAGACCCCACCAGTGTGGTGTGGCACATCGGAGCTACCAGCATATCTTCCTCCGTCCCTCAAAGCAGCTACAGCCTTGGCCATGAGGCCACATCCTCATCAGTTTACCTAGATGGGAAGATAATAGGATAGTAAAAGTTCCCTAATTGATGTTCATCAGATGATCTGTTGTGATGGTTCATTTCATGTGTGAACTTGACTGGCCACAGAGTGTCCAGACTAGACGTTATTTTTGGGTGTGTCTGCAAGGGTGTTTCCAGATGAGATTAGCATTTGAATTACTCAACTCAATAAAATCCAGTGTGAGTGGGCATCATCCCATCTGTTAAGGGCCTGAACAGAACAAAAGGCAAGGAAGAAGGTATTCACTCCTTTTTCTTCTGGCCTACTGGAGCTGAGACATCTCCTATTATCTTCTCCTGCACCTGGACTGAGACCTACGCTTCCAGCTCCCTGGTTCTCAGGCTCTGGGACTCATACTAGAATTACATCACTGGCTTTCCTGAGTCTCCCGCTTAGAATGTGTATCCTATTGGGTCTGTTTTTCTGGAGAACCCTGCCTAATATAAATTGTTAATGAGGATTCCATGTTCCAAGGTCAAATTAGGTGCATAAATTTTGAGTGAAACAAAGCCCAAAAGTTCTACAGGGCTTATTATTTTAGGGCTTTTCAGAGCCTTGAATACACTGTATACTGTGGGTTCCTGAAGGGAGATAATCCTACATAGTTTTTTCCAATCCAACCACTGGTTTTTTTGTTTGTCTCTTTTTTGCCTCACAAGACCAGAGTGCTCAGTGAAACACCTCAGGGAGTAAGAAAATAAAGGAAAGTCTTTGGAACTGCACGATCTGGAATACAGCCCCTAACACTATTTCCCACCATGTATGTCCTTGAGCAAGTGACTTGGTGCCTGAATCAACCCAGACATAAGATGGTCCTCTGGGAAGGATGAATGGTGAACAAAAGTAGGTCCTCCAGAAAAAGGCTTCCTGACATCATGGTTGCCGTTCTAGGCCTTGGAGGCAGACACACCTGAATCAAAACCCAGCTGTGCTCCATTTCCAGGAATGTGACCTTTGGCATTTACTTTAGCATCTTGGGCCACGGTTTTCTCATCCGTAAATGGACTTAAATGAGAAGATGCTCTTAAGTGAGTGTCAAAAAAGAGTAGTTACTATCAGACCTTCACCAGAGAGGCTGGATTAGGAATGGTAACCAAGAAGGACTACCATTCATTGAACATGTGGTGAATATTTGTTGCTCTGTGGCTGCCCAGCCTCCATATTCCCTTCCCAAGAGTGACCCAATTCCCTCTGGGGAACCACCTCTTCTACACTGTGTGTGTGGTCTTAGAAGGGTGCTTACTGCAGAGACTCATATCCATTATGCTAGGTGAAGTATAGAGCTCCTCCTTCCCCATTCCCATATCCTCTAGTATAGGCAGAGGGAGCCACGTGACTTATGCTTTGCCAATGGCATTTTCCCTGCCAGGACTCAAAATCTTGGACCTCATGAGGATGGAAGGTCAGGTTAGAAGTCAGCCATGGTGGGGGCAATAAGAACATTCTTATGACCATGAAGGTGCCTGGCTTCCTACCTAATCCCAACCCTGAGGCTCCAGCATTCAGTCAGTTTACTGAGCCCCCCAAATCCATCCAATCAATTCACCTTAGATGTATGAAACCAGTATTCTTTTCAAATGATGTTCATGTCAGCAGAGATACCAGTCTAGAACAATTGAGGTCTGGTCCTTAACAGAATGCCAGAAGGAAGACGGGAAGGACAAGAACATTAGTAAGTGAATAATAAACCAGACGTCGGCCTCATATATAGTTTTCATTGGGCCACGTCTAAAAACAGAAATATCCAGAATGTATCCTTCATAAGCCTATCAGAAAAAATGGAAACTTCTCTGTCACGAAAGCAGAGGGAATTTAAATCAGGCAATTGGTTACCTAAGGGAGAAAAGAGCTGAGAAGCCAATGTAGGACAGAGAGGCAGTCCCAGAGAGCTGCGATAGCAGGAAACTATTACCACCCTGAATAAACAGAGACAAAAAGTGGCCTTGTCCCAGCCCAGGGGCTGGGGCCACCACCAAAGCTAGAATCATTGCATGCCTGAGGCTACAGAGGAACCACAGCAACTGAGGGAGACATGATTCAAGACAAAAAGGTAGGGATGGGAGGAAGAATTACCTGGTTTGTCCCTCCTTCTGCCCTTTGACCTCCCATCCACAAATCCCATTGGCCCAATCCAGCCAGGTGATTCAGAAACTTGAGAAATGCAGCCCGCAGCGGCCAGCCCTCCTGCCCCAGGGTGGATCCCAGACAATAGACCCAGGACTGGCAAACAAACCTTCACACATAATGTTATGCCTAACAGGCTTTGGTTTCCATGATTCATGTCTCCTTGGCCTCCTGGCCTAAACACGTTTCATCTTTCATATGAGACAAAATACTCTCAGACCCCTACCTCCAGCAAGCCAAGGCCCATTTGTTTCCCCCAAAAAACCTGCAAAAACATTTTCTTTACCTCTTATCCAGATGTTCTATGGACTTATTATTCTCAGAGGCTCCCAATGTTGCTCATTTCAGTAAGTATTTTACCTCACAATGAAAACCAAATGGAATACGCTTGCTGTATTTATCATTTCTATAGTAAAAATAAAATCTCTAAGAAGTGAGCACTAGCAAGATAATAATGAATGCATAGATCTTTCTGGTCTCATTGGGAGAGGGATATGTTTTAGAGAGGATGTATTGAATGGAATTAGGATGCCCTCTGCCAAATTTAATACTAGTTTTTTTCTCCAGGGGAATTTCTGATGAGATTGTCCAGCAAAGGGATCATCTCCTAATGGGATTAGCTGATCAAGATTACAGGGTGCTGTTAAGCAGCCACTTTAGAAGAAAACGCAACTGGGAAAGGGACTAAACAGAGCTAGTAAGAACAACTTGCTGGCATAGCCTAGAGAGCTAGGTTGGCACTACTTCTGCCTCTGGTAGAAAGGGTTGGTATGCTGGAGCACCCCCTAAAGAACTCAAGTTAGAAAGACATCCAAGCTCTTTCCAATCCATTTACCAGGGTCACAAGGCGTTCTGACTGTGGTGAGACACCTGAGCAGTGATTTCCCTGGGGACTGGGAGTGAGTATGCCAATGGCTGAGGCAAACTCACTCCCCCCTGGGGAGTAACACCAAGCTCCTATTTTCATGATGGTGGGGCAGTGGGCTCATAGGCTCAGATTGGGGATGTCCTTCATCAGGCTCCATCACCAAAGAATCCCAACCCTCACCCAGGTTGCCCTCCAGGATCCTTCATTTGCAAAATATATCAGAAATAGCTGAAAACCCCTGAATCCAAAGCAGTCCTTTAAGCAGGAATATGCCAAAGCCCAAAGGGAGGGGTGGGAGGGGGTGATCCTCCCCAAGCTCAGGCAATAAGAAAGTGCACTGACTGTAGAGAATTTTGAAACAACAGGGGCACCTGGGAGGCTCAAGTCAGTTAAGCATCTGACTCTTGATTTTGGCTCAGGTCACAATCTCAGGGTCCTGGGATGGAGCCCTGCGACTTCATCAGGCTCCCCGCCCAGTAGGAAGCCTGCTTGTCTCCCTCTCTCTCTCTGTCCCTCCCCCTGCATGTGTGCTCTTTCTCTCTCTCTCTAAAATAAATAAATCTTTAAAAAAAAAAAAAAAAACAGTAGAACTGCCTAGTCTTCATTTTATTATCACCATAAGCTAGCACTTCTAAAGAATATCGATGAAAAAAATACTCTTCCCTTAAAATCACTAAAAAAACATCATTTCCATTGGTCTAAGTCCTAAACAATTGCTAAACTAACGGGTTTACTAAACTGAACTGAGTAACCAGTTATTCAATTCACTTTTAGTAATATGTATGTAAGCTTCAAATTAGCATGATTTTGCTACTTATATTTTCATAATCATACTCTATGTGAAAGTAAATTCTGAGAATTAATTATACAGTCATTCCCAACAAACTGGAACTCGGGATTGCATGTGTTGGTTTCAAGATCAAGTTCCTAATGGTTTGAGCTTGTGCACAGTTTCTATTTCCAACCCCTTGTGGTGCAACAAAATTCTGTGTTTGAACAGGAGCTTCAGATTCAATAAAGACAACATAACAGATGCAAAGAACAAGAAAGAATTTGAGTTCCTCCAACTGTCATTTGGTATGACCCCTTGGGTGTCTGTGTTTAAATTTTTTCAACTGCAAAGATATTTGAAAGCTACCAGAATACAACCTGAATAAAAACAGACATGGGTGATGTTGTGACTTTCTGGAAGCTGTGATATAAAAATTGTATGGATCCCCGTGAAATTTAGCCTTATGTTTAAGATTTCTCCCAACTATTTGAGAATCTGTTGCTTCATATGAAAGAAATGTTTTGAAATTAAAATAGAAAACATTCTCTGATCAACTGTGAGTAAAGCTAGATTGGCAAAACTGGCTCTACCATCTACTGACCCCAAAGCCGTGAAGATCGACTTCATTAAAGTCATTGTCAAATTTGTAGGAGCCTTGAAAACAAAAACTGTATTTATTGTTGCAAAGGAATATAAGGATTCTCTTTTTTTGTCAAAAAACACAACATGATTTAAAGTTTTAACCCATTGGTTTTTTTTTTCCTTTTTGATGCAGTAATATTTTGTTTTATTTTTCAAGGGCATCATTATACATTAAGTGAAAAAAGAACATTTGGGGGCACCTGGGTGGCTCAGTTGGTTAAGCGTCTGACTCTTGATTTAGGCTCAGGTCAAGTTCTCAGGGTCATGATAGGGAGCCCCATGTCAGGTTCTGTGCTGGGCATGGAGTCTGCTTAAAATTCTCTCTCTCCCTCTCCTCTTCCCTACTCCTCTCTCCCTCTCTTAAAAAAAAAAAAAAAAAAAAAGAACATTTGGACTGTCTGCATCGCTTTTCTATTACTATTACTTGTTTTATTTCATAATTGTTACTGAAAATCATTCTGTTGTATAGAGAAAGGACGTCTCAGATATAGCAGGTGGCTACTACAGCTAAGTCTTTATTGAAAAGGAAAACTTTATTTCCCTCTACCATCAGTTTCAAAAAAAAAAAAAAGATCAAGAGCTTGGATTCTTGATTTCTTTTTCTCAAGAAACTATCTCCTAAATTTGCTTAAAGCAAATTCAGGTTTCTCGGCATTTCAGGATTGCCTAATGGAGCTTATTCTGAGGTCCCATTGGTATCCACATCCTTTCTTCTAGGACGGACTTCCCAGACTCACACCAGATCTCCTCCTCCCCTTTGCCTAAAGATTTACCATCTTTACATGAGAGAGACCAGATCTCATTTCACCAGCACTCATTCCACGACCCACCCCGGCTAAGCAAACAGAGTGTTTTCATAACCTACCATGTTTTGTCTGCTTTATGACTAACTCAGTTAGACAACAGTTCCTGGTAAGACTTCCTATGGATGTGACATGAAGCCCATCACTGTCTGAGTCCTCCAAGGGCTTTGTTCAAAATGCCAAACTAGAGCCTTGGGCATCACCAAATGCAGACAGAGCCTCAGGAGTGAACCTCAAGTTTGGAATTCCCTGACTTGAGAGACTTGGTGAGAAGGATTTGAGAACAAGTCCATTAGAGCTTGGGCCTTGAGAGAGTTCACAGGATTCTTTTCATTTCACTGAACTTCCTAGGGAAATAAACCTATTCCGTTCTATGAGGTCACTCATCTGGCAGACATCTTAATGCCATTCTATAAAGTTCCTTCAATTGTTGGGGGAACATTTGATTAATTCACTGACTTTAGCATCCAAGAAACTAGGATTGGAATCCCAGCTCCACCATTTATCAGCTCTGCCATGTTAAGGCAAATTCCTTAACCCTCTGAGCTTCACTGCCTCCTCACCTGTCAAATCATGATGCCACCATTGACCTCTAAGGGGTGTGCAAGGATTAGGTGAGTAAATACACTTAAAGCATTCACACCAAGCACCTGGCACACTGTAATGCTCAGTAACTGATGGATACATGGTACTATTATTATTTGGACAAAGATTGTCGCTGAAAGACTGAAAGAAGATAAATGGACTGCATGGAATAAAGATTACTCATGTGACAAAGGATGTCAAATAAATGTCATTTAACTAAAAGAAACATGCGGTGGCTATTGGCATGGCAAATATCAAATTACAGCAGTCACAACTGAGAAAAATCTACATCTCTAGTGTGTCGTGTGGGTATTGATTAGTGAGATCCCCCTGGGAAGGCCTGTGTTTTTACCCATCAAGGGCCAGCTGAGGAAAGAAATGAGAAGAGCAGAGAGAGAGAGGAGGAGGAGGAAGAATGGAAGGAAGGTAGATAGAGGACAAGAAGGAAGGAAGAAGGAAGAAATTTCTTTCACTGGTCCCCAAATTGAATCGCAAAAAATTGCTTAATGATTAGGAGGACAAGGAGTTTGGAAAGGAGCTGACAACAGAATTGCTACAAAGCCTCTGAGGCGCCCCCAACAACCACACAGTGCTTTCTCCTCCTAGGAGCTGGTCCCAAAGAAAGACAAAATGTGGTCATATAAACTAGATGTTCTTAATAACTTCCTAAGAGGAAGTGCTGTAAAACCTTTTTAGCATAATCTAGATTTGGAAGATGGAAAGTCAACTGTGCCAAAATATTAACAGAATTATGTCAGAGTAGCAGAAATGAGCAATTTTCATTTTCTCCTTTGTACTAATCTAATCTTTCAAGAATTGAAAATGTAATTTTAAGAAAAAAGGAAAAGAAGAAGATAACAGGAGAGGAAGAAAAGGGGAGTATGTCAGAGGGGGAGACGAACCATGAGAGATGATGGACTCTGAAAAACTGAGGGTTCTAGAGGGTAGGGGGGTGGGGGGATGGGTTAGCCTGGTGATGGGTATTGAGGAGGGCACGTTTTGCATGGTGCACTGGGTGTTATGAACAAACAATGAATCATGGAACACTGCATCAAAAACTAATGATGTAATATATGGTGATTAACATAACAATAAAAAAATTAAAAAAAAAAAAGAATTGAAAATGTATTACTTTTTGAATCGAAACTTAAGCCTTAAATTTTAAACTGAGAAGTAAAATATAAGAAGTATGTAGGATAACTGGGAAGGTGGTTCAAGATGGCAGCATAGGAAGACCCTGAAATCACCTCCTCCCATAGACACACCACATCCATACTTACATAGAGAGCAATTCCTCCTGAAGAACTGAGGGCTGATTAAATAGCTTCTGCACAACAAACGATACAGAGACCTCTCAGATAAGGGTAGGACAGATGGAGACATGGAAACGATGAGAAACCCAACCCCCATAAGACAACCCATGTTAAGGAGGGCTATAACTAAGTAGTTCATGTGCAGACCCACCTGCCCTGGGGCAAAGCAAATAAATAGTGGTTTAAAAAGCAACTAGACCAGAAGTGAAGGAAATCCATTTACTAACCCTAGATCAGCTGCCAAATGGACAGGGAACTGCTGGAAATTTCTCTGGGGTAAGAGGCACTGGTGAGTGCCATTTTCCCTGTTCCACCTCCACTATGATGGCATAAATGGAAGCAGGGTTCAGGCACCCTAGCCAGTCAGACAGACTGGGGTCCATGCCCGCTTCAGTTCCAACAACCCCACCAAGGTGGCCCAGGTGAAATACACCCTGAGACCCCCAGTCCATGCCCACTGCAACTCCAGCATCCAGCCAGGGTGGCCCTGACGTGACAGGCCTTGGGATCTGCCTGGCCCAAATCTGTTCTAGCTCCAGCTGGTCTGCCAAAGCTGTCAGGAATATTCAGTCCCCATCAGCTGCTCCTCCACGAGGCCATTACTTCAGGGAGAGGTAGATGTTCTACTGAATTCACAGACACAAACACAGAAAATCAAACAAAATTAGAGGACAGAAGAATATATTTCACAAAAGAATAGGATAAAACTCCAGGGGAAAAAACTCCAATGAATTAGAAGTAAGTAATTAACACAATAAAGAGTCCAAAGTATTGATCATAAAGATGTTCATCAAACTTGGGAGAAGAATGGAGGAGCACAATGAGAGCTTCATCAAATTGTCAGAAAATCTAAGAAAAGAATGACTGAGAGCTGAAGAATGCAATACGGTGTCAAAATAATAAAACATGGGATGGAGGAGTACAAACATAGTACATTCAGAATGTATTCAAACTGAAGCAACTACCAGCTTGAAACAGATTGCCATATATATAGGTTGATTATATGAACCTCATGGTAATCACAAACCAAAAACCTAATAATAGACACACAACAATAATAAGAAAAGGAACCCAAACATAACACTAAGAGAACCATTGAACCAGGGGTGCCTGGGTGGCTCAGTCAGTTAAGCATCTGCCTTCAGCTCAGGTCATGATCTTGGGGTCCTGGAATAGAGCCCCACTTTGGGCTACCCACTCAGCAGGGAGTCTGCTTCTCCTAGTCTCTCTCTCTCTCTCAAATAAATAAATAAAATGCTTAAAAAGAAAAGAAAACCGGGGCACCTGGGTGACTCAGTCAGTTAAGCATCTGCTTTCGGCTCAGGTCATGATATAGGGGTCCTGGGACTGAGCTCCATGTCAGACTCCCTGCTCAGCAGGGAGTCTGCTTCTCCCTCCACCCCCACTCATGCTCACTGTCTCTCTCTCTCTCTCTCTCTCTCTCTCTCTCAAATAAATAAAATCGGGCGCCTGGGTGGCTCAGTTGGTTAAGCGACTGCCTTCGGCTCAGGTCATGATCCTGGAGTCCCTGGATCGAGTCCCGCATCGGGCTCCCTGCTCGGCGGGGAGTCTGCTTCTCCCTCTGACCCTCTTCCCTCTTGTGCTCTCTATTTCTCATTCTCACTCTTAAATAATAAATAAATCTTTAAAAAAAAAAATCAAATAAATAAAATCTTTTTAAAAAAAGAAGAAAAAGAAAACCATCAAACCACAAGACCAAGAGAAGAAGAAAGGAACAGAGAAGAACTATAAAAACAACCAGGAAACTATAAAATAGCAGTAAGTACATACCCATCAATGAGTACTTTATTTTTTTTTAAGATTTATTTATTTATTTGACAGAGAGGGACACAGCGTGAGAGGGAACACAAGCAGGGGGAGTGGGAGAGGGAGAAGAAAGCTTCCCGCAGAGCAGGGAGCCGGATGTGGGGCTCTATCCCAAGACCTTGGCCGAAGGCTTAACGACTGAGCCACCCAGGCACCCCTGATGAGTACTTTAAATGTAAATGGATTCATGCTCCAGTCAAAAGACAGAGGGTTGCTGAATGGATGAAAAAACGAGACCCAACTACATGCTGCTTATAAAAGACTCACTTCAGATCTAAACACACACACACAGACTGAAAGTGAAAGGACAGAAAAAGATATTCCATGCAAATTGAAAAGAAAGCTGGTAGCAATACTCCTATCAGGCAAAATACACTCTGAAACAAAGACTATAACAGAAGACAAAGAAGGGCATTATATAATGATAAAGAGGTGAATCCAAGAAGAGGATATAACATTCATTAAATATTTATGACCCAACATAAAAACACCTAAATATATAAGGCAAATATTAAAAGATATAAAAGAAGAAGTTGACAGCAGTACAATACTAGCAAGTGACTTTAACACCCCACTGACATGAATGAATAGATCATCAGACAGAAAATCATTAAGGAAACATTGGTCTTAAGCAACACATTAGACCAAATGGACTTAAAAGACATACACAGAACTTCCCATCCAAAAACTGTCGAATACACATTCTTCTCAAATATACCTGGAACATTCTCTGGGATAGGTGCTAAGCCACAAAACAGGTCTCAATAAATTTAAGAAGACTGAAATCATATCGTGCACCTTTTCCAACTACAACTGTATGAAACTAGAAATCAGTTACAAGAAGAAAACTAGGAAAAAAAACACAAACACGTAGACTAAACAACCAATGAGGTAAAAAAGAAATCAGAGAGGAAAATAAAAAAAGACACCCTGAGGCAAATGAGAAGGGAAACACAACTTTCCAAAATCTATAGGATGCAGCAAAAGCAGTTTTAAGAGAGAGGTTCATAGCAATAAAGGTCTACCTCAAGAAACAAGAAAAATCCCAAATAAACAATCTAACTTTATACCTAAGGAAATTATAAAAACAAAGCCCAAAGTTCATGGAAGGAAATAATAAAAGATCAGAATGAATATAAATGAAAAAGAGACTAAAAAATCAATGAAACTAAAAGCTGGTTCTTCAAAAGAAGATCAACAAAATCATTACACCTCTAGCCAGACTCATCAAGAAAAAGAGAGAAGTTCCAAATAAATAAAATCGTAAATGAAAGAGAAGTTACAACTGACACCACAGAAACACAAAGGATCCTAAGAAATTACTATGAATAGTCAACAGATTGGGAAACCTAGAAGAAATGGGTAAATTCCTAGAAACACACAACCTTCTGAGACTGAATCACAAAGGAAAAGAAAATCTGAATATTTTCTAGGGCAATTACAAGTTATGAAATTCAATCAGTAACTTAAAAACTACCCCCCTCAAAAAATATATATATATTCCAGGACAGATGGCTTCATAGTTGAATTCTACCAAATATTTAAAGAATTAGTACCTATTCTTCTCAAATTGTTCCAAAAAACTGAAGAAGGATGAATGTTTCTAAATTCATTTTATAAGGCCCTCATTACCCTGATACCAAAACCAAAGACACCACAAAAAGAAAAAAAAAAATGACACTCCAATATCCCTGATGAATATGAATGCAAAAATACTCAACAAAATGTTATCAAATTGAATTCAACAATACATTAAAAAGGATCAAACACCACTATCAAGTAGGATTTATTACAGGGGTGCAAGAATGATTCAACATCCATAAAACAATCAATGTGATACACCACATCAACAAAACCAAGTATAAAAATGATATGATCATCTCAATAGATGTAGAAAAAGCATCTCACAAAATTTAACATCTATTTATGATTAAAAACTCTCAACAAAATAAAGGCCAGAATAAAAGGCTGTGACAAACCCACAGCTAACATCATAGTCAATGGTGAAAAGCTAAAAGCTTTTTGTCTAAGATCAAGAACAAGGTAAGGATGCCCACTCTCACCACTTTTATTCCAACATAGTATTGGAAATCCTAGCCCTGGCAATCAGGTTAAAACAAAAAAAGACGTAAATTATATCCTAATTGGAAAGGAAGATGTAAAACTGTCACTATGCACAGATGACATGATACTATATAGGAAAAACCCTAATGACTCCACCAAAACACTATTAGAACAAATGAATTCGGTAAAGTCGCAGGATACAAAATTAATATACAGAAATTGGTCATGCTTCTATACACAAATAACAAACTATTAGAAAGAGAAATTAAGAAAATATCCCATTTACAAGTGCATTTAAAAGAATAAACCACCTAGAAATATATTTAACCAAGGAGGTAAACGATCTGTATCCTGCAGACTATAAGACAATGATGAAAGAAATTAAAAACAACACAAATAAATAGAAAGATATTCTGTGTTCATGGAATAAAAGAATACTGTTAAAATGTCCATACGATCCAAAGCTATCTACAGATTCAAAGCAATCCCCATTAAAATACCAATGGCATTTTTCAAAGAACTAGAACAAAGAATCCTAAAATTTGTGTGGAACCACAAAAGATCCCAAATAGCCAAAGCAGCCTCGAGAAAGAACAAAGCTGGAGGCATCACACTCCATGATTTCAAACTATAACACAGAGCTAAAGTGATCAAAACAGTGTGGTAGTGGCATGAAAACAGACACATAGATCAATAGAATAGAAGTAAACCCACACATACATAGTCAATCTATGACAAAGGAGGCAACAGTATACAATGGGGAAAAGACAGTCTTTTCAATAAATGGTGCTAGGAGAAAAGACAGCTACATGCAAAAGAATGAAACTAGACCACTATCTTATACCATATACAAAAACAAATTCAAAACGAATTAAAGACGTGAATCTAAGACCTGAAACCCTAAATCTCCTGGAAGAAAAAATGAGTAGTAAGCTCTTTGACATCAGTCTTGGGATCTTAGGAATATTTTTTTGATCCGGGGTCCAGAGACAAGGGCAAGAAAAGTTAAAATAAACAAATGGGACTACATCCAAGTAAAAAGCTTTTGCACAGCAAAGGAAACCAACAAAATGAAAAAGGAACCCACTGAGGGCGCCTAGGTGGCTCAGTCAGTTTAAGTGACTGCCTTCGGCTCAGGTCATGATCCTGGAGTCCCAGGATCGAGTCCCACATCGGGCTCCCTGTTCGGCAGGGAGTCTGCTTCTCCCTCTGACCCTCTCATTCTCTCTCTCAAATAAATAAATAAAATCTTAAAAAAAAAAAAAAAAGAAAGAAAAAGGAACCCACTGAATGGGAAAAGATATTTGCAAATCATACATCTGATAAGGGGTTAATATCCCAAAGATATAAAGAACTTAAACAATTTTATATAAAAAAATAAACAACATGACTTTTTTAAAATGGGTAGGAGACTTGAAAAGACTTTTTTCCAAGGAAGACATACAGATGAGCAACAGGCACATGAAAAGATGCTCAGCATCACTCATTGTCAGGGAAATGCAAATCAAAACTACAATGGGATATCGCCTCACACTTAGTAGTTGGCTATTATCAAAAGGAAAAAAATAACAAGTGTTGGCAAGAACACTGAGAAAAGGGAACCCTCATGCACTATTGGGAGGACTGTAAACTGGTGCAGCTACAATAAAAAAAAGTGTGGCGTTTCCCCCAAAAAATTCAAAACAGAACTACCATATGATCCAGCAATCTCACTTCTGGGTATTTATGCAAAGAAAACAAAAACACCAATTCAAAGAGATGTGTACCTCTATGTTTATTACATCATTGTTTACAATAGCCAAGATAAGGAAACAATGTAAATGTCCATCACTAGTTCAATGGATTAAAAAGATGTGGTAAATATGCACACACATGCACGTACACACGCACAATGGAATGTTTTTCAGCCATGAAAAAAATGAGATCTTGCCATTTGCAACAATGTGGATGGGCCTCAAGGATATATGCTAAGTGAAATAAGTCAGAAAAAGACAAATATTGTATGATTTCACTCATACGTGGAATCCCAAAAAAAAGAAAACAGAAACAAAGTCAGTTACAGGAAATAAAGAGTTGGTGAGCAGAGGGGAGGGAGGAATTGAGAGGATGGGAGAAATAGGTGAAGGGGATTAAGAAGTACAAACTCTCAATCATAAAAAAAATAAGTCATGGGGATGGAATGTACAGCATAGGGAACATAGCCAATAACATTGTAATAACTTTGTATGGTGATAGTAACTAGACTTACCTTGGAGATCATTTTGTAATATATAAAAATATTGAATCACTATGATGTACACTTGAAACTAATAGGATATTGTATGTCAATTATACTTTCATAAAATTAAGTAATTTTAGTTTAAAAAGAAAGAATTGCATAGGACCCCAGTGGCCTCTTGGATTAGAAATGGTGGGCTCATTCTTTTGATAAGAAAAATGAGGCAGTTTCATAGATCCTTGAATTGAAGTAGAAGAAGAAAATGTTTTAGTTTTATACCCAGATCATTCAAAAATAAAACATTATGGAATATTGAGAATATTGTTCCAAAGGGGAACAAAGTATAGGGAAAAGGAAATGTTTTACGCTATTGTAAATAAATGCTATTATCTCAATCAAAGCAATAAATCTTTAATCAAATATCATTGTACAGACAGATCCAACCAAGATCTCATTATAAGAAGTCTATAAAATATGTTTTTGGAGCTGGAGATACACTCTTTCTGCAGATTTAGACTGGATTCTCCAGGGCCCTACATTTATTCGAACCAGAGCTATACAGAAAGGTAGAGATAGAGTTATGCAATCATGTGCCACTTTTTGAAAATAATTGCCATTTTCTAGAATGATCTCTGTATAAAGATCATTTCTCTTCTGTGTATGAGCAGGCTTTAAGATTTTTAATTTGAAATTTGGGCCCACTTGATTAGGAGTGAGTAAAATTAAATACTCTAAATGTAATGGGGGAAGAAAATAAAAGTAAAAGGAACAATTTCAAGGGACATGTTTTTAAACTACCCAAAGAAACCAAGGTTTTCAAAACATGGGCCGTACATGTAGTCCTTTTCAATAAAAAAGTCTCTGGACTCTAGACAAATCTGCTGAATCACTGTCTTAGAGTACAGCCCCCAAATCTTCATTTTGTCTAGTTTCCCAGGTGGTTCTTGGACACAGTCTGGTTTGAAACCCTCTGATTAGGAAATTAAGAGTGTGATGATTCAGTAGTTCATTCAAGACCTACTCAATGGCTCTTCATTTTCTTACTTGAAGTACTGAAACTACTACCTCTCTGAAATTGTTTTCTGACTGGCCTTTTGCTAAATTGGCAAAGGCCAATCTGTATTAGCAATCTGTGAGTTTCTAAAACCAACTGAATATCTTAAATCCACACACACATTATGAGACTCCAGACCACTCCTCCTGGTACATTATAGTCCACTTGCATGGAGTCATACATTCCTCTCTGGGCAACGTCCTAAATTCAAGTACCTTTTATGATGAGGAATTAAATGTCTCCAGCATACAGAGAGGAATTAATTAGTGCTCACCAAATGAACAATGATTTCATTCCCTGCATAAATATATATTTTGCTTTTGTCACAGCCCAAAAAACACAGAGAAAATCTCTGTAAAAATTAGTTATGCTCTATGGTTTCTGGTGGAGCAGCAGAGTCTACCCCTCGGGCTGTTATTTGCAGTATTTACATTTTTTTTTTTTTACTGAATTATCAAGTGAAAATCCAATTGTTCCTAATGGTGCTCACTCTGTGTGTTTCCCCATTCTCACATATGAGAAAGGGTTTATTATCCATTTGTAGTAATTAAGACACTGATGTTATATAGACCCATAAAAATCCTTCATTAAGCCAGTAAAGGGCTTTTCATCAAAATCACTGTAGCTAAATATTTATTTAAAAATAAAAACTAAATTAAAATAAAGAATTCCCCGAGCACCCCACCCCCACCCCACCCCCCCACCCCACCCCCCCGCCAAATGCTTTTAAACAGTTTTGAAAGTGGTGGTGGGCACCCTTAACAGTTTCAGAGCACGCAACTATATTTTCTTACAGAGTGGAAACCACACTAACCAGCAATCCATCATGGCTAGCTATAAAGAAATAAAGTAATTAACCACAAGGAAATAATTCAGCAAGATGCTAACAGTTTAATAACATTTAAGTGTTTGTATTTAAGCATTGTTGTTTTTAAATGGTTTCATAATTGTTTTAGATTTGCAAAAGGTGCTAACACGTGAACAAAATAAAGAGCAACACAAGATTCTATGATTGATATGGTCAGCCGGAGAGGTTATTAGGTACAGAAATAAGGTTTGCATTTTCCAGGCGGAATTTAGAATACAAGCCCTCCACAAAGCTGGGCTGTACGGCATGCTATTCGATGGCCCTCAGAAGCCAGCACATTTCCCCAGCCAGGGGGAAAGGGAGGAAATCTAACAAATCTCTTTCATGAAGAGAAAAACCTCAAGTTGCTATCCTCATGTCACAGGGGAATTTCATTTAGAAAGCCAGAGCTGAGAAAGCAAAACATGTTGATTGGAAAGTATGAGAACCTCCCACTGTGTAACTTGGGGATAAGGTTTTATTAGAAAGGCCTTTCTTTATCTTTGAGGCATCACAGAAAGAGCCAAGGAGAAAGCTGTGTGTCTTTTCACAAAACCTCCTGCCCTCAGTGGAAGCTTACAGCATTTCCATCATCAAGGAAGGAATTGAGGTCTATTAGCATTTTCCATCCAATACCAGAAGAGCGTCCCCTCACAGGACGGCAAGGATAGAGTGCCAAGGTCCTATGAGTTCTCTGTGAAACATTTTATTTTAGTCTCCTGCCTTAATCTATATGAAATCCTTAAAAAATAACTGAAGGCCAGGGCACCTGGGTGACACAGTTAAGTGTCTGACTATTGGTTCTGGCTCAGGTCGTGATCTTGGGTCATGACCTTGGCTGGTGAGGTTGAGGCCCACGACTGGCTCCAGGCTCAGTATGGAGTCTGCTTGGGACTCTCTCTCTCCCTCTCCCTCTGCCCCTCCTCCCCCATGCTAGCTCACACACTCTCTCCTTCTCAAATAAATAAATAAATCTTTAAAAAAAAGCGTATCTGAAGGACTAAGTATTGCTATAGGGTTCTCCTTTGCAATTACGTTTATGACCATACTGCAGCAATTAGCAAAGCATCAGTTGACACAGGTTTATGAGAGAAATGATAATGGTAGACTTCAGATGAAAATTATACTGGTGCCAAACAAAAGCGAACAAGACCCCAATGTGTGCCCTAAGAACAAAGGTCCCCTAGTAGCCTGAGCAGAGAGACATACTGAGGGGGAGGGAGTTACGGGCTTAGGCGCCCAGACGCACCCCCATACAGGACCTAGGCAGTCGGGACCATATCATATTGTGAGCAGTAGTTCATTTCAGCTAAACAATTGCATCCTTAACTTTCAATTAACGTTGTTAATTAAAATTTCATTGGTTCTATAGTTTTCATATGTGGTTTATGAATTTGTGTTGCATTTATAGTTGTAGAGCAGACACAAGCGTTACCCCAGAGAGCATCTCCCAGCCTCACCACTGCTGACATCTGGGACCTGCTACGTCTGTTGTGAGGCTGTCCTGGGCATTGCAGGCCATTTGGTGGCCTCCCTGGCCTCTACCCGCTAGATAGCAATAGCAACCCCTCCCCCAATTTGTGACAACCAGAAAGGTCTCCACACATTCCCAAATGTCCCCTGAGAGACAAAAAAATAGTCCCCAAATGAGAACCACTGGCCCAAAGTATGAGTCAGGGTCCAGGCAGGAAAGAGATGAGACAATGAGTAATGAATGTCAGGAGAGTTGAACATGCAAACTATTCTCAAAGGTGTGGAGAGGGGTAAAGGAAGGCCATTACCTAGGGCCTAATGGGGCAAAGTTGGGGAGGAGCACACTGTGGGGTCAGCAGGGGAGACACAGAGAGAGGGAGAGAGGCAGGGGGTGCACAAAGCCCGCAGAGAGGGTGCCCTGTCAGAAGCTGAGAGCCGCAGGTACAAGGCACAGTCAGAAGTAAGGAGCCTGACTTTCCTGCCAGCGCTCCTCATGGGCTGAACCCAACCAGAGGCTGTAAGTAAGGAGACCACTGCTGTGGCTCAGATAGGTCAGCCCCACAGGATACAGACGGGGTGGAGAGAAGGAATGCAGCATATGCACACAGGGAACATCCACCACACCTAGTTCTCTAATGCCAAGAATTTAAAAACATAATAAAAATGTTAAATCAACTCCAGAAGTCCGTAAGTTACCTTTCACTTAAAAGGCGCTACCTCCATGTTGCACACAACCTGGATGAACCTGGAAAACATTATGCTAAGTGAAATAAGCCAGACACAGGAAGAAAAAAACCTGCATGATCTCCTAGAGGTAGAATCTATAAAAGTCGAATCCACAGAAGCAGGGAGTAGAATGGTAGTGACCCAGGGCTGAGGGATGGGGACGTGGGGGCAAATTGAGAGATGTTGGTCAAAGGGCACAAAGTTGGAGTTATGTAGGATAGATAAATCTAGAGATGTCATGTACAGCATGATGAGTACAGTTCATACTCTGCTCCATACTAGACATTTGCTAGGAGAGATTGTAGGTGCACTCATCATGCACAAAAAAATATGTGAGAAGATATGTTAATTGGCTTGACTACAGTATTCATTTTACTATGTGTGTGTCTCTATCACATCATGTTATATACCTTAAATATGCTTAATTTTATTTTATAAATAATTAAACATGTAAGGACCTTGCCTATCAGTACATTATTAAAGTTTAAAAATGATGCACTGGAACCTTCCAAATGTTCATGCCAGACCTACCACAGTGACCCTGGGCTCCTATTGCTGAACTCCATAATTCAACAAATACTGTGGTTGACAACAAATACAGTACAGAGCACTGTCCTGGTGTTAAGTGGCTGAAGAAAGGGCAGTTCATAAGAAATAGGACATGAACCTCATGTCTGCTTAGGGAGACAACTAATGCACATGGATAAAATAAGGCTCTCGCCAACCATCACCAGCTTGAGGATGGTATCCCAATAATAACATCAACGTCAGTGGCTGATGGCCACACTGTTCATACGGGACCCCAGCACTCTTTCTGTAGTGGTGTCTGGGATTAGCAGGAGTCATCTTCAATACCTGGGTTGGGATATCGCTTTCTCCATGTTTATTTCCTCAAGAAGACTTTTCCCTTGTTCCCTGAAAGGGACTATAGTAGAGTAAGCTTTGTAGCCCCCTCTAGCTCCTGGCCTTGGAATGAGGAGTCATGAATATGATTGGTGAGATGGGGCCAGCTGACACCCAGGGGGCCACCTGTGCCTTGGGGTAGGGCACTGAACAAGGACAGACAGAGCCACAGCCCTTTGAAAGCATGATTGCTTGTGTCACTTGCTCCTTCCAGTAAGCTGATGAAGCAGGGTCAGGTGCTTGCCAGCCTGGCCAGCTTTGCAATTAGTTCTTTACCCTGCAACTAAATAGGCAAACCAAAGTCACATGAATCCCAGTGTCCTTGTTTAGAGAGGGAGAGAAAAAGTTCATGGGGCAAACTGACCTAAGCCCATTTAGCCATTCAACACGGACAGACATGGGGGAGCCAGTACTGGCCACAGCCAACAGTTAGAGGTAGGTGGGAGCTATGCAGCTCTTCCAAGGTTCACTGCTGCATGGCATGTTATAACAAAAGTAAGGCTTGGACCAAATTTTTCCATTTGTATAATCACTTCTTTTTTTTATTATTTAAATTCAATTAGCCAACCTATAGTACATCATTAGTTTTTGGTATAGTGTTCAATGATTCATTAGTTGCATATAACACCCAGTGCTCATCACACCGTGTCCCCTCCTTAATGTCTATCACCAAGTTACCCCATCTTCCCACCCACCTCCCTTTCCACAACCCCCAGTTTTCTTCCCCAGAGTCAAGTGTCTCTCATGGTTTGGCTCCCTCTCTGATTTCTTCCCATTCGGTTTTCCCTCCCTTCCCCTGTGATCCTCTGCGCTACTTTTATATTCCACATATGAGTGAAACCATATGATAATTGTCTTTCTCTGATTGACTTAATTTACTTAGCACAATATCCTCCAGTTCCAACTATGTCGATGTAAGTGGTAGGTATTCATCCTTTCTGATGGCTGAATAATATTCCATTGTATATATGGACCACATCTTCTTTATCCATTCATCTGTTGAAGGACATCTCAGCTCCTTCGACAGTTTGGCTCTTGTGGGCATTGCTGCTATGAACATTGGGGTGTAGGTGACCCTTCTTTTCATTACATCTGTATCTTTGGGGTAAAAACCCAGTAGTGCAATTGCTGGGTCATAGGGTAGCTCTATTTTTAACTTCCTGAGGAACCTCCATACTGTTTTCCAGAGTGGCTGTACCAGCTTGCATTCCCACCAACAGTGTAGGAGGGTTCCCCTCTCTCCAGATCCTTGCCAATACTTGTTTCCTGTCTTGTTAATTTTAGCCATTCTAACTGGTGTAAGGTGGTATCTCACTGTGGTTTTGATTTGTATTTCCCTGATGGCAAGTGATGTGGAGCATTTTTTCATGTGTCTATTGGCCATTTGTATGTCTTCTTTGAAGAAGTATCTGTTCATGTCTTCTGCCCATTTCTTGACTGGATTATTTGCTTTTTGGGTGTTGAGTTTGAGAAGTTCTTTATAGATCTTGGATACCAGCCCTTTACCTGTTATGTCATTTGCAAATCTCTTCTCCCATTCTGTAGGTTGCCTTTTAGTTTTGTTGACTGTTTCCCTTGCCCAGGAGGTCCTAATAGTTCATTTTTGCTTTTGTTTCCCTTGCTTTTAGAGGCGTGTCTTGCAAGAAGTTGCTGTGGCCAAGGTCGAATTACTTCTTAAAGTAGGCTGGCTCAAAGTAATCATACAACCTATCCTGTGAGCTCAGGGACATTTGGTTCACTACCCTTGAGCTTTACAACAAGCAGCTTAACAGAAAATTTCAATCCCTCTGTTTAGATCAAGCAACAGGTGCTCTGAGAAGTGGGGAACACAGGGATAAATAACTTTCCAGACCAAGAGCGGGTACTGTCATATTAGGCCTGTCAGGTTTTTAAATCTTCTCAGCTCAAGGAGTATGGTGCCTGTAGAGTGTTTCTAGCCAACCAAATATCTTTAACACCACTCATTCAACCAATGAGAAATTGTGACTTCTACACAACGAACCAATCCCAGAGTGAGAATTTCAGATGAGAACTGTGATGAATTAAAGATGACTGGACATTTTCTTGGATGCCCCTCCCATTGTGATTTTAAGCCCCCTGCCTCTGAAACTGGTACACCCTTAGTCAGGGATGAAAAGGAAAAGTAAAGAGAAACAGAGCTACAGAGGTTTCAGGGAACTGGCTCAAATTTTTCATTTTTTTCTTTCTTTCTGTCATGGCTGGCCAATCCATAATCTGCAAGGTAGACCATCAGGCTGGATACCCAGGGAAGAGCTGATGGTGGATGAGTCCAAAGACCATTTGCTAGCAGAATTCCCTCTTCTTTAGGGGAGGCCAGTCTTTTTCTAGTAAGACCTTCAACTGAATGCATGAGGCCCACCCACACTGGGAAGGGCACTCTGCTTTCCTCGAAGTCTATTGATTTAAATGTTACAATCATCTAAAAAATACCTTCATAGAAACATCTAGAATAGTAGTTGAGCAAATATCTGGTTACCAAGGCCTAGCTATGTTGACACTTAAAATTAACCATCCCAGTCAACCTTGGTGACAGGAGAAGTGGTGGAGCGTGGCTTCCCAGCCTCAGTGGTAAGAACCCTTGCAGCCTCACCATGCTCTCTGGGAAGTTTGGCTGCCCTGAGATTGCCATGCTGTGAGGAAGCCCCAGCTATCCAGGTGGAGAGACCACATCGAGTCGGAGATGCCCAGCGAGGCCTCAGCTGTGACAGCCGACCCAGCCCAGGTGCCATCCACATGAGGAAAGATACCACCCTGGACATCCAGCCCTGCTGAGGACTCAGATGCCTGCGGTCCCAGCTGTCATCAGGCTGCAACCCTATCAAAGACTCCAGGTGGGAACTGCCAGCTGAGCCATCCAACCACAGAACCAGGGGAAATAGCAATATGTCACTTTCTAACCCACTACATTGTGAGGTGAGTTATTGCAGCAACAGGTAACCAGACTAAGAATTCTTGAAATGTTGGCCAACAGCTCCTAGGTATATATTAGATTTAACACACACATGCACAGACACCACTATCTACACTCAAATATTTGGAAAACATTACAAGCAATGTAACTACCCTGCCATGATCTCAGTTTCTGGATTTGAACCCATTTGGCTCCTTATGTCTGTTTGCAACAGTTTAAGGACCTGGAAGGGGGTGGGAGTGATTAGTTAGGACCCCAAACCGCCAAGATGGGCCCTAACATGTCTTCTCCTGCAGAGCACTAAAGGGTCTGCAGGGCCCTGCCAATAAACTACAGGTGTGTGACTAGAGGAGCAATTGCCCTGGGGAAGAGATGGGAGAATGCCGTCCCCTTTCTGTGCTAACTCCAAGAGTTTGGAGAGAAACACTGTTGCATCTTTTTACTTGTTGCTCTGCTCTCTATGGCTCCAGAGAAGAGCAGGTGAAGGTTAGATGCAGAAAGAAATTGGGATGTCAGACTTCATGCCATTATCTGAAAAGTGAGTTCCTCTAACAAGGTCAGGTTCCAGTACCTGGCTTCTCATTTCATCAGGATGAATTGTCCTCCAGGAGGGGCCTCCGCCTTCATGCAAATTGGCTTCCCAGGGCCCCCACTCCATCAGTATAGACACAGCCAGACAGTTCTGAATCCCTCTTAGATTTCATCTCGAAGCTCTGCTCCCAATAAATGAAATAGCGGAGGATCCTGACAATCTAACAGATTCATCAGTGTAACAGAGTGACCCTGGAGTCAGAATTTAAATTTGATTTTTAGCAAGAAGCTGACAGCTGCTTCTCTCCTGAGCAGGGTTAGCAACTCAAATGGCTCCAGGCAAGGGTGAGAGTCGAAATATTTAACACCTGGTCCCAGCTGGGCACCGGTAGGTTCTGCGCAGTCCCCGCCAGTCCTGCCCACACAGACCGGGCAGGTGAGGGAAGGAGTGGGCACGCGGGGCAGTACGAGATGAAAGCTAGTGCTTCGTGTCTGGGGGAAAATGCTAGCCTCTCTGCTGATAGCAGATGTGGGAACGTAAGCCCAGTGTTTCAGATACATTGGTTTTTCCCAGACAGCCTAAATTTGGACTTGTTTGGGAAATTTCCTGATTTGAATGTTGGCAACTAGTTTGAAATTTAAAAAATAATAATAATCATTTGTGAGGCCAAACCAAATAAGGACATAAATATACATGGCCTTTATGCTTGAATTCTTCACTGCTAGTCCAAAGGCCAACCCAGAAAGAAAGACCCGTGGAGCACCTGTCACTGCTCTGTGGAGGGGCACCTAAGCAGCCTCTTCATATTCACCCAAGGTCACTACGCTTTCACACTTTGAAGGCAGGAATTTATTGGTCCTTTAGGTTAGCAAAGCGGGCCCACCCCCTTACCATGTAGACCTCTGGGATGAGAAAAGGAAAATTAGCGTCAAGATCTAGGAACTTGCAGGGTGCAAATATTAGGGACGTCTACTCCCCCAAAACTGGAAGTTGTAGAAACCCATCAGGGTAGACTGGGACAGGCTAGGTGAGTTCTGCCAACTAAGTTCTGAAAGGGAGCTTCAAAAAGGTAGGAGAAACCTGGGCTGGCATGCCACACTCTCCCAAGAGCTGGCTACCCTCCCATCATGTTTGTGCTACAGGGATGGTAACGAATCACATAACAGGAACTCTAGGAATATGGCAGCCTGGGCAGGGACTCGACGAGCAAGGCCATCACACGGTAGTAGACGAGCAGCGCCCCTGAACCATGCAGCCCGACCTTCAACTATGACACCATTGGCTATCCGAGCCACCCAGGTGCCCCAGAAATCTTACATCTTGAACAAGAGGTCCTGCATTTTCATTTTACACTGAGCCCCACAAATTATGTAGCTGGTCCTGGCCCTGAGGTTCTTAAATAATTGCAAAGGAACATTATCAAAAAGGGGGCCTCAATAAGGAGATACAATCAGGAGATACTGTGGTGAGCTCATCAGATTCTTCTCTCCCAGCCTGGTATTTAGAGGAGTCTTTCAGCTTGAATACATCTATGAACAGAGCCTGCTACATGGGCATGTGATGTGTGCCATCACAGAAGACCCCATATACTTGGTTTGATACTCATCTTGGAATTCTTACATTTTGTTTTTGGGGTTTATTTTTTTAAGATTTTATTTATTTGACAAAGAGAGAGCACAAGCAGGGGGAGCGGCAGGCAAAGGGAGAGGGAGAAGCAGGCTCCCATTGAGCAAGGAGCCCAACACAGGGCTCAATCCCAGGACCCCAGGATCATGACCTGAGCCAAAGGCAGACGCTTAACCGACTGAGCCACCCAGGTGCCCCAGAAATCTTACATCTTGAACAAGAGGTCCTGCATTTTCATTTTGCACTGAGCCCCACAAATTATGTAGCTGGTCCTGGCCCTGAGGTTCTTAAATAATTGCAAAGGAACATTATCAAAAAGGGGGCCTCAAGAAGGAGAGACAATCACTTCTGATTATTTGTGGTAGTTATGTTCTATAAACAGAACATGGAGTTAGTGAATACCGAACCATTGCTCCTGTGAGAAATACAAAGTTATATTCCTGTTAGCTCTGGTCATCCCATCAGTGCAGCTAACAGAATCGCTACCCTGAATCTCACAGAAGCTTAAGACTGACAGCCTGACTTGGCTAAGGAGACAGCCAGGGCTTTGTCCAAAAACACCATGGATGAGGAAAACAATCCTCTTCCCAGTTACAAGGGGTGCTGATGGAATCCCAAATCTCACCGCCAGTTTGGAAAAATCCTCTAATAACAAGATAAAGGTGATTTTGTCAATGTGTGGAAAGGACAAAGTTTCAAATTACTTTCCTATGACAATTTTTGAGGCGTCTAATTTACAAGGTTGGTGAGACTTAGCTTTCTTGCTATTTTAAGCTCCTCAGGCACACTCAAAAAAAAATTGTCTGGGACTGGTTATACATAATTCATTCTCTGGAGCAGAAATAAACTGAAGAAACTAAGGGATGGAGCTTAGTTTCTTGAAATAAAGGCTAATTGAAGGGGGAGAAAACTTGAATTTGAAGTAAATGAGGAAGGCAGCTGAGGACCTTCCCAGCAGACTGAATGAAAACAGTGGGTCCTTCCTTCAGGATGTGTTTACTGAGGGCCCACTATGTGACCGTGAGGTAGTTTTAAAGCATGGCCACGGATTTTCTTGACGCCTGTCTTATGTATTCAAGCTATGATAACAACATGCCACAGGCTGCACACTTTAGAAATTTATGTCTCCCAGTTCTGGAGACTGGATGTCCCAGATCAAAGTGACGTCGCGGTCACACACATTCCGGGCAAAGCCCACTTCCTGATTCATAGCTGACCCCTCTCACTGTGTCCTCACATGATGGAAGGGGGAAGGGAGCCCTGCAGGTCTCTGTTATGACAGCACTAATCCCATTCGTGAGAGCCCCCAGGCTCGTGACCTAAGCACCTCCCAGAGGCCTCACCTACTATTACCGTTATCTGGGGGTTAGGACTTCAACATATGAATCAGGGTTTACCCAAATGTTCAGAACCTAGCAACACCTCTTTCTTTAAAAGGAGGTAAAATCTAATTCTTGTGAATGTGTGCCACACTTGGTGAGGAACTTATAACACATAGAATTCCGCAGAAATGACTTTCGAGGCTGTCATAAAAGACATTATCCTTCCGTCTTATTCCCTCTTGGATCACTGGCATCACCGCCATGTTGTGAGGCCACGTGGAGAAGAGCTGAGGCCTCTCACAAAGACCTCCCACCAACTTTCCAGATGTAAGCAACCTTGGACGCGGATCCTTCAGGCCCAGGCAAGCCTTCAGATGACTGGAGCTCCAGCTGACATCTTGACTGTGACCACATAAATGACTCTGAGCCAGAACTACCCAGCCAAATGGCCCCCAAATTCCTGACCCGCAGAACCATGAGGATTGAAAATACTTATTGTTGTTCTAAGCCACTACCTTTTGAGGTAATTTGTTATGCAGCAATAGGTAAGTACTGTAACTTGTTTCTCTGCAAAGTTGTGGCAACACAGGAGCAAAAACAACTCAGTCTACCAGGAAGAAGCCCACAGCCTACGGAGGAGATTCAGTTGGGTAAAACCAACAATAACAATACCACAGGATAAATGTTAGAATAGAGGGGTCATTCAGTCAGTCTGAGCATGGCCATACTGTAGTGACCAACAACCTACACATTTCAGAGCTTTAGAACCCCAAAGCTTATGTTTTGTTCATGTTACATATCAACTGTGACTGGCAAAGAGCCTTGCTTCTTGTCATCCTTCTTCCAGGACCTAGGGTCAGAGCAGCGACTGTCCACCTTGCTCCTGGCTGCCACAGCAGAAAGAAAGAGAAAGTGGCAGAACGTGACTACCTCTTAAAGCTTCCACCTGGAATTTAGGCAAATCAATTCTGCTCATACTTCATTGGCCAAAGCAAGTCATTTGACTGTGCTTAATGTAAGGAGAGGCAGAGAAATAGAATCCTACCATATTCCCCGAGAAGAAATATCCCCGGTGATACCAGAGGTCTGCTGGGTGCTGTGAAACACAGGGGACAGAACAGCTAATTCTCCCTCTGAGCAGAAATGGTCAGAGATGGCTTTGCAGAACAGTGAATGCTCCAAAGGAAGATTTTTAACTAGTCAAGGATAGAACAGCATTCCAGATAGCGGAAACAACAGATGAAGGTTCATTTGCACGAGAAGTTATCACATGCTGGAGAAGAGCAGGGTACGGAAGTAGAGGGGGTGTGTGTTTCACTGAAAACACAGTCAGCATGACATCGGTGTGATGAGGTACCACACACAGTGCTGAAGTTTGTGCTTTGATGACCAAAAATGTAATGAGGACATTTGGCTTTGGACAATTCTCTTTGTGTGGAACAGTCCTATGCAATGCAGGACAGTAGCACCCAGAGGAGTCAGGACATTCCCAACTCTCATTCTCATTCCAAACATCCTCAGGGCTGGAAAAAATACTGTCCCCTGTTGAGAACCACAGGTAAATAGGATCATCTCTTTTTCTTCTAAAATACTTGAAGTCTAATCAGATTTTGACAGAACTCAAGAAATAGCAAGAAGAAATAAATCACTGCAATAAACAGCAACTGCCACAAAATGTAAACTGTCCAACAGTAGCAATTGGTTCCTACGGTACAGAGACATTAGACTGTGGATTACATGGAATTGGTATCATACCCCTCAGGAAAGTACTGTTTTACTCCTTTCAAGAAGAACGCAAGTGATTGAAAGTAAAGGATCAGAGATAACTTTGAATCTGCTCTAATGTATTTTTTAAAGGAGACATCACGAACAAATAACCCAATTAAAAAATAAGACATGAACAGACATTTTTCCAAAGAAGACAGACAGATGGTCAACAGACACATGAAAAGATGTTCAGCATCACTCATCATCAGGGAAATGCAAATCAAAACCACAGTGAGATATCACCTCATACCTGCCAGGATGGCTAACATCAAAAACATAAGAAATAACAAGGATGTGGAACCCTTGTGCACTGCTGGTGGGAATGCAACCTGGTGTAGCCATTATGGAAAAGAGTATGGACATTCCTCACAAAATTAAAAATAGAATTACCATATGATCCAGTAATTCTACTACAGGGTATTTACCCAAAAAAAATCCGAAAACACTAATTTGAAAGGATATATACGCCCCTATGTTTATAACAGCATTAATTACAATAGCCAAATTATGGAAGCCACCCAAGTATCCCTTTATAGATGGATGGATAGAGAAGAAATGGTATATATATACAGGGGAATATTACTCAGCCATTAAAACAATAAAATCTTGTCATTTCCAATAACATAGATGGATCTAGAAGGTATAATATTAAGTGAAATAAGTCAGAGGAAAATACCATACAATTTCACTCATGTGGAATTTAAGAAACAAAACAAATGAACAAAGAAAAATGACCACTGACACATGAACAGATAAACAAAATGTGGTCTGTACACACAATGAAATATTATTCAGCCATAAAAATGAAATACTGATGCAGGCCATGATATGGACCAACCTGGAGACATTATACCAAGTGAAATAAGACAGTAAAAAAAGACAAATCCTATATAATTCCACTTATATGAGGTAGCTAGAATAATCAAATTCACAGAGACAGTAAGTGAAATGGTGATTGCCAGGATTTGGGAGTAAGGGAGAGATAGGAGTTAGTATTTATGGGCATAGAATTTCAGTTCTGCAAGACCGTTCTGAAGACTGGCTGCATGACAGCGTGAATATACTTAAAACGACCACACTGTACACTTAAAATGGTTACTATGGTAAATTCTATGTTGTGTCTATTTTACCACAATTAAAAACAAACAGTGGTTAAAATGGTTACTTTTATGCTATGTACATATACACACACAATACAGGTTATATAGAAAGAGAGAAAAAAAAGTTTTCATTGTTGTAATCCACGTAGGACCAATGCAGAGAGGCCAGCTTCCAGGGTCAAGATGAACTGAAAGCCATGTGGTAGGCCAGGTCAGCTCGCTTTGGAAATTTCATCTCTGTGACAGCTATGAACTGACTTAAGCCTACTGGGTCACTGATGATCACCGTGTTCTTTTTGGCAAACAGTGGCAGTCTCAGATTAAAAGGAGGAGAAGGCTATGGGGGTCCTCACCATTTCCCTGCCATTACATGGTGTGTTACAAGGACCAACAGCCATTACCACCATCCTACAATGGCTATTTTACTTGGTATAATGTCTCCAGTTGGTCCATATCATGGCCTGCATCAGTATTTCCTTTTTAGGGCTGAATAATATTCCATTGTGTGTACAGACCACATTTTATCTGTTCATTTGTCAGTGGTCATTTTTCTTTGTTTGTTTTGTTTCTTAAATTCCACATGAGTGAAATTGTATAGTATTTTTCTTTGACTTATTTCACTTAACATTATACCTTCTAGATCCATCTATGTTATTGGAAATGGCAATATTTTATTGTTTTAATGGCTGAGTAATATTCCACTGCATATATACACCATTTCTTCTCTACCCATCCATCAGACAGATACTTGGGTTGCTCAGTGAGGTTCCAGCTCTCTGTCCTCACACAGGAGGTACCCCCTAGGAAAATCCAACAATGTTCTAGCAGCTCTCCTTCGAGGTGTCTGAGATCCGGACAGAATCCCCTGCTTAAGGCAATGCACAGGGAGAGAAGAATCAGGGGCCTCCTCTGTTCCAGAAGAAAGAAGATCCTGAACTTGCTAGATTCTTACACACATAACTAAAATGCTATTACAACAAAGCCATTTAGATATATGGTCTGTGGTGACTTTCATGCCACCATAGCTGAGCTGAATAGTTGGAATATCAACTATATGGCCTTAAAATCCTAAAACATTTTTATCTGACCCTTTGCATAAAAAGTTTGTGACCCTGTCATGTGAAGCAGAAGTGCCTACGGAATATTCCTAACCCATCTGTATTTCTCAAACATCACTCATTTCACCAATGAAAAATAGGTGCTGTTGGAACTAATTTACCAATGGAGAAATGAGTTAGAGGTCAGTTAGGTGATTGGCTAGAAATATTTTTATGGGGTCTCAACCTTGATGAGAATGAGAAGAATATCATAGGTACAGCAGCCTAACAGCTTGGAGTCACTCTTAGGGTCTAAAACCACAGGTTCCTGTGCCTCCCCCAAAACACACCTAATGGGTGCTCTGTTGCCTGACCAAACTGTAAGCTTGGCTGGTCTCACCCTTGGATTATCACTACATTGACCTCGGAGCCAGCCAGTAAAGGGTTCATTAGAGCGCCCAAGTGTAGGTGGCACATTTTACCCAGCGTATAGGAATGGGTTTGTGACCACCCACTTTTGTGCCTTCTTACTCTCATGTGTTAGATTTCAGGGTAACATATCATCTTGGGTGAGATTGGGAGGAAGAGACATGTAACACCTACCTACCTATGATCCCTGGGGGCTCCAATATTTGTCAGAAGAGCCATCATCAGTCAAGCTGACTTAGGTCAGGTCACAAGTCCAGGTTTTTCTTCCCAGAAACTAACATACCCCCCAAAAAAAACAGGACTGGTACGTTCATGCAGTAACTATATAGGCACTGTGATCTTTTTACTGGGGACTTCAGGAAATAAGGTAGAACCTAAGAGTGGTTTTCTCGGTAGAGCTCAGTCATGGAGTCTCAATCATGTGGTGAAATGAGCAGGAACCTGCTGAGACCGCTTCAGTTTGAACCCTAGGTGAATAGTTGACTACTTTGGAATTCTGGTTGATTTGTGTCTCCTGATCCACTCCCCCACTCCAGGTCCCATAGACACAGCGGTATTTTATCTTCTATGGCAGTGTTTCTCAACCCAGCTCCTGGGAATCGCCTGGAAAGAGTTGTATATGCATGTTTCCTTCTTGTTTGTTTTTAATACTATTGCCCCTCAACTTCCCCAACCTCCAGAGTTTTCTGTTTGATGAGTCTGAAGTTGGACAGGGAGCTTTCTTCAAAGATCCCAAGGTCACAGGCAGCTGGGATTAAAAACTCAGCATTTAACACAACAACTCACTGACCACCTGTCACCTGCCAGACACCGTGCCAGACTAGGCATTTTCTCACCTGAGCTTCCAGCCGCCCTAGGATGGTCCTCATTGTACAGGTATGATCCCAGAGCCAGAGGGGTTATAGTTGCCCCAGTTGGCTTAGCAAGTAAAATGTAAATATCGGATTCGCACCAGGCTTTTCTTCCCTAGGGTGACTGCCCTGGGTGGGGGTGGGGGGGAGCCTCCTGTGGTTCTGAAGACAACCAGCTGACCCTGGGCTGACACCTTCACACTCACCAGCACACTGATAGCCACCTTGTAGCAGGTCCCACTACAACCCAAGAGCCATGACTTTAGAGGTGGAAGGAACTGACTTGGGTCAGCGGGGAAAGATGTCTACAGGAATGCCTCCCGTAGGCCTCCCGGTCACCCTGCAGCGGACAAGCTCAGAAATGAAAGAATTACATAAATCTTAATCTTCCTACTACCACCACTTGCAACTTAACCACCAAGACCCAGTGCTTTGATTTGGAATCCCTTGCTTAAATCTCACCACTCTGTCCAAAAGGAGAATGTCACACAATGATTTACTTTTCCATGCATGACTCTTAAAACAGAGGAATGGAGTGGACAGAAATGTCTTGAAAGTTGCTATGAGCAGAAGTAGATCCTCGCTCCCAGAGAAGTCCATCTTTGCTTAACCACCACAGGGAGGAAGCAGTTGACATTATATTCTTAGTCCCTACAGCACATCTTTTATTAAAAAGCTCTGGATCAGGGCACCTGGGTGGCTCAGTTGGTTAAGTGACTGCCTTCAGCTCAGGTCATGATCCCAGGGTCCTGGGATCGAGTCCCACATCAAGCTTCCTGCTCGGCGGGAAGCCTGCTTCTCCGTCTCCCACTCCCCCTGCGTGTGTTCCCTCTCTCACTGTCTCTCTCTCTCTCTCTCTCTGTCAATTAAATAAATAAAATCTTAAATAAATAAATAAATAAATAAATAAAGCAAGCAAGCTCTGGATCGCAGAGCTGCCTGTATGCTCTTGGTTCTTATCATCAAGGCAAAGTTAGAAAAATCGAAAAACGTACCTTCTGAATTTGCCATCTTATTGATTTTAAGTATTCGTCTCATTGCCTTATTTTAACTTATACATTTGATCTTTATTTTTATAAAATCCTATTCTTTAAACACTCTAATTTGCATTAAAACAGTTCAGGCACGGGGCGCCTGGGTGGCTCAGTCGTTAAGCATCTGCCTTCGGCTCAGGTCATGATCCCAGGGTCCTGGGATCGAGCCCCGCATCGGGCTCCCTGCTCGGCGGAGAGCCTGCTTCTCCCTCCCCCTCTGCCTGCCACTCTGCCTGCTTGTGCTGTCTCTCTATCTGTCGAATAAATAAATAAAATCTTTAAAAAAAAAAAAAAACAGTTCAGGCACATGATAAAAAAAAAGTCATAGTACAGAAGGGCATCTAATAAAAGGAATACTTTTATGTCACATCTCCTTTACTCCCAAAGGCAACCATTTGAAACCATTTTATCTCTAGTTCTTCTAGTAATAACTACCACATAATTTGCTAATTTTTCTTCATTCCCTTTATATAGCCTTTTTTTCCTTATCTTGAGGCATAAAAAGAAATCCACATATTCAAACAGCACATGTCCTTAAATTTTTTTAAGAATACCATTTCTGGAATATGAGTAAAATTCTCTCAGCACTTAAAATTTAAAGGCACACAAGAAAGTAACTTAGTTATCCTTTCTTGTGATTTTTAAAGTAAAATATTTAAAAGGCAGCATTTAGGCACTCAAAACATATTTTCCTATATTTCCTGTGGCAGAGTAACTACCTGTCCAATATCCATTCTCCCCTCCTTCCTTCGATCATTTTAGCTCACCATATGGCCACCTGCCCCAAGACTATTATTTCCCAGCATCTCTTGCAGTTTTATGTAGTCATGTGACTTTCTGTCGAATGTGAAGGGAAATTATGTATGCCAATGCAAATCAGATTTTTAAAATACATGAATGAAGCTTTCATAGTTATTTCCTTCTTCCTGTTGGTTAGGATGCCAATGAGATGGCAGGAACAAGAGCAGCCATTCTGAATCATAGACGGAAGAGTATATTAAGTGTGATGGAGCCTCCCTACTTGCCTTGAGACATCCAGAGACTGCCCCCTGGAAAGACAAACTTTATCCTGGTTAGGCCTCTTTGATACAATAACTTAAGCACAGCCTAGTAGACATTCTCAAATTAAAACCAAAATAAAATCACTCAGATCCTCTTCATTCATTTAGCAGGTATCTGGGTGTCTGCTATGGGTCAAACCTTGTTCTAGGTAGTTGGGAGCAGAGAGAAAGAGAAAGAGGCAGCTGGCTGTGGGGAGAGGGAGAGAATAGGAATCCTTGCCCCAAGGTAGGAAATAGTTTGCCGGGTAGGGTGGGCTTAAGTCAGCCAGGGCCGCCATAACAAACACCACAGACTGGGATGCTTAAACAACAGAAAATCCCCACAGTCCCGAAGGCTGGAATTCAAGATCAAAGTGTCATCCATGCTGATTTCTTCGGAAGCCTCCCTCATCGGTTTGCAGATAGATACCTTCTCACTGTGCCCTCCCACCTTCACCGCTGGGTCTGTGTGGCATCTAATTTCATCTTCTTTTAAGGGTCCCACTCATCAGGGATGAAGCCCACCCTAATGACCTCATTTTACTTGAATTATCTCATTTTTTTTTTAAGATTTTACTTATTTATTTGACAGAGAGAGACACAGCAAGAGGGAACACAAGCAGGGGGAGTGGGAGAAGGAGAAGCGAAGCAGGCTTCCCACTGAGCAGGGAGCCCGATGCAGGGCTCGATGCAGGGCTCAATCCCAGGACCCTGGGATCATGAACTGAGCCGAAAGCAGACACTTAACAACTGAGCCACCCAGGGGCCCCTGAATTATCTCTTTAAAAGCCCTCTCTCCAAATACAACCACATTCTGAGGTCCTGGGGGTTCGGGCTTCCAAAAAGGAATTGGGGGTCCACACAATTCAGCCCATAACGGGACAAGGGGGAGGGGCAGTTAGACAAATGGACAGTGCCGATTTAAAATAGAGAAAAGTCAAAAACTAATGAGGTAATATATGGTGACTAACAAACTAAAATTTAAAAAAATAGTAATAATAAATAAAATAAAATAGAGAAAAGTATTCTGATAAATATACTAAAGTCGCTGGTAGAAAATCAGTAAGCCTCAGTATGATAAGAAACCATAAAAACAAAAACCAAGATTAAAAGGCAAAAACCAGCTCAGAAAGCAACGCTTGCAAGCTCTATGATCAACAAAGTTTGCACTCTTTCATGTGGTAAGAGACTTTGCAACCAATTAAAAGGCCAAATGACCTTGTAAGAAAATGCTAAAAGATATGAACAGGCAAACCCAGAAGAACACAAAAGACAAATATAATAGTGCATAATCACGATTATTAAAGAAAAACTAATTCATACAAAGTATTTTACTTCTCAGACTGATATGTATTAAAAAGACTGGTCTGTATGGCAGGATTATGGACGCTATGCAGAAAACACAAAGATGATCACACAACTTGGTTCAAACAGATGAATCAGCATTACCCATTGTTAAATGTGTACAGTCTATTAGCCAGCAATTCCACGTCTGGTGTACATATAAATTCATTGCAGAATTGCTTATAGTCAACCCAAATTTGAAACAACTTAAATATTTATTGTTATGGACTAAATTGTGTCCTCCCCCCATAAGTTAACATGCTGGAGCTTAATGCCTCATGTGACTATTTAGAGACAGAGCCTCTCCCCCTCTCCCATGGGTTTTTGTTTTTGTTTGTTTGTGGATATTGATTTAATTCCTGTCAAATGTAGTTTACAAAGGGAAAGTACAAGTACCTTTGAACAGACATCACACCTGGGGACCCAGGGAGGGGTGGAGGAGGAGATGCATTTCCATGGGAACAGGGGCTCTAATCTCAGGAATGGTGGCAGAAGGCTGGGCAGCCAGTAGCACCTCATCCAGAGCCAGCCTCAACCCCTGTGTTAGCTAAGTTCCCATTTCCTCTTCCTCCTCCTTCTCCCAACTCCTTATACAGAGCCCCAGGAGTTAGGAATGTGTTGAGGACCATGTCCCTTGAGGCATGTGCCCCATATCTGGGAAAACAAATATACACTATTGAACACCAAGCCCATGAAAGAGGGAGAGGCAGGCACCTCAAGAGGTGGATGAGCCGAGCCCTCAGCCAGCCCTAAGGAGGCACTGCTTCCAGGTGTTCTTTTAAGAAGGAGAAAGCCATACAACCAAAGGGGAGAAGGTAAGATGGAGGCCAAGGAGTTGTCGCATTTATACACCAAAAGGTAATAAAGGTTAAGTGAGGTCAAAATGTGGGCATAAGAGGTCAGTCCTACAGGCTGGAGTCCTTAGAGGGAGATAAAGAGATGCCAGAGATCTCTTCATCCACCTAAGCACAGAGGGAAGGCCACCAGAGGACCCCAAGAAGGCAGTCGTTCACAAGCCAGGAGGAGAATCCTCACCAGAAACTCAGTCTGGTGGTCCCTTGATCTTGGAGTTCCAGAACTCTGAGAAAATAAATGTCTGTTGTTTAACCACCCAGTCCATAGTATTTTGTTGTGATAGCCCCAGCAGGTAATACCCTCCCAACTAAAATACCAATCAAAACTTGGTTTCATAAATTATAGCATATTCACCCAAATGGAGTACCGTAGAGCCTTTAAGAAGACACAGAAGCCGGTTTTTCAAGGATGCAGCCTTGAGAAAGCAATGTGCTGTCAAGACCATCCAAACAGTCTATGTGGGGACTAAACCCAGTTAAAGAAGCGATCACTAGGGGAGGAGCAAGATGGCGGAGGAGTAGGAGACCAAAATTTTGTGTGGTCCCAGGAATTCAGCTGGATAGGGATCAAACCATTCTGAACACCTACAAACTCAACAGGAGATCGAAGAAAAGAATAGCAGCAACTCTCTGAACAGAAAACTGACCACTTTCTGGAAGTAGGGACCCAACAAACAGCAGATCCGGGGAGACTCTCCTTCCTCCCCTGGGAGGAGTGGCACGGGAGCACACCACAGGGATCTGCTGGGTTTGGAGACTACACACGGGGTTGTGCGCCAGAGATAGAAATGCTCAGTCACAGGCCGGGTAAGCATGGAGTGTGGCCGGAGACCAGGGAGACAGGAGTGATTGAATGCTTTTCTCTGGGGGTGCACTGAGGAGTGGGGCCCCAAGTTCTCGGCTCCTCCGGGGGGAGATTGGGAGGCCGCCATTTTCACTCTCATCCTCCAAAACCAAACAGAAAGCTTGCAGGGAACAAAAGCTCATGAGATCAAACCCGAGCAGATTACTTAGCCCAGACTGGCAAGGGCGCGGCAATTCCGCTTCCCGCAAAGACATTTGGGAACCACGGCAACAGGCCCCTCCCCCAGAAGATCAGCAAGAACAGCCAGCCAAGACCAAGTTTACCGGTCAATGAGAATGGCAGGACTCCAGCCCTAGGGGAATACTGCACATAGAATTCATGGCTTTTTTCCCATGATTCTTTAGTCTTTCAAAGTTAATTTTTTTAATTTTTTTTCTTTTTCTATTTTTTTTTAATTTTTCTTTTTCCCTTTTTCAACCAACATCTTATCAATCCCTTTTTTAAAAATCTTTTTTATTTTTCATTTTTAGAGTCATATTCAATCCCTTCATTGTAGTTAACCTTATTTTTTGTATACATATAAGTTGTTCTCTCTTTAAGATTTTGGGATACAGTTTCTTCTAACAGACCAAAATATACCCTAAATCTCTAGTGTATGGCTTTGTTCTAGTCTCCTGCCTGATCACATTCTCTCCCTTTTTTTTTTGAAATCCTCTTCTGTCTTTTTTCAACCAACTTCTTATCGATTCCTTTTATAAAATCTTTTTTTTTAAGATTTTATTTATTTACTTGACAGAGAGAGACACAGCGAGAGAGGGAACACAAGCAGGGGGAGTGAGAGAGGGAGAAGCAGGCTTCCCGCTGAGCAGGGAGCCCGATGCGGGGCTCGATCCCAGGACCCTGCGATCATGACCTGAGCTGAAGGCAGACGCTTAACGACTGAGCCACCCAGGCGCCCTCCTTTTATAAAATCTTTTATAATTTTCATCTTTCATCCCTTCATCGTATTTACTCTTATTCTTGTACTTATATGAGTTTTTCTTTAAAATTTTGGGAGGCAGTTTCTTCTAACAGACCAAAATACACCCAAAATCTAGTGTGTGGCACTGATCTATTCACCTGCCTGATCATATTTGATCATATTCTTTTTTTCTCTCTCTCATTTCTTTTTTTCCCTTTCTTTTCCCCCAGTTTCAGGTCGCTTCTGATTTGTTTAGTGTATATTTTTCTGGGGTCGTTGTTACCCAGTTAGCATTTTGTTCTCTCATGCATCTATTCTCCTCTGGACAAAATGACAAGACAGAAAAAACCACCTCAAAAAAAAAGAACAAGAGGCAGTACTGACTGCCAGGGACCTAATCAATACAGACATTAGTAAGATGTCAGAACTAGAGTTCAGAATGATGATTATAAAAGATACTAGCTGGGTTTAAAAAAAAAGCATGGAAGATACTAGAGAAACTCTTTCTGGAGAAATAAAAGAACTAAAATCTAACCAAGTCCAAATCAAAAAGGCTACTAATGAGGTGCAATAAAAAATGGAGGCTCTAACGCTAGGATAAATGAGGCAGAAGAGAGAATTAGTTATATAGAAGACCAAATGATGGAAAATAAAGAAGCTGAGAAAAAGAGAGATAAACAACTACTGGATCACGAGGGCAGAATTCGAGAGATAAGTGATACAATAAGATGAAACAATATTGGAATAATTGGGATCCCAGAACAAGAAGAGAAAGAGAAGCAGAAGGTATATGGAGCAAATTATAGCAGAGAACTTCCCTAATTTGGGGAAGGAAACAGACATCAAAATCCAGGAGGCACAGAGAACCCCGCTCAAAATCAATAAAAATGTGTCAACACCCCAACATCTAATAGTAAAACTTACGAGTCTCAGAGACAAAGAGAAAATCCTGAAAGCAGCTCCAGACAAGTGGTCTGTAACCTACAATGGTAGAAACATTATATTGGCAACAGACCTATCCACAGAGACCTGGCAGACCAGAAGGACTGGCATGATATATTCAGAGCACTAAACAAGAAAAATATGCAGCCAAGAATATTATACCCAGCTAGGCTGTCATTGAAAATAGAAGGAGAGATAAAAATCTTCCAGGACAAATGAAAACTAAAAGAATTTGCAAACACAAAACCTGCCCTACAAGAAATACTGGAAGGGATCCTCTAAGCAAAGTGAGAACCTAAAAGTAATATAGACCAGAAGGGAACAGAAACAATATACAATAACAGTCACCTTACAGGCAATACAGTGGCAATAAATTCATATCTTTCAATAGTTACCCTGAATGCAAATGGGCTAAATGCCCCAATCAAAAGACACAGGGTATCAGATTGGATAAAATAACAAGACCCATCAATATGCTGTCTGCAAGAGACTCATTTTAGACCCAAAGACACCTCCAGATTGAAAGTGAGGGGGTGGAAAACAATTTACCATGCTAATGGACATCAAAAGAAAGCTGGGGTGGGAATCCTTATATCAGACAAATTAGATTTTAAACCAAAGACTAGAATAAGAGGTGAGGAAGGACACTATATCCTACTTAAAGGGTCTATCCAACAAGATCTAACAATTGTAAATATCTATGCCCCTAACATGGGAGCAGCCAGTTATATAAGCCAGTTAATAACAAAATCAAAGAAACACATTGACAACAATACAATAATAGTGGGGGACTTTAACACCCCCCTCACCGAAATGGACAGATCATCTAAGCAAAAGATCAACAAGGAAATAAAGACGTTAAATGACACACTGGACCAAAGGGACTGCACAGATATTTTCAGAACATTCTAACCCAAAGCAACAGAATACACATTCTTCTCTAATGCCCATGGAACATTCTCCAGAATAGATCACATCCTAGGTCACAAATCAGGTCTCAACCAGTACCAAAAGATTGGGATCATTCCCTGCATATTTTCAGACCACAATGTTTTGAAACTAGAACTCAATCCCAAGAGGAAAGTCGGAAAGAACTTAAATACATGGAGGCTAAAGAGCATCCTACTAAGGAATGAATGGGTCAACCAGGAAATTAAAGAAGAATTTAAAAAATTCATGGAAACAAATGAAAATGAAAACACAACTGTTCAAAATCTTTGAGATGAAGCAAAGGCAGTCCCAAGAGGAAAGTATATAGCAATACAAGCCCTTCTCAAGAAACAAGAAAGGTCTCAAATACATAACCTAACCCTACAGCTAAAGGAGCTGGAGAAAGAACAGCAAATAAAGTCTAAACCCAGCAGGAGAAGAGAAATAATAAAGATCAGAGCAGAAATCAATGAAATAGAAACCAAAAGAACAGTAGAACAGATCAATGAAACTAGGAGTTGGTTCTTTGAAAGAATTAACAAGATTGATAAACCCCTGACCAGACTTACCAAAAAGAAAAGAGAAATAACCCAAATAAATAAAATCATGAATGAAAGAGGAGAGATCACAACCAACACCAAAGAAAGACAAACAATTATAAGAACATATTATGAGCAACTATATGCCAGCAAATTAGATAATCTGGAAGAAATGGATGCATTCCTAGAGATGTATCAACTACCAAAAGTGAACCAAAGAAATAGAAGAAATAGAAAACCTGAACAGACCTATAACCACTAAGGAAATTGAAGCACTCATCAAAAATCTCCCAACAAACAAGAGCCCAGGGTCAGATGACTTCCCAGGGGAATTCTACCAAACATTTAAAGAAGAATTAATACCTAGTCTCTGAAACTGTTCCAAAAAAATAGAAATGGAAGGAAAACTTCCAAACTCATTTTATGAGGCCAGCATTACCTTGATCCCAAAACCAGACAAAGACCCCATCAAAAAGGAGAACTATAGACCAATATCCCTGATGAACATGGATGCAACAATTCTCACCAAAATACTAACCAATAGGATCCAACAGTACATTAAAAGGATTATTCACCACGACCAAGTGGGATTTATTTCTGGGCTGCAAGGTAGGTTCAACATCCACAAATCAATCAAGATGATACAATACATTAATAAAAGAAAGAACAAGAATCATATGATCCTTTCAACAGATGCAGAAAAAGCATTTGACAAAGTACAGCATCCTTTCTTGATCAAAACTCTTCAGAGTATAGGGATAGAGGGTACCTACCTCAATATCATAAAAGCCATCTATGGAAAACCCACAGCAAATATCATTCTCCATGGGGAAAAACAGAGCTTTCCCACTAAGGTCAGGAACACAGCAGGATGTCCACTATCACCACTGCTATTCAACATAGTACTAGAAGTCCTAGCCACAGCAATCAGACAACAAAAAGAAATAAAAGGCATCCGAATCAGCAAAGAAGAAGTCAAACTCTCACTCTTTGCAGATGATATGATACTGTATGTGGAAAACCCAAAAGACTCCACCCCAAAACTGCTAGAACTCATACAGGAATTCAGTAAAGTGGCAGGATATAAAATCAATGCACAGAAATCAGTTTCATTTCTGTACAGCAATCACAAGACAGAAGAAAGAGAAATTAAGGAGTCAATCCCATTTACAATTGCACCCAAAACCATAAAATACCTAGGAATAAATCTAATGAAATAGGCAAAGGATCTGTACTCAGAAAAGTATAAGATATTCATGAAAGAAATTGAGGAAGACACAAAGAAATGGAAAAACGTTCCATGCTCATGGATTGGAAGAACAAACATTGTGAAGATGTCAATGCTACCTAGAGCATTCTACACATTCAATACAATCCCCATCAAAATACCATCCACTTTTTTCAAAGAAATGGAACAAATAATCCTAAAATTTGTATGGAACCAGAAAAGACGCCGAATAGCCAGAGGATTGTTGAAAAAGAAAAGCAAAGCTGGCGGCATCACAATTCCGGACTTCAAGCTCTATTACAAAGCTGTCATCATCAAGACAGTACGGTACTTGCACAAAAACAGACACAGAGATCAATGGAACAGAATCGAGAGCCCAGAAATGGACCCTCAACTCTATGGTCAACTCATCTTCGACAAAGCAGGAAAGAATGTCCAATGGAAAAAAGACAGTCTCTTCAACAAATGGTGTTGGGAAAACTGGACAGCCACATGCAGAAGAATGAAACTGGACCATTTCCTTACACCACATACAAAAATAGACTCCAAATGGATGAAAGACCTAAATGTGAGATAGGAGTCCATCAAAATCCTAGAAAACACAGGCAGCAACCTCTTCGACCTCAGCCGCAGCAACTTCTTCCTAGAAACATTGCCAAAGGCAAGGGAAGCAAGGGCAAAAATGAACTATTGGGACTTCATCAAGATAAAAAGCTTTTGCACACCATAGGAAACAGTCAACAAAACCAAAAGACAACCGACAGAATGGGAGAAGATATTTGCAAATGACATATCAGATAAAGGGCTAGTATCCAAAATTATAAAGAACTTATCAAACTCAACACCCAAATAACAAATAATCCAATCAAGAAATGGGCAGAAGACATGAACAGACATTTTTCCAAAGAAGACATCCAAATGGCCAACAGACACATGAAAAAGTGCTCAACATCACTCGGCATCAGGGAAATCCAAATCAAAACCTCAATGAGATACCACCTCACACCAGTCAAAATGGCTAAAATTAACAAGTCAGGAAATGACAGATGTTGGTGGGGATGCGGAGAAGGGGGAACCCTCCTACACTGTTGGTGGGAATGCAAGCTGCTGCGGCCACTCTGGAAAACAGTATGGATGTTCCTCAAAAAGTTGAAAATAGAGCTACCATATGACCCAGCAATTGCACTACTGGGTATTTACCCCAAAGACACAAATGTAGGGATCCAAAAGTGTATGTGTACCCCAATGTTTATAGCAGTAATGTCCACCATAGCTGATCTATGGAAATAGCCAAGATGTCCATCGACAGATGAATCGATAAAGAAGATGTGGTATACACACACACACACACACACACACACACACACACAATGGAATATTATGCAGCCATCAAAAAATGAAATCTTGCCATTTGCAATGACGTGGTTGGAACTACAGGGTATTATGCTAAGCAAAATAAGTCAATCAGAGAAAGACATGTATCATATGACCTCACTGATATGAGGAATTCTTAATCTCAGGAAACAAACTGAGGGTTGCTGGAGTGGTGGGGGGGTAGGCGGGATGGGGTGGCTGGGTGATAGACATTGGGGAAGGTATGTGCTATGGTGAATGCTGTGAATTGTGTAAGACTGATGAATCACAGACCTGTACCTCTGAAACAAATAATACATTATATGTTTAAAAAAAAAAAAAAGAAGATAGTAGGAAGGGAAAAATGAAGGGGGGGAATCGGAGGGGGAGATGAATCATGAGAGACTATGGACTCTGAGAAACAAACTGGGGGGGTTCTAGAGGGGAGGGGGTGGAGGGATGGGTTGGCCTGATGATGGGTATTGAGGAGGGCACATATTGAATGGAGCACTGGGTGTTATACACAAACAATGAGTCATGGAACACTACATCAAAAACTAATGATATAATGTATGGTGATTAACATAATAAAATAAAATTTAAAAAAAAGAAGACACAGAAGCCATTCCACAAGTAACAGTATGGAAAGATGCCCCACCTCACCTTTATTGTGCCGAGGCAATAAACAACCCAAGTTTGCCTATAAATTAGACTTTTGTGCTAAAAATTATTTTATTCCTAGAGACTCAGCTTCATCTGAGTAAGAATCCTACATGATAGAATCCTCTCCTTTTCTCCTCCTATATGTATGTTATATTTCCCCTCCTATAATATATTATAATAAAACTATTTTATTATAAAAATTTTCATACATGACAGAAGTTGAGTTTTACAGGGAATTTCTACATGCCCACCATGAAGAATCTATAATTAATATTGTACTATCTTGCTTTATCATGTATCTATCCACTGTTCTACCCATCCATCAATCCACCTTATTTTATGTATTTCAAAGTAAGTGGCAGATATGATTACATTTTCCCCTAAATATTTCCATATGCATAGCATGTAGACTGCTTTTGGATACATAAATACATAAATATATTAAAAATTTTACATGCCAGAAGAGCCCACAGACCACACAATGTCAGACCATCAAAAGGAGGAGCTTGGAAACAAATAGCACAGTGGAGGGGGTAGGGGAACCTACTTCAAAAGAACTAATTAGATTTTGTTTGCTACCCTGGTCCAGCTTTCACTGAGAAAGAGCAGAGGAGCACCCACCCCCACAAGCCAAACATCAATATGTTTGTCATTAATCAAAACTGCAGTTAAAAAAAAAAATCAAAGGGAAAATAAGGGTCTGGATATATTTGTTGCTGTGTGCATTTTCCAAGAGGAGTTGGTGTCTCAGACTAGGAGGTTCTGCCTTGGTTGGCTCTAAGCCTTTAGCTTCTGGGAAGGCACCACCAGCCAAGCATCCTTTCAAGTCCTTGAAGATATGGTCTGTTGCTGTTTCCCTACAAATATTTGCATGTTGGTATTATTGAATGTTCTCCATTTTTTCAAGGGTTGTTTTCACTACAGAAACATCAAACTCCACACAGCCCAAGACAACTTTCATGTAACATACAGTATATCAACTTTTCCACCCTGACCTCAGAGGTTTACTTATTAATTTTCAAGGTTGTTCCAGGTCTCTTAATTTCTAATTAGCAAGCAATCTGGTAAGATTAAAAAGCCACATGAACCACCTTCCCTTTGATAGATGGGTCTTCCCCCACCAGCCTCGTTTTCAGGAAAGCAAAGTAAACAATCGTTTTTTTCCTAAACCGTAGATAACATTTCCTCGTGCTTTGATGAAGGTAAACAGCATGGCATTGCCCATAAACATCCTTAGGAACATCACTGTACTCATACATAACACAATTCAGATTCTTTGCTAGAGCAGTGCCATGCCATCATTCTCGCCAGAATTGGAATTGCCGGATGCCCCAGTCCCCACTCAGGAGCGTGACATTTACACGAAACTGCACAGATCTTTTTGCACAGCAGGAGATGCCTCCTGTCATAATGAAAACACCTAAAATTCCAAAGTTTAAGCATGCCCAAAAAAAATTCTGGGATAAAGTACTATTTAGTAGAATAAAAACACCACTGGAGCATCTGCCAGGGAGATTAGAAAATCATTAGACTTAATGTTTCCCCTACTGTGGATGGTACATAGAAGCGCAGGATTCTTGGGTGCCCGTATGGCACGCTCCGGCAACGGAGAGGAGAACCACCGGGCGAAAAGCAGCTTATGTGTTTTTTTTAAACATATCTGTTCTAACTTACACTCTCATTTTTTTTTCCTACTTAAGAATTCAAGAATAAATTAAAAAGCTAAATCCACTAAGATTTTCAATGGCCTTCATGGAGAGGAATAAATGGTATTGCATTTATCCGTTGAGAACATCAACGGAAAACTAATTTGAAAAAGAAAAGACTAATTAATAAAAGCAGAAATGACTACTTCATTTCCTTTGATCTTAGAAATTATTAAATAGTAAAATAAGCACTGCATTTTATTAGGCCCAATAAAATGGAGAAGGCAAAGGAGAAGGAGCAAATAAAGGTACTGACCTTTAAACACGGGGCAAGTTCTCTGCTGTAGGAAATCCACCCCACTGAAGTTTCCGAGTAGAACTCAGGGCCCTTGGTGCAGCTGAATGACTTTGGAGCAGCCCATTTCCAGGTCTCTCACTCAATAAGGAGGGACGGAAGTCATGTGCTCTGAGAATCCTAGCTGGCCCCAGGAATCAGTCCAGCTGTGAAGGGATTGCACATAAAACACGGGCCTAAGACCTGTGCGCAGATCCTACAAGTAGCCAAAGTCCCTGATCTCCAATTCCTTACAATCAGTTGGAAAGACGAAATACACTCACATGTAAACCAAAGAAGCACTCTTGGAAAACAGGAGTGCAGGACAGAGGGAAGCAGTGAGAAAGCCAGGAAGTCTAGGGAAGAGGGAATCTTTGTCTCTGGACTCTCAGAAGACTGAGAAGTTCAGGGTCCAGGTCAAGCTCACAGGGCCAAGGATCGTGCGGTCAACTTCTGGATTGGCACATACAATGGCCCCACTAACTTGGAATCAGTTTACCTATCCTTATATAAATGAGACCAAACAAAAAATCACAGTCAGAATATCCACATTTCTACCCCCAAAGAACATGTTATTTGCACCTCAATGAGATACCACCTCACACCCGTCAGAATGGCTAAAATTAACAAGTCAGGGAACGACAGATGTTGGCGGGGATGTGGAGAAAGGGGAACCCTCCTACACTGTTGGTGGGAATGCAAGCTGGTGCAACCCCTCTGGAAAACAGTATGGAGGTTTCTCAAACAGTTGAAATTAGAGCTACCGTTCGATCCAGCAATTGCACTACTGGGTATTTACCACAAAGATACAAATGTAGGGACCCGAAGGGGTACATGTACCCCAATGTTTATAGCAGCAATGTCCACAATAGCCAAACTGTGGAAAGAGCCAAGATGCCCATCGACAGATGAATGGATAAAGAAGTTGTGGTATATATACACAATGGAATATTATGCAGCCATCAAAAGGAATGAGATCTTGCCATTTGCAACGACGTGGATGGAACTGGAGGGTGTTATGCTGAGTGAAATAAGTCAATCAGAGAAAGACATGTATCACATGACCTCACTGATATGAGGAATTCTTAATCTCAGGAAACAAACTGAGTGTTACTGGAGTGGTTGGGGGTGGGAGGGATGGGGTGGCTGGGTGATAGACATTGGGGAGGGTATGTGCTATGGTGAGCGCTGTGAATTGTGCAAGACTGTTGAATCACAGATCTGTACTTCTGAAACAAATAACACAACATATTTTAAGAAAAAAGGAAAAGAAGAAGATAACAGGAGAGGAAGAAAAGGGGAGCATGTCAGAGGGGGAGATGAACCATGAGAGATGATGGACTCTGAAAAACTGAGGGTTCTAGAGGGTAGGGGGGTGGGGGGATGGGTTAGCCTGGTGATGGGTATTGAGGAGGGCACGTTTTGCATGGTGCACTGGGTGTTATGAACAAACAATGAATCATGGAACACTGCATCAAAAACTAATGATGTAATATATGGTGATTAACATAACAATAAAAAAAATTAAAAAAAAAAAAAGAACATGTTATTTGCATATCATACAATTGCTTTGTAAAGAGAAGGGCATGCATCCAATTGCTTTACATTCTGTAACGGTGTGATTATGTCTTAACAATTTGTTGTTGATGTTTGGTTTTTGTACCCAGGTCTTAAGAAAATGCCTAGTACTTGGTAAGTGTCAAATTAAGAAGGCCTAAATGAATTGCCATTTAGATGGTAAAAGCTGTCTATAATTGACTTACTATCACAGAAAGGAACTAACAATTTTACATGCTTTAATTAGTTATATTTTTATGAATATTTCACTTTGTTGATTTAAAAAGAAAAAAAGAAAAACTGTACAAGAGATATTTTACTGAACTGAATTGCTTTGGCCCTTAGAGAATTAGCTATATGGAGTTTCCATAATTCAAAGTAACAAGAGGAGGAACAGTGGGAATCAGGCACTGTATGATTACCCCTTTTACAGACAGGGAGATGGAAGCTTAAAACTTTAAGGAGACTGTCCAAGAACTCATGGCAACTCAGACCCAACACACTTCCAAGCTCATGCTTTTAATGCTCACACTATATTACCCAAAACCTTGTCCCATGCAAACCCTCACCTGTAACTTGAACTGAAGCATGTTTTCCAAGATTGGCCTTGAAAAGTTCCTTTCTGAGAATTATAATTCTCCTGTTCTTGTATTAGGTGGGATTCGGTTTAGCTGAGAGATCAAATCCAAAATAACAGTGGCTAATTCACATAAATGAAGTCCAGAGGTGAGCAGTGCAGGGCTGGTAAAGCAGCTTTAGAAAAGTACCCAGGGTCCCTCTTCTTGCTGTGCTACCATCTTCACAGCCTAAGATGGCTGTTGAACTCCAGTCATCACATCCATAGTCCCTCAGAAGGAAGACAGTAATACAATAGTTCCTGGGAATCACAAGTGCCTCCATTTGCATCCATCATATGATCATGCCTAGGTGCAAGGGAAACTGGGAAATGGAGTCTTTATTAGAGGTTGCCATGTGTCCATGTAAAAACTGGAGACTCTACTGCTAAGTGATAAGGGAAGAAACACTTCAGAGAAATATCTAGCATTTTCAGTCACGGGCATATGATTAACTTAGTGGATGTGAGGACAATGGGGCTAACAAAGCTTGGTACTCCATGCATCAACTGAATTGAAACAAATATGCAGGATTGTCATTTTGGTCTTGATAGCTTATTCTGCTGGTAAAAGTAGAAAATTCTTTGTGAAGCCAATCAATAGGCGTTTTAAAGTTTCATCTTCCTTTATCTTTGGAGCAATGCCCATTAAAATTATATGAAAAGCATGTGTCTGCCAGTAGCATGCACATCCATCCAAATATGTATTGAGGGCTCCTAAAGTACCAGGCACAGGCCCAGCACTGGGCACGACTAGGAACCACAAGAGACCTAGGCCTGCCCCTCCCCAAGTTTCTATCTCAACGTTACGCAGCTACAAAGGTCAGCACGGGGGTCCTAAGAGCAGAGACAAGCGGCCCAGATACACTCCTCCTGAGTGGCCTGAGAGGGATTCCCCAAGGTGAGGTATCCAGGTCAAGCTCTGGATAGTAAAGAGGCTTCACTAGGCCCAGAGTCACCAAGCAAGTTCATCTGGAAAGTCTCCTTAAACTGGATTCCAGTGCAAAAAAGTGCATACATATGCTCATTTCTCCCTCCACCGATGGGTCTTCACACTTGCAAGAACTCTGAAGTCCATTCCTGTCAAGAGGTCTCTGACAAAATGGACATCACCTCCATTTCCCAGGCTGAGGAAATGAAGGAGGAAGAGCTCCATGACCAGACATGAGTGCATAACCAAGGAAGCACATCCCTGCTTCAGGCCAACTGGATCTGGATCCCCACTAAGTTTCATACTGGGAGAAGTTAAAACATTTGCATAAAGCCACTGAGTAGGAAAACCAATATCAGAACTGACATCTTCAAAGTGGGTGGCTTGATTCATAGGCGACTCACTGACATAAATTCAAAAAGCAGGACCCATAAGCAACATTTTAGGACGGACTCTTTTCCCCTTAATTACAAAATAAAGCATAGGTGGTCTCTGCTCTCCTGAGGCTCCCCCTGAATTGTGGGAAGCTGGCTGTTTCCCACTCAATACAAACCCCATTGCACAGATCAATAGGCCCTTTGGCTAGTGATGTAATTGACTGCCTTCCTCCACCACAGAGCCAGGCCTCGCTCCCAGGGGTTTCAGGCTTCCTTCACCTACAAAAATCAAATCAAATCAGAGGAGTCTTGAGTCAGTATTATGACACTCAACCTTGGGCAGGCAGATCCGTGTGACAGACTTTAGCTCCACTGACAGAGAGAGGCAGAGATTAACCTGCCTAATAGAGCTACTCAAAGTGTGGTCCCTGGACCAGCAGGGTCAGCATCATCTGGCAGCCGTGGAGAGTCTCAGGCCCCGCCCCAGACCCCTTGAATCAGAATCTGCATTTTAACAAGATGACCAAGGGATTCATAAGCACACTGAAGTTTGAGGAATATTGTGCTAGAAGATGGGTCACAAAGAAAAATTTTCACAAACAGGGTTGTTGGACAGGAGGTAGGTGGGGGGATGGGGTGGCTGGGTGCTGGACAGTAAGGAGGACACATGATATAATGAGCACTGGGTATTATATAAGACTGATGGATCACTGACCTCTACCTCAGAAACCAATAATACATTATATATTAATTAATTGAATTTAAATTTTAAAAATGAAGAAAAAATAAAGAAAAAAAGAAAAATCTGGTTTGGAAGAAGCCCTTGATTAAAATAGGAAACTGCCCCCATTCACTGGCTTATCACAGTTAAACGGGATCAAATGTGGATAAGCCATCAGTGAGATGTTGGTGTTGGTGTTGTGATTATCACCTTGAGGAACATGTTAAAAGTCGGATTCCATGGCCTTGCGACCAGACACTCGAAAACCTACATGTTTTAAAAGCTCACCGGGTGATTCTGATGCAGATGGTTGGTCCCAAAATACACTGTAATACACACTGCACAGTTTAACCATCAACCCATGAAATCAAGGAAAATGATGCTGACATTAGAAATGCTGGTCCCGGGGCACCTGGGTGGCTCAGTCAGTTAGGCGACCAACTCTTGGTTTCAGCTCAGGTCATGATTTCAGGGTTGTGAGACTGAGCCTTGTATTGGGCTCCATGCAGAGTCTGCTTGAGATTCTTTCCCCCTCCGTCTCCCTCCTCCTCCCTCTGCTCGCACAATCTCTATTTCAAATAAATACATACATACATAAATCCTTTAAAAAAAAAAAAGGAAATGCTGGTCCCTATGAGCTGGAAGAAGGAACATCAGTACTATCAGGAAGAAAGTGGACAAGAAGTAAACCTTGTCTGCTCCTAAGTACATCACACATACGCACACGCACATGTAGGTGTGTGTTAAGTTGTACAGCAAAGCTGTAGGCAATGTGGGATTCCCAGGGCAGGGAGCGGGTTAATAAGGTGTCTCATTCAGAATAGACCTGTTCCTGATGAGAACAAGACAGGTGTCTGAATCACAGCTGGTATACTTAATTGGTGGGAAAGTTTGGGGCTCTCTGGTTCATGGTTTCAGGAGTTCTGTGTAATCTAAGATGACATTTTATCTGTTATAGATTCAGCCTGAAGGTGTTAACTCTTAGTGGTCAAGGTAAGACAGCTCTTAGAGACATTGATGAAACCATTTCAATTTCCAGTTGGCAAGACTTTAGAAAACGTCTGGGCCATGGGTGGACTACCAGCATCAGACTCACCTGAAGGCTTGTTAACCATGCACTTTCTTAGACCTCCCCCCTCCCCCAAAGCAGGACTACTGGAGTTCATGGCTTATTTAGAAGCCCAATGTAGTTTTGGTGATCACTGGGTTTGAGAACCACAAAGTTTCATCTTCCAGATGAGAAAAAGTGACATGCCCACAGTCCCCAGCCCAGATCCCCAGAGGAGTGCTCAACTGGCAGATGCGTTAAACACCCAGGAAACCACCTCTGCCCCTGGGCCTTGCTGAAAACCATTAAAGCAGAAGCACCAGCTTGAGGGGACTTTGCACCAATCACGAATCAAATCCCACTCCTTTGTTTTATTCTTTATAACCTCCAACTGAGTTTTTGGATACTTAAAATGCAGCTTCACAGATACCATGTTTTTTTACAAATTAGAGGTTTGTGGCAACCCTGCATTAAGCAAGTTTACTGGCGCCATTTTTCCAATAGCATTTGCTTACATGGGTCTCTGTATCACATTTTGGTCATTTTCACCTCATGTCAGACCTTTTCATCATTATTACATCTGTGATGGTGATCTGTGATCTTTGATGTTACTATTATAATTGTTTGGGCCACCACAAACCATGCCCTTATATGACAGTGACTTAATAAAGGTTGAGAGTGTGTGTGTGTGTGTGTATTCTTACTGCTCTCCACCAGCCAGCCTTTCTTATCTCTGTCTCCTTCTCCTCAGGCCTCCCTACTCCCTGAGATGCAATGACATTGCAATTAGGCCAGTTACTAACCCTACAATGGCCTCTAAGTGTTCAAGTGAAAAGCAGAGTCAATCAATAAGGCAAACTTCACTGTTGTCCCATTTTTTTAAATTGCCACAGCCACCCTAAATTCCTGCAGTCACCACCATGATCCGTCAGTGCCACCACCACCAAGGCAAAACCCTCCACCTGCAAAAGATTAGGACTCACTGAAAGCTCAGAAGATGGTTCGCATATTTTTTAATTAAGGTACGTACATTGTCCTTTTGGACTTAATACTAATGCACACTTAATAGCCTACTCTCTAGTATAAATATAAGCTTTATATGCACTGGGAAACCAAAAAATTCATTTGACTCGCCTTATGGCAATATTCACTTCATTGCGGTGGTCTGGAACCAACCCACAGCCTCTCTGATGTGTGCGTGTACCAGCCGGTCAATGTCTCTGGCCTCACCCCAGAGTGTGGCTCCAAATCCTAAGACTCAGTCCTCAGGAAACCTGCTGACATCTGTTTAGGATTACACACTATGTTCAAATATAAGAGAAGAAGCAATAAAATTTACACACACGGTATCACATTCCTTTTCTAAATTCTGCTCCAGAGAAGAATACAAACGTAAATGTTAAAACTTCCAAAAAAAACCATGTGTTTCGTACACCACCAACTGTGTTAAAATAAAAAGGATAATGGCATATACATACATATCGCTTTCCTTTCCATAAGATTTCTCCCAAGTTAGTCGAGTAACTAGAGGCCTGATGGGGAGGGCTTTCCCTGGAGTCTTTTATGCTTTTCCAGTTGTAAGCCATGCAATGGTATTGCCCACCTAAAATACTCACTTCACTTTTACTTTTAAGAAAAGATTACATTGAGTGTTGCGAAGTCTGCAGTCAGTCTGTAGCAAAGGCTGATCTCAGCCCCACAGGAACCTGTGACTCAGCAAGGCCAGCCCAGCCCTCCTGTGGGTCCCCCTTTTGGGCACCACCAGGGAGGTGGGGCGGGTCATGTGATCCGGTCTCCCTGCTGGGCATGGCAGAAATCCCTCCATCCCAAGCATGCACCTGCCCCTACTCACCCTCCACCAGCTTCAGCTGCACAGGATTTAGTTTTCCTAAATACCTTCAGAACTATAGCCAAATCAAAACACCCGCACAGTAAGGAAAAGGGCCAATCAGAACACCACAGCCCACACACCTGGCCCCTTACCTGGCATCTCTCACAACCAGATACCAGCCAAAAGCCACCAACTAATCACAAAAACCCTCAGCTCAGAGGCTGCATAAACCCTGGAGAACCATAAAAATATCTTGCACAGGGGTACCTGGGTGGCTCAGTCAGTTAAGCATCTGCCTCAGCTCAGATCATGATTTCAGGGTCCTGAGTCAGAGCTCCGCATCAGGCTCCCTGCTCGACGGGGAGCCTGCTTCTCCCTCTCCCTCTGTCTCTCTGTCTCTCTCTCTCAAAATAAATAAAATCTTTAAAAAAAAAAAAAAGGTCTTGCACAGGAACCACATGGGCATTTCTCTACTTAATTCTTCTTCCAGGTGAAAATGTTTACCCACCCCATACACACACACACACACTATATATATATAGCCATAAAATCCAGGCACCTTCAGCCAAATATGTATGTATGTGTGTGTGTGTGTGTGTGTGTGTATTATATAAATATATATTTATTGTTCTGAGAAGATTCTAAAGGACATTTCTGACCCCCCAAAATTAAAGAATCACTGTTCTGGAGTATGTATTTCAATGTGCGGTCCTAAGGCCTCCCATTTTAGGGCCACCAGGAACACTTTTTAAAAACGCCTATTTCTAAAGTCTGCCAGCCTCTTGCATCAGAATGTCTGCAGTCATGCCTAGGAAGCTACTGCTGGAACAAACATGACTCCAGCTTGCTCACATTTGAGAGTCAATGATATAAGAAATCTTCACATCCTTATCTGGGCTATTGTGAAGAATGCTGCAATGAACTCAGGAGGAAAACAGTCCTAAGTGTCTGTCACCAGATGAAGGGATAAAGAAAATGTGATATATACATACAATGGAATAGTATTTGATTTTAAAAAAGGAGGTGGTTCGTCCACTTGAGACAAGGATGAAGCTTGAGGACATTACGCTAAGTCAAAGAAGCCAGACACAGAAAGATAAATACTGTATGATCTTGTTTATATGTGGAATATGAAAAAAGCCCAACTGATCGATGCAGAGAGTAGAACGGTGCCTGCCAGGGCCGAGCCCGAGGTGGGGGTGGGGGGTGGGTGGAGAAATGAGGATCAAAGTGCACAAAGGTTGGTTATTCGGGATGATTAGGTTCTGGAAATCTAATGTACAGGACAGTGACTACTCTATTCCACGCTTGAAATTGGCTGAGAGTAAAGCTTAACTGTTACCACCACACACATAAAAACAGTAACTAGGTGAGTGAAAGCTGTGTTAATCAGCATGATTGTGGTATTCATTGCACGATGCACATGGCCATCAAACCATCACACTGCACACCTTAAATATATACAAATTTTACAAGTTTACTTCTCAAGTACACCTCAATAATGCTATTAAAAAATAAAATTAAAGGGAAAAAAAGCCACAGCATTTCCTGCAGGTAAAGAATTTATATTCTCTCGGGGCACCTGGGTGGCTCTGTCGTTAAGCGTCTGCCTTCGGCTCAGGTCATGGTCCCAGGGTCCTGGGATCGAGCCCTGCATTGGGCTCCCTGCTCAGCAGGAAGCCTGCTTCTCCCTCCCCCACTCCCCCTGCTTATGTTCCCTCTCTCGCTGTCTCTTTCTCTGTCAAATAAATAAATAAAATCTTAAAAAAAAAAAAAAGAATTTATATTCTTTCTCTAGAGAACTCTGCAGGATCGGGTAGGAGCAAATGAAACAAAAACTCCCCAAGAAGGAAAATTAGCTATTTGTTTGACTCTTTTTCCCCTGAAAAATCAGTATATGAGAGTCAAATTCAGGTAACACCACAACTGTAATAGCTTTTTTTTAAAATATTTTATTTATTTATTTGACAGAGAGAGACACAGCGAGAGAGGGAACATAAGCAGGGGGAGTGGGAGAGGGAGAAGCAGGCTTCCCGCCGAGCAGGGAGCCCGACGCGGGGCTCGATCCCAGGACCCTGGGATCATGACCCGAGCCGAAGGCAAACGCCTAATGACTGAGCCACCCAGGCGCCCCTGTAATAGCTTTTTAAATGCCGTATTCGAAGGGCTGACTCTCCAACTTTATTAAAACTTCTTCAAAAAACATGCCTTAGAGATGAAAAGAAAGTCTGACTTGTTTATTTGATCATTCACTTAATCACCAAATACAACACTTTGCATTCTCAATGTGTGATTTATTAAGTCTGTAAGCCTAATATTAACTCATGCCCAACCTGATACAATGACCGCCTAATACTTGGAATTCCAAACATGCTACTCTGATTTTACAGCCTTCTAAGGTTTAATGCCATCATATCTCTTGATTGAAAACCTCCCCATCTGATCCAGAGGGTTTTTCCCCCAAGTTCTCCTCTTAGGAGTCAAGATCTAGCCATGTAAAATTTCTTTTATGTCACTATTTTAATTGAACACTAAAAAATAATAGTTCATGGAATACAAGATTTAGTGTAGCACATAAAAAAATAAAATGACAATAAAAAAATATCTATCTTACTCACATAAATTAACACAAAGCCCTAAAAACTCAACCTATGAATATCATATATTCTGCCGTTGATTTTCCCTTTTCACCCCCAAAATGCAATAAATCACAAAGTATTAGCATGCAGCAGGGCACCTTGGGTGCTCATCAGACACATAATTCTCCCCTAAAACATCTCGGCTGTTTTCCCCCCCATATTTGTCTTTCCAAATCTTTATTAACTCCACCAAAAGAGCTTATTGAAAGCATACCTTCATTTTGACCTCAGGGGCTTTCAAGCCAGTAAAAACAAAACAAATTAGAACTCTGATATTCACATGCATGGGGGAAATCAATAGTTTTAATTTTCACATGGAGGCCTACAATTTTCAACTGACGGCCTCAGCAGGTTTTAATGGACACAAACAATTTACTTTTACTGTTTTAATTGTTTTTCGTCAATCACGTTTTATTGCCCCTCTACATCTGACTAAACAAATTAATCGAGCTGTATTCATAAATGATGACTCTGTAAAACGGCCAGTTATGTATATTTTACTATTTGAGTCTCCATTACAGGCAGTCCTGGGAAGTAGTGAGCCAAAAGGTAGCCTTGGTCATTAAAGCAGAAAACGGAGCAAGCCCAGAGGAAAATGACAGAACGGTGACCCTGTGTGGCTTAGGGCGTCCCAGGGCAGTTCCCTTTCTCCTGTGTGAATGCCAAGTGGCTAGCCAGTGGTCCCTGGGGAGGAGAAGTGGCAGGGTTTCTGGTGACTGGGATGGCAAAAGCCTTGAGAGCCTGAAGGCAGGTAAAGGTTGTTTGCGTCAAGTTAATTAGGAGACTCCGCTACAGCTCGGGCAGGCCTGCATGGAGTCAGATTGGCAGACTGCTGTGGACACCACCCACTTTCTTTGGAATCACAAAAACTTTCTCCACTCTGCAAAAGCCTGTGATCTCCTGGAGCAGCAAGCTCTCCCCTCTGAACAGTTTCTTTTGGGCACCTTTACATCTAATAGAGCAAGCATGGAGGAAAACCTCCTTGTCAGTGAAAAAGCTTCAACACAATGCGATGCTTCTAAAAGATAATGTCCCTAAAAGTTGATCGCGAGAGCCTTACCAAAGAAAGGTCTATACAACCAATACACTATTACTTAACTCTTCCATCTGCTTTGATCACATGGTCCAGCCCTGGGCTTCATGGAATCATTAGTGAAAGGTAATCAATCCCAGCTGTCATCATGGTTATAGGACAGAATTTTCCAGAACTGCCACCCAAGTGCTTTCTAACTCTGAGAAGTCACGGCTTTTTGGTATCTCACCGGAGTACAGCTGTATCATGGTAGGTTTGATTTTTGCAAATTCAGTCACATGCACTGGCCAGGGGAGGGTGGGGGGAAGGAATGGGGAAAGGGAAATAATTGAAATAGTGCAAACGACTCTGCCCTCCACGCACTTGCTGAGCACGTGTCCTACAGAGAACGGAGATGGGAAATATGACTCAGCTGTCCCCACGGTTAACTCTCAGCCCGAACTCACTCCGAACCACATCTGGGGCTCAACTGAAGAAACCATGAAGAACTCCCACTTGAGCGGGGGCGGGGGAGCGTTAACTATGTTGAACTCACTGACAGATGGGATCTTAGTTTCCAGAAAGGGGCCTCTCCACAAGATTCTCAAGAAATATTTGGCTGCCCTCCACGTGCTCCTGATGCCCTGCCTTTAAAACCTTTCCTGGTGTAGGAATCCACTCTGCTGAGCACCTACTGGCTTCCCAACTGGAAAATTGTGGTGCTGTGCCAAATTGAAACCCAAGAAGACGCTTCTCTAGCTTGATTTATGGGCGTGTTACAGCAGTCAAACCCTCGAAATCTCTGATACGACCCAAAGGGCAAATAATCATTCCTTTTAATTGTGATAAATCACTCTGGAGTAGGTAAATATTTGATTCTCAATTAATTTCTTCGGCACTCCCAACAGGGGCGGCGTAGCTGCTCTGTGACTCCTTCCCCTGCCCTATTAGGACTGAGTACAGAGCTGACTGAAGGGACAGGTGGCTGACAGTGACTTATAGGGGACAGCCTGTGCTCTCAGAGTATGTGATAAAAGCCTTGTGCTAAAAGCAAAAAATATGAGGAAATTAATATGCAGCTCTAAATTGGCGTTAAGATATATCCGATAAATCAGAGGCCAGGCTCTGATATGGCAAAACCGCTAGAGAAGACAAGATGTTGAGCATAGGATCCGCCTGAGTCCCCAGGGCCAATCAGAGAATTCCGATGCCTGTTATATTCTCCTCTCCAGAGACCCTGGTTCTGCAGAGCAGCAGGGAAGGAGGGGGGCATTTTTCAGCCTGCATACCTCACTAGCGATGAGCCAGTATTCAAGTTAAATTCTCTGTGCCTCAACAGTAAGCTGGGAATGGTCACAGCACCACTTCTTAGGGTGGTTATTAGGATGCTGTAAGGTTATATAAATATTTGTTGCATGAATGAGTAAGTAAATATAAGCTGACATTAGTATTACTCATATCCATATTATCTTCATTACTAGAAAAATTTAACATGCGGGGAATAAAATAATAAAAGACGCCAATACACGCTGCGCTTCTATGTGCCTGGCCCAAATACATGGTATAATGTCCTCCATCTACATTCTCCTTCCAAAGACACAGCCCACTTTAGGAGGGTCACGATGGGTTGGGAGACTGTATCATGGTCCTGTTCTGTCTTCCTTCTATGCTCCGCCGAGAGAGAGCGGTAAAAACTCTAAGGTACTGGGGAGATGGCACAGAGTCAACTCTCATAGCCTTCTTCGGTCTGGGTCCAAATGAACTCAGAGAAATGGAGAGCTCCATGTGTACCAGCCCAGCTTCTCACACTCAGAAGTTCTTTCCAGACTTCGCAGCACTGAGGTTTGGGGTCTGTTGTAGCCATCTTAATAGAAGGTTCAAGGGCTGCTTGCAACTCACTCAACCATAATATGTAGTATAAAAACATAAATCCAGATCACAGTTACTTCATGGTCACTGAAATAGGGCTGCATGGGATATCTGGCTCCAAGTGAGGGCTTGGAGACCCCCAACCAGAACGCTATGGTGAAGAAGACCAAATCTACATCATGGTGACTATGTGTCCTAAAAGCGATGATAGATGCCCCCCCGTCGATGCTGTTCCATTCAACACATTTTGATGAATTGTCTTCCCTGGACATTGAAGACATAGCAACTAACTGGAGGCACATGGTCCCAACCCCCATGAGACTCAAAACCCACAGACAGATCAAGTTGTTCCTTAAGTATGGGTTACAAAACTGCATCATCTAGGTTCTTTGCTTGTAAGCAAGAGAAACCAACTCCAACTAAGGAAAAAGAGGATGTAATTAGAAGGACAGTTGTCGTTATTTGCAAAGAAGACCAAAATTTCTCACCCCTCCCCATCTCCAGAACCTTTGCCTGTAAGCAGGCAGTGCCCACCCAGCGTGGCTGGACTGACTCACCCCTCCCTTTGATACAAGGCTCAACTGTGTGATTTGCTTTAGCCAATGGAATGTTAGCAGGGCAACATTAGCAGAGGCTACAAATGGACTTGGGGGTACCAAGGGGGTGTAGACTCATTTTTCTCAGTATCTGCCCACTAAATATAACGAAATGCCCTGGAAATAATCCAGCCACCATAAAAGGTGGAGAGAGCAAGAGGACTGGCTAGGGACCTCGGACTTGAAGAACAAAACCACGGTAAGTTCCCTGGGTCTTCTTTTTAACTCACATATATGCCACACTGGATATCAAAAAGCCTTCAACCCAGAAACACCAAGAGGCATTAAAAGAAAAAAGAAGTCCTGTTCTGGCCAAAGTCCCCGTCAGGGACATAGCAGGGAGACCCAAAACCCAGTATCAGTAGTAGCCTGGTCCACTTACAGCACTGGCACCTGAGCTCCAGGGAACAACCCATTCTAATCTTCCCACAGCACCAACAAAAGAGAAACCTGAGCAGGTGGAATCATCCCACATTCCACACCTGGTTGCACCAGCACAACCTGCATCTCTGGACCCTCCACCCAAAAAGCAACCAAGGTCTGGCAACCCCAGCTCCCCACCCAGCCAGAGAAGGAAAACAAGGCCCAGGGTCTCCTGATTCCCCACCCAGTGGCAGAGAACTACCAGAATCTATGACTCTTGGTCCTCTGCTCAGCTACAGAAAGTGGTATAGTTAAGCAATTTCCTTCCCCCGAGGCGCCAGAGAGTGAGAAGCCCACCTGCACCAGGCGGCTGAAAAACAGACCAGGAGAAATAGACTCTGTCCTACAGGACCAGAAACCATCAGGTCCCACCTAACAATACCAGGTGCACAGGAAAGTGCCCATTCTCGAATCCCCCAAACTCTGGGCAACACCAGGAAGGATCTGGCAAAGGCTCCAGGGAGCCAGAAGAACAAAGAGCAGAATAACACTGGAAGGGCTCAAAAAACTCAATTGCCATTGGAATTACAGTCCACAAAAGTAGGCCAGAACCTACACACTAAACCAAACAGAGTGACTTCCTGCTAAAATTAAAAAGATTAAATAGGATCAAGAACTAGGAAAATATCAACTTGAACAAGAAAAGACAGTCACCTGATACCAACGCTGAAATAAATCAGATGTCGAACTATCTGACAAAAATGTTAAAGCAGTTGTCATAAAATTATTTCAACAAGTAATTATTCTCTTGAGCAAATTAAAAGACACAAAACTTTGGCAAATAAGTAAAACATTAAAAACTGGAAATTATAGAACTGAAAATACAGTTACTGAAGAAAATTCAGCAGATAAGCTCAAGAGTAGAGTGGAAATGACAGGAGAGTCAGTAAACTTGAGGACAGATCAGAATTTGCTCAATCTGAACAAAAGAGAAAAACAGACTGAAAAAAATGAACTGCCACTCAGGGACCTGTGGGCCAATACATATTTGTATCTTTGGAGTCCCTGAGGAAAAGAGACAGCTGAAAAAATATTCAAAGAAATCGTGGCTGAAAATCTCCTAAATTTGACATAAAACATAAACCTACAGATTCAAGAAGCTGTACAAACCCCATATAGGATAAACCTAAGTAATCAATGCAAAGGCACATCATAACTAAACTCCCAAAAACTAAAGATGAAGAAAAATCTTAAGAAGCAACAGATAGAAACTGGTTACTTACTAGTATTTACCAGGGATCACCATTTCAAATGAGTTCTTTTTCATCGGAAACCATGGAGGCCAGAAAAAAGAGGCACAACAATTTTTCAAGTGATGAAAAAAAATTAACTGTCAAACATGAGTTCTGTATCTAATGAAAGGATTGTTCAGGAATAGAGGAGAAGTAAAGACATTTCCAGATGAAAGAAAACTAAGAGAATTTGTTGCCAGGAGACCTCCCCTTAAAGAATGGCTGAAGGAAGCTCTCAGACGACCATGAGAATGGGAACAGAAGTAGCGTAACTTCACAACGGGAAGAACAACAGTGAGATAGGTAACAATAGAAGTTAAAAAAAAATAGACTCTCTTTATCATCCTGAGTCGTTTAAATCATATTTTATGGTTGCAGCAAAAATTGTAACATCGTTTGTCGTGGTACTTAATGCATAATGAGGAAACACTTGAGACAATCACATTTAAACAGTAGAGAGGATAAAGGAACCTAAATAGAAGATTTTAATATTCCATTAAATGGACTAAAGCATCAATACAAGTAGGCTGTGATAAATTATGTACATGTATTGTAAAACCTAGGGCAAACGCTAAAAGAGAAAAACCATATAAATACAATTCAAGAAATAATAAAAGATATACTAAAAATAGTACAAATAAAAGATAGATTCCTTAAAAATACTCAAATAACCACAGGAAGGCAAGAAAAGTGGAGCAAGGAAATGAGAAACAGAGGAAACAAACAGAAAATAAATAATAAAATGGTAGACCTAAGCCCTAACCTATCAATAGCCACTGTAAATGTAAGAAGTCTAAATACACCAACTAAAGGACAGGGTGGATAGACACATGGCTCAACCATACACTGTCCACAAGAAACTCACTTCAAACACAATGACAACATTTGAAAGTAAATGAATGGAAAAGGACTTATCATGCTAAGATTAATAGTTTTTAAAAGCACGAATGGCTATATCCAAATAAAGTAGACCTCAGAGCAATGAAAATTACAAGGGACATGAGAAGGACACTGCGTAACTGTAAAACAATTCACCAAGAAATTATAGCGATCCCGGGTGTGTATATACCAAACCACAGAGCTTCAAGACACATGAAACAAAAACCAATAAAGCTGAAAGAAGATATGGATACATTTACAATTATCACTGGGGACTCTCAGCAACAGATACGTCTACTAGAAAGAAAACAGGACTATGCAATAGTTGAATAATCCCATCAACCAGAAGGAACCAACAATATTTACATAACATTAAACAACAGCAGAATACACGCTGTGTTCAAGTGTCCATAGAACTTTCACCAAGATAAACCATATCTAGGATCTGAAAACAAACCTCAACAAATTTTTAAAAATTAAAGCTTCAGAATTTTTTTCCAACCAAAAAGGAACCAAACAAACAACCAAACTCAGTAACAGAGAGACAAAGGAAAATCTTCAAACACTTGGAAATTAAATGATACACTTTTAAACAATTCATGGGCCAAAGGGAAAGCCTCAAAAGAAATTTTTAAAGTACATACAACTGAATGAAAATGAAAATATAGTGTTTGAAAATATGTGACACAAGGGTGCCTGGGTAACGCAGTTTGTCGAATAGCCTACTCTTGATCTCTACTCAGGTCATGATCTCAGGGTCCTGGGATGGAGCCCAACATCTACCTCCATGCTCAGTGGGGAGTCTGCTTGAGATTCTCTCTTCCTCTCCCCCTCCTGCTTGTGCTCTCTCTCTCTCAAATAAATAAATCTTTTTAAAAAAAATAATAAAGCAAGTAAACTCCTTTAAAAAATAATAAATACATAAAATAAAAATATGTGGCTCAGCAATGCTGAGACTGAAATCTATAAAACCAACTGCTTACATTAGGAAAGAGAAAAGATTTGGGGCACCTAAGTGGCTCAGTCAGTTAAGTGTCTGACTTCAGCTCAGATCATGATCTCAGGATCCTGGGATCGAGCCCCAAGTCAGGCTCCCTGCTCAAGGAGAGTTTGCTTGTTCTTCTTCCTCCACCCCTTCCCCTGCTTATGCTCTCTCTCCCTCTCTTGCTCTCTCAAATAAATAAATCTTTTAAAAGAGAGAGAGAAAAGATCTTAAATCAATAACCTAAGTTTCTACATCAAAAAAAAAACACAAAAAGAAAATAAAAATACAAAGCAGGAAAAAGGAAATAATAGCAATAGCAGTAATTATAATAATCACAGAAGTCAATGAAATTGAAAATGGAGAAAATCAATGAAACCAAAACTGTTTTGGGGGGTTGGGAGGAATCAATAAAATTAATAAACCTCTAGCAAGACTGACAAAAGTAAAAAGAGAGAAGACACAAATCACCATTGTCAGGAAGGGAACAGGAGATATAACTACAGATCCTGAAGCCATAAAAAGAAAGAGAGTAAAGGAATATGTACTAAAAACAACTTTACGCTAATAAATCCAGCAACTTAGAGGAAATGGACAAATTCTTATGGACCCCAACCAAGAAAACTACAATAGAATGGATAACGTGAATATGATAATCATCAAAGAAATTAAATATTTAAATGACACCTACAAAAGAAATTCTCCAGACCAGATGGTTTCGCTAAAGAATTTAACCAAAATTTAAAGAATAATTAACACCAACTTCACAAAATCTCTTCTTCCAGAAAACGGAGGAGGAGGGAATGCTTGTCAATTCATTTTATGATGTCAGTGTTACCCTGATACCAAAAACAGAAAAACTGTACTAAAAAAGAAAAAAAAAAAAAAGAAAACTATAGACCATTATCTCTCATGCTACCTGGATGTAAAATTCCTTAACAAAATATTACCAATAGAATCTTAACAATGTAAAAAAAAGAATTACACACCATTATTCTCTCTCTAACAAATAAATCTTGGGGAAAAAAAAGAAATGGACAAAAGATTGGTGATTTCCTGGGGTAGGAGGCAGGGGACTAGAGAAAGGTGGGCATGGTTTTTTTTTTTTTTTTTGAAAGTTGGGCATGGTTATGCAAAGTTATCTCTGTGGTATTGGAGTTGCACCATATCTTGACTGTAACAGATACACAAATCTACCCTTGTGGTAAAACTGCACAGAACTAAATACATACCTGCCCCCAAGTGATTACAAGTCAACTGAGAAAATCTGAACAAGATCAGTGGGTTGTCTCAATGTCAATATCCTGGGTGTAATACTGCACTATATAGTTTTACAAGATCTCAGTGTTGAGGGAATTTCCCAAAAGGGTACACAGGATCTTGCTGTCTTTCTTACAACTCCACATGAATCTATAATCAAGTCAAGATAAATTTTTTCAAGGGGAAAAGTTGGAATTTCACTTTTTTAACGGGCTTGTGTATTTGTGCTTTCTCGTGCCTCTGCCACGGCCATGAAAACATGCCACAATTAGCCTGCCGGAAGGCAAGAGACACATGGAGCCGAGGCAGCTGCCCCAGCCAAGGTCGTCCCAGATGCACCGACCCCCAGCCGTTCCCTGATCATGTGAGCAACCCCGCAAGGTGGCAGAACCAAATGCCAGCTGACCCCAAACATGCAACTGAGGCTTATGTTTGAATGTCACTGAAAGTTCTGTGGCCGTTTGTCATGCAGCATTATCATAGCCATTGGTAACTGATATAGCAGCCAAGTGTCAGAAAAGATACAACCAAGGGAGCTCCAGAGATGGAGGCAGCTCAGGGGCATCAGGGTTCCCCTGGAAAAATTCAGCGGCTCCCACCATGTTTTGTGCTGGAGGTGTTTTGGCTCAAATATGAAAGATTCAAATTCCAGGAAAGCGTCTGCTTGACTTAGCTTGGACGCCTTGACTGCATGCGATGAGAGTGTGTGGGACCCCCCCAAGGAAAACTGGAAGGCAATAAAAAGAAAGGAGAACAGACGCTATGCTAGCCTAGCAAAAACAGCAGATGTCCTGTGCCAAGACAAACAGGTTGTATTACTAACATCACAGTTCTGATCAGCTTCTAACATAGACTTAAAATCCACAATTGCCGTTTTGATCATTCGAGGGAAAAACAGCTTTGGGAAAATGGGCCACACTGAGAGGCAGTGAGACAAAATGGTTAATATTTGGATCCTGGAACCAGAGTGTGTGGATTTGAATTCAGCTCTTCTGCAAAATTACAAATGTCCTGATTGGAGACAATTAATTTGAAAAATGTCATATCCTCTATCCGGACAGTAAAGATTCATAACGCTGATTACCGTATTAAAAGTTCTGGAAGCCCTGAGTCCAGAGAGCTGTTGAAGTGGGATTAACCCAGTAGATCACTCAGAGTCAGAATAGCAGAATTAAAGTGCAGGCTCTGTTTGTATCCTGGCTGTACCACCCATTGCCTGGGTGACCTTGGGTAGGTCACTTAACCTCTCTGTGCTTCGGTGTCCTCATCTGTAAAATGGGAATAATAATAGCACCCATCTAATAGGATTGTTGTGCAGACTTAATGAATTTGTCAGTAAAGCATTTAGAACAGTGCCTATTTTAGGGGCGCCTGGGTGGCTCAGTCGTTAAGCGTCTGCCTTCGGCTCAGGTCATGATCCCAGGGTCCTGGGATCGAGTCCCACATCGGGCTCCCTGCTCAGCGGGGAGCCTGCTTCTCCCTCTCCCACTCCACCCGCTTGTGTTCCCTCTCTCGCTGTCTCTCTCTCTGTTGAAAACTAAATAAAATCTTAAAAAAAAAAATAGAACAGTGCCTATTCTAGATAACAGTGTTAATTTAAAACCTAACTTCTCAATATATACTGCCTATTATTAATTCCTTGCTCGGGTAAGGAAGTCCCTTGCTTTATCCTTTCCCCTGGCAGAACACAGAATTTGTAACATTTGACCTGGGAGTTTTCACAACAGGAAAGGCCACATGGCAAATATCATCCCTTAACAATTGGGGCAAATAGCTAAAGAGCTGCCATAAATCCCTGAACCTTTATTCCAATGGCTGCAGTGACCGAGCCTTTGATACCCGACATCTCACTTCACTATTGTAAATGTCCAAGGTTTCAATAGGATGTTTTATGGCCATTCCTTCATTGATCACATGGCTTATTGACACGCCACAGCTGGGCCAACTGAGTCTTTGCGGCAGCATAGAGCCACGCCCCCACATTTGCAGGCATTGTGATTAATCGTCAACGCGGCGGTTGCTATACGGTCAGCTTGCATTAGGCCACGCTGGAATTGGATTAAGGGAAGGCTCCTTGAGAAGTGGGTTAAAGAAGTAATTTTTCATTTCTAGAGACCTGGGTTCTAACCTCACTGAAGCCCCAGGAGGTAACATGTTTTGTGGCTTCAGTCCATCCCACAATTTGTCAACATCCCGCAGGAGTTTACTCCTTCTTAAAGGCCATTAATCAAAGAAAATAAGTCATCATAGCCAAGGATTGATGGGCTATGGGGCTGCAGGTGACAGTGTCGGCCGAGTTAGAAATGGCTTCCTTTCAAAATACAAAATAAAAAAATAAAATAAAATAGAATACATGGTTCCCTTTTGTTTTAGCCCTTCACCAGGTAAAGGCGGGTAAAAGCAGCGACAACACTCTCAGTCCTCATGCCCTCCGCCCCCAGCCCCTGGCAACCACCCATCTATATTCTGTCCATAGGGGCTTGCTTGTTCTGGACATTTCACATAAATGGAATCATTCAATATGTGGCCTCCGTGTCTGGTTTCTTTCACTCGGTATCATGTTTTTAAGATGCATCCATGTTGCAGCATGTATCAGTATTTTATCTTTTTTATGGCAGAATAATATTCCATCGTACGATTGAGCACATTTCGTTCACCTGTTCAACCGTTGATGAACATTTGGCCTATTTCCGTGTTTTGGCCGCTATGAATCACGCCGCTATAAAAACTCACGTACAAGCTTTGTGTGCATGTAGGTTTTCAGTTCTCTTGGGTATTTACCTAGGAGAAATCTGGGTCATAAGATAACTCTTATGTTTAACTTTCTGAGGCACCGACAGGCTGTTTGCCAGCGTGTCTGCACCATTTTATATCCCCACCAGCAGCGGGTGAGAGCTCAAATTTCTCTACATTCTCACCAACACTCGTTATTGTTTGTCTTTATTGTAGTCATCCTAGGAGATGTGAAGTGAGAATTTAGTGTGGTTTTGATTTGTTAAGCACCTTTCATGTGCCTTTTGGCCATGTGTATGTCTTTTGGAGAAATGTTTACTCAAATCTTTTGCTCATTTATTAATTGGATTGTCTTTTTATTGTTGAATTATGACAGTTTTTTATGCATTCTGGATACTACTCCTGTAGCAGATAAATGATTTGCAAATATTTCCCCCCATTCTGTGAACAACCTTTTCACTTTCTTGCTGGTATCCTTTGTCCCACAAATTGTTTAGTTTTCATGATGTCTGATTTATTCCATTTTTCTTTTGTTACTTGTCCTTTTGGTGAGTGATTCCTTTAAAGTGGAAAAGCCACAGGGAAAAAAGGAGGCTTCTGGATCACCCACAAATCTTCGGCTGCCCATTTGCTTTTGTCAAAGGTCACAAATTCTCCAGCCCAAGAGACCAGTAGTCTGAGGTATGCTTATCTTTTATTTGGCCCACAGAGTAGTTCCGGGACACAGAACAGAGGTGCTAAAGGCCCTAGAAGAAGGATAGACCCGGGGCTAGGGAAACTGCCATGTGATACTCAGGAGCCAGTGAAAGAAACCACCCAGATTAGCTGTAGGGTTCCGGGTGATGCCACAGGAGCTAGATTTGGTCTGAATCACGAATGTAAAATATGCCAGAATTGTCAGTGACTGTCTGTCACATTCACACCTTCTTGCATAATCTGCCACCCCAACCACTAGAGCCCAGGCAGTCACCCTGTGTAACTGGCAACCTGCTCCCCAACCCCACCTTTCTTGGACCAAGCGGACTGGATGGAGAAGGGCAGCTGGACCCAAGGACAGCCAATCAGCCTAAGAGTTGTCCAGTGACCAGAGTCATGGCCCTAGCACCTGAAAGTGAGCAGAGCAAGCTGGGCTCTCGTGTATACCCATTCGATTCGGGAAGCACGGGGAGACTGAAGCAGTGAGCTGTGAATGCTGAGCATGAAGGAATGACAAGCCAAGGCCATTTACAAGTTTAGGTTATGAAGGAGGAGCAGCTGAGTGAGCACAGCTGGCTGCTCCAACGGGCATTGTAAAAGTGTGCTGGATAGACAGGGTTGTTGCTTGACACCCATTCTGCCCACCCACTGGGTCGCTTCCCCTTAGAGGTGTCCCACTTCCCAGACTGCCTTGCAGCTAGGGGTGTGCCTATAAACTGGGTTCTGCCAGTCAGCCTCACCTGAGAAATGTAATGAGACAGGGAAGCATGAAGATGAAAAAGAAATGTGGAAATAATGTTTATCTAGCACTTGCATTATTTCCAATAGCAGGCCATTCACTTTTTAATGCCTCTTGCGCTCTCGTGTGGGGTATTCTTTTCCTTACTTGACAAATGAGGAAATTGAGTCCAACGTAAATTAGTTAACTTATCCAAGGTTCCAGATGAACAAGTAGCTTCACTTCCACTCTGGATGAATCAAAAGTCCTTCCTTCTCCCACCATCCCAAGCTGGCTTTTTCGGTTTGGTTTTGTTTTTTGTTTGGGTGTGTGTGAGTTTTTCATTCTGGGATGGTAAAGGTTTGGAAAGCACAGGGGAATCCATCAAGGACAATGCTAAGCTCCACCACCCAGAAACCCAGCCCCTCATGTAGAGCAGGTCCCTACAGACTGGGGATTGCAAACAGATTTCATCGTGCTGGTCAGCCCTGACTCATTCCGATTGGCCTAAACCAATGTTGAGAGAAGATTTGAGAAGCTGCCTCGGGTTCAAAGGGAAAACGATGTGGTATGGATTAGTAATCTCCACCATGGGCAAAGGACAGGAAATTTACCCTAAGAGCCTACATGCTTATTAATTTGACCCCAAAATCCTAGGCAAGACTGCATCAACTTTGCTGCACTCTTTAAAGTTTTATTAAGTAATCTCTACACCCAACATGGGGCTCGAACTCATGACTCCAAGATCAAGAGTCACATGCTCCTCTGACTAAGCCAGCAGGGCACCCCAACCCTGATGCTTTCAACTTCCAGCCTATTTTTTACTTTCCATCTCTCTCCAACTTCCCTTTGAACATACTTTCCTAGCACCCTTCTTCCTGCCACCTCAAGTTCCTGGGACACGGTCTTGGTTGAAACATCATTTATTAACATCTCCCATCTCTATACACTGGACTTTAGTATCAGGATCTCGTGGCTACTCTTTTTCTTATCCAAGCAGGGGTGTTGCATTATTCTTTGCACATCTACACCTGCAAAGCTCAAAGTGTGACTGCACTCAACAGTCTCTTTCTTATTTATCAAGGCTTTCTAGAAAGAATAGGTCTGCATCATCCTTACCAGCACAGCTGCTTCACAACCCATGCAATATATACCATCATATATAAGTAATTCATACACAGAGCAATTCCACTGCCACTGAATACATGCATGGCTATAAAGATCCAGCGTGTATGTGTATATATACTTTTCTCTTCCTTGACCCTACAGAGAAGTGCCATAAATATGTGTGTGTGTGTGTGTGTGTGTGTGTGTGTAGAAAGAGGTAGACAGAGAGGCTGAGTTTCCAAATTTGTATGTTCTGCTCCAGTCCATCAGTGAGAAATAGATGAAAAAAAATGGTGATATATCCATATAATGGGATAGCACATAGCCACGGTCATTAAACAAAGGAAACAGGGAAGCTGTGGGTCTCTAAGTCCCAATATGGAAAAATCTCCATGACAGATCATTAAGCAAACAAAGCAGACCTACATGGAAAACTGTCACAATTAACAAAGGTGTCCACAGATACTGGACAACCACAAAAACAAATATCCACCAAAAGGGAGCTAAGTCAAGATGTATGAACAGCTCCATTTCTGTTAAAAAAAATAATATGTTAGTTTGTACATTAAAAATAAATTTGGAAGAGGGGCGCCTGGGTGGTTCAGTTGATGAAGCGTCCAACTCTTGATTTCGGCTCAGGTCATGATCTCGGGGTTGTGGGATCGAGCCCCAGATCGGGTTCCATGTTGGGCATGGAGCCTGCTTAAGACTCTCTCCCTCTCTCTCTACCCACCATCCCCCTCTCTAAAAAATTTTTTTAGATAAAAATAAAAATAAACCAATTTGGATGAATATACACCCAACCATGCAAAGTCATCACCCTTGGGAAATGGGACCATGAGAGACAGTTTTAGAGGCTATGTAGTTCCATGACTGAATTTTTATAAAAACAGGATGTCTTTTAAGGTTTTTTTAATCTACTTCAAAAAAATTTTAGCTGTCATTTAGAATTAAGAATTCCACTGAGGACCCCTCTCAGAAAGAGCAGGAGAAAGGGGGAGAGGAGATGGAGACAGAGCTCCCCTTAAATGCAGAATCCTAAGCACTTTGAGCCCTGGAAGGATATTCTCACCTACCTGCATAAACTAGGGCTATCAAAGGCTAACTTTTTAAAGTTGGAAATGAAACACAGCAATGCCCCCAAATATAAACAGCCCTAAAGCCAGATGCAGCATCTGTCTCCCTAAACGCCCAGGGAATTGGCTCCCGGCAGAAGCCTTTCCTTTCTCCATCACTGAGGTTTGTCGGCTTGGCCCCCAGGACAGGCCCCTCTGAGCTCAGATCTGAGCCCTTCAGTTCCCCGGGGACCAGGACCACAGGGGTCCCTCTGCCTCCGACCCTGGCACTTCTAACTCCTCAGTCTCGAATGAGCCGACGGGCAGGCTACTTGGTCTAGACATTATTGCTCACATGGACATGTCCTTCTTGACATTTTTTCCTCCAAATGATTTCTCCTTTAATTGCTTTTTAGGCCACTGGATGCCATCAGTCCTGTGATGGTACCTGGACCTTCCCATGAACTGCCACGGAGGATACCCCATGGCCATCTGCTCGTGGCCATTTGTCATGGGCAGGAAGTTGTCATTTCTTGGGACCCTTCATTCCCCTGCAAATTAACTCCCCACTCCCTTCATCCATGTTCCCGCTGTGTTAGTGCTGCAACACAAATACATTCTTTCCATTGAGGTGGTGCTTCATGGTTTTCTTAGAAACCTTGGTTTGCTACAATTTATGCCTTGATTAAAAATGTGCTGTCGGGTGAGACATGCCATTCAGGGGAGGGTGCTTTGTTAATTAGTAAAACAAATCAGGTCAAATGTTCCTCATAAAGATTTTGCATGTCTGCAATTCTGAAATGCCTTACATTCGGCTTAATTTTGTTTTATAAAAAACAGAGAAAAGAGGAAATCTACCTTTTTTTAGGCAAGTTCGACAATTAAGAGCAAGAGAGACAAATCTTGGTTGTTGTGTTGTTGTTTTATTTTACAAAATCATATACTATTAAAATAATTATTTTTTTTCAAAGATTTTAATTATTTATTTGACACAGAGAGAAGAGTACAAGGAGGGGGAACATCAGGCAGAGGGAGAAGCAGACTCCCCGCTGAGCAGGGCACCTGACTCAGGGCTCCATTCCAGGACTCCGGGATCATGACCTGAACCAAAGGCAGACACTTAACCTACTGAGCCACCCAGGCGTCCTGAAAATAATTATTTTCAAATAATGACTCTTTCAAGTCCAGTTTGTGAGTGTGTGTGTGTGTGTGTGTGTGATCTGAACCACACATTTATTTTAGTGCTAATATATTCTTGCTACTTCTTTTATTAATTTTTCTTTAATTCCAAGTCTCTCTTTTTTTTTTTTTTTTAATTTAAAAGTAGCAGCTACCTGCCTGAAAGAGGCCATCGGCCCCTGCAGTTCTTTGGGAAACCTTTGCTTTTGTGCCATCCATCCAATATCTATAAAACTTAGATCCTTTCTGGACAAATGGCCTTCAAACAGGGGTGAGTCCATTTGTATAATACCCCTTCCCCTGTTCCTAAAATCATATGGGCAGGCTGTTTACCCATCTCATTACCTCCTAATGAAAAGAGCTTACCTGACTTTATTCAGAGTCCCTCCACTAACACAGCGCCTGCCATGAAGTAGGTGCTCAGAAAATCTGTCTTGCATTTATCAACTGATTTTTTGTTATTTCAGGTATGTTCTTTTTTTGCTCTTGATTGGCCTTTGACCAAGCCATGGCTCTCACAAGCCTTGAAGGACCAGGACAGACTGTGTCTTACTCAGCTTGCTCTTCTGAGAAACCAGCACAGAGATCCTTAATATTTTAAAAAAATTTTTCAACCTCCAACTGTAGTCTGGGCGTTGTGGAAGATACAAAGATTAAATAAGATAGAGTTGCTGCCCGTGATAACCTGGCCACTCACTCATAAAAGGGGACCAAATCCACTAACATTTGATTATTTAAAATGGAACTCGGTTAATGCTTCACAGGCATGTCCTCATTTCATTATCTAAATAAGACTCACAGGCAGGGCTTACGTTCCCACTTTACGAACAAGGAAACGGAGGCTCTTAGAAGTCAGGGAATTCGCCCTGGTTGTAATGCGCGCAGTTAAGAGGGGGCCGAGCAAGGAAGTTAGCCCAGGATCGTCAGGACTCCCGGGCAAGACCAGGCAGTGTCTAGCTTCACGCGAAGGACCGTGGGAGGCAGAGGGAAAGGACTCAACTGAAAATCACAAGAGCAGAGACATCTACTGTTTCAACAAAAATCCTATGGCTCTAAGTGACAGAGACAGAAATCCAACTCCATGTGGCTTTAAAAAGAGAACAAGGACATTTACTGGCTCTTAAATGGAAAAGTCCAGGGATAAGAACACGGCTGGATCCCAGGAGCTCAAACGAGGTCAGGAAGTCTGGTCTCTAAGTGTGGGTTCTGCTTGCCTCCAGGGTCATTGCCAAGCAGGCCTCTGGGCTGACGGTGGCACAGATGTCCCCAGGGGAACATCCACCAGCTTAGCACCCCCAGCTAAAAGACAGGGCATCACACCCGGGAACACACCAGTGAAGTCCCAAACCCAGTGCCTATCCCTAAACCACTTCTCACCACCATATTGGTCTACTTGCCCAGCATGATACAATAAAATAATAAAATATAAAAATCAAATTGAAGACAAAATTAGATTAGTAAAAATAATTAGATTACAAGTAAAATAGTGAAAATAGATTAAGTTCAAAAGTAAATACAAATTTAAATTTTAAATACTTTTTTAAAGATTTATTTGAGAGAGAGAGAGAGAAAGCGAGAGTGAGGAGGGGAGCAGAGGCAGAGGGAGAAGCAGGCTCCCCACCGAGCAGGGAGCCTGACCCGGGGCTCGATCCCAAGACTGAGATCAGGACCCGAGCCAAAGGCAGAGGCTTAACTGACTGAGCCACCCAGGTGCCCTTAAATAAATTTTTTTAAAACAAAACTTTTAAAGGCCCGAGCAGCTTTACGGTAAGGTAGCTATGAGATGTAGACTAAAAAGGAAGAGAGAAGCTGTGTGCAAAGTATTTCTTTTTCCATATCACCAAGGCAAGGGGCATAAGTGAGCACCCCAAGTGCACTAGAAACACGTCTCCCACGTCTTACTTGGAAGGCTGGTAGTTGGTGAGTTAACACACCTGTTCCTGATTTCAGGAAAGCAATGTTTCCCAGAACCATGCCCTCCCCCAGCACACCTTCATGTATTCATTAGTCAGAACTGGGTCACTGACACACCGGGATCCAAAGAAAGCTGGAAATTCAGGGACTTGGCTTCTAGCCTCTGTAACAGAGGCAGACCGGGAAGAAAGGGGATCGAAACAGGCACTGAGTTACCCAGTCAACAGTGTCTGCCACCATCAAAAGGAATGAGATCTTGCCATTTGCAACGACGTGGATGGAACTGGAGGGTGTTATGCTGAATGAAATAAGTCAATCAGAGAAAGACATGTATCATATGACCTCACTGATATGAGGAATTCTTAATCTCAGGAACAAACTGAGGGTTGCTGGAGTGGTGGGGGGTGGGAGGGATGGGGTGGCTGGGTGATAGACATTGGGGAGGGTATGTGCTACGGTGAGCGCTGTGAATTGTGCAAGACTGTTGAATCACAGATCTGTACTTCTGAAACAAATAACGCAACATATTTTAAGAAAAAAGAAAAAGAAGATAGCAGGAGAGGAAGAATGAAGGGGAGTAAGTCAGAGGGGGAGACGAACCAGGAGAGATGATGGACTCTGAAAAACAAACTGAGGGTTCTGGAGGGGAGGAGGGTAGGGGGATGGGTTAGCCTGGTGATGGGTATTAAAGAGGGCACATTCTGCATGGAGCACTGGGTGTTATGAACAAACAATGAATCATGGAACACTACACCAAAACAAATTATGTAATATATGGTGATTAACATAACAATAAAAAATTTTAAAAAAAACAGTGTCTGCCAAAGCAGAAAGAACCTAGAACCATTCCAAAGCCATATGAATGAAGAATTCTTCCACATTTAAACAACTACTTTTCACTATTTCTTGCCCCTAATTCAATAGCAATTTTTTCAGCAAATTATGCTTCCAAAGCATAGTCTTAGTTTTCATAGAAATGTTAAATGTTGTGCTTTTATCCAATTGGATTACCCGATATTCAATTTATTTACTATTTAATCCGTTTAATTGAATGTATTCTAAATTACAACACAACTAACGCGAAGAGGTTTGGGAGCTAACTCGGTCCGCTCGGTGTGCGGTCAGCTCAGTCAGCCACAGAGAAGTGCCTGGGGCAGCGTGTGAGCAAGGCAAACCAACAGCCTCACCGAGAGGACTTCACTGAGGATACCCATCATCGGCTGCCCAGGGGTCGATGGTGAGAGCTTCTACAGAACCAGCACCAGGCTAGGCTTCGGGAGAGAATCAGATCAAATGTAGAGCCTCCAAACAGCCAACTAGCTATCATTCAAGCCCACTTATCTCACAGCAGGGATGGAGCAAACACAGATGGGCTTGAACAATAGACGTGCTACGCGCCGGCACAAAGACAGACCTGTCCAGGTGGAAGGCCATAGTGGATGCTACTGGTACCAGCCCACCTCCTCTCAGCCTGCTGCTTCAGGGCACACAGTGGGACTGCCAATAGCCACCACCTGCATCTGCTTCCCTGGGGCCTTCTCTACCGCACCTCTCTCTCTAGCCCCGAGCACTGCAGAATTCACACCTGGATCAACCTTCCCCGGGTGGCGGGCAGGAGCAGTATATAAATATCCCCCCCGACCCCCACCTCCTGGTAGGACAACCCTAGGGAATGAGCTCTACACCATTTCCTAGAGTTTCCAGCAAGATTTAGCCGCATGAACCACGGGGTTCATGGGAGGGGAGGGGAAGGGGGTGAAAGATTTTTAAAAATTAAAAAGTAGAAAGACATCGCCCTAGGTGCGGGCTATGATAGCTGGCTTGATGACACAATCTAGTCTGGCTCTTTCCATGTCCTGTCTCCCCTCTCAATTCCCCTCAATATGGTTCTTAAGATTACCTCCCAAATAAGCTACTTGGGACTCAAAGCCTTATCACAGGACCTACTTCCGAGAAATTCTAAATTAAGTTGAAAAATATTTGTAACAGCTTCCACTTACTGAGGCATTAAATACGTACCTGGAATTGTGCCAGGGAGCTTACCCGTGTGTCCCCGCTCACTTTCACAAGTCCACGAAAAAGAAATGACTGTTATTATGGTCAGATAAAAAGCTGGGACTCAGAGAGGTTAAGTAACTTGAGCAATAACACACAGCTAAAAAGCGGCAGACCTCAACGGATGAATGGATAAACAGATTGTAGATATCTACATACAATGGAATATTCAGCCATAAAAAGGAGTATTGCTATATTTGACAACATGGGTCAACCCCAAAAATATCATGCTAAGTGGGGAAAAAAATAAAATAAATGAGAGATCACGTGTACAATGATTCTATTTATATGAAATATCCAGAACGGATAAATCCAGAGACAGAACTCCAATAGGAGAGAAAGGAGGGAATGGAGAGAAACTTAGTGGGGATGAGGTTTTGCTTCAAAACGATGTAAATGATCTGAAACTAGATAGAGACAGAGTTTGCAAACCACTGTGAATAAACTAAATGCCACTGAATTATTCACTTTCAACTGGTTCATTTTATACTATGTGAGTTTCCCACAAATATACTTTTTAGTGGCATAGCTGGGAGTTTAAACCAAGGGACTCACACCAAGAAGCTCTTCCATCACTGATTCTCAAAGTGTGGTCTATGGACCACTGATGGCGGCAGCACCTGGACACTTGAGAGAAATGCACATTCCCAGGCCCCACCCCTGAGCCCCTGAAGCAGCAGCTCGAGGGGCAAGCCTAGCAATCTGGGTGTTGAGGTGGTACCATTTGAGGACCAGTATCATATGTCAAGAATTTAAAACAAGCCTTATTCTTAGCAACACTGAGTTAATCGAAACCCTTCAAGTGAAAATGAAGTAGTTGCTGGATGCATTGAAATTGGGATTTCAAGGGCTTGCACAGGCGAGTTTGCATGTGTGTAAGTCATCACACGTGTTCAGGGTTTCCCAGCCCGGTCGGGGTCAGGGTGTCCTCTCCTTCAAGGTATGCGGATGCTCCCCAAAGCACAAACCGGAGCAGGGCCGTGCTGCCTGGGGCGGGGGAGAGGGGGGGCCTCAGCTGGCCTGGCACGTCCATCTTCATCTGTCTGTCTGCAGGCCCAGGGCGGGCTGGGGCGTGGGCTCACCAGGCCAGCTGAGACCAAATTGGCAAACATTTCTCCAAGATAAAACAGAGGACATTCTTGGGACATGCCAGAACTAATTCTCATAAATATCCCCAGGCTCCAAGGAGTTCCAAAAATCTGTTTTTTCCTCAGTACCAGAAAAACAGACCCAGTGAATTTACTTACAAAGGCTGTTAGGTATAAAACCAAAATTCTTTCATTTTTAAACTAGGTTTACTGTTTTAGTTCACTTCTGGTTGAAGCCCTTCACCGATGTGCCCCTTCTTGTTTTCCGTAATAGTCCTCTGGATAAAGGTTCTCTTTGGAATGGTCTCCCCAGATGCATAAACAGAGGCAAAAGACAAGAAATTAAGAGCAAAGATTTTCAATAAAGGTCTTGAATCTAATTCATCAAACCAAAGAGAATGAGACAAGGAGCATCTTTGAATTTTGCCCACAGCCAATGCCATCAAATGAACTTCCAGAATCTGGCCATGATATGGCAGCAAGTGTGGCCCCTTGACTATGAGCAATGAGGAGACGAAGAAGAAAAGCTCCAGCCAAACAAGGCTCCATCTCAAGGAGCCAGACAGAACCACATCATTTCGGGCCACCAACCCAGGACCATTCATAGTCTCATCACTGAGGGCTGTTGCTTCCCCAGGCCCGAAGGCCAAAGCATCCCTTTCTACCTGCACAGGTTTTGACTTCTGAGGATTGCTGCTTCCAAAATAAGCTGAGAAAAGAAGCAAGAGGGATTTTCCCCAGCTCTGTAGCCTAAGAGAAATGAGGAATGCTGACAAAGCATCTCAGGAGGCTCAAGAAATTCTTCACATTCACTCAAGATATACTGAACCTCTGCTATGAGTGAGGTGCTACCCGGGACTCGGAAGATGGCAGGGAGGGAAACAGATGATAGACAAGGAATGGTGAGTCTTCACTATTGACCCTGTGCCGAGCACTTTACACTCATGATCTTATTTAGCCCTCATCATACGTAGAAGTTACTACTTCGTGACTCAAAGGGGCGCCTGGGTGGCTCAGTTGGTTAAGCGTCTGCCTTCGGCTCGGGTCATGATCCTGGGGTCCTGGGATCAAGCCCCGCGTCAGACTTCTTGCTCAGTGGGAGCGTGCTTCTCCCTCTGCCTGATGCCCTGCCTACTTGTGCTCTCCCTCTCTCTGTCAAATAAATAAATCTTAAAAAAAAAAATGTGACTGGAGAATCAGAGAAGTATAACCACTTGCCCAAGGTCACAGAGCTGGTCAAGACTGGTGCCGGGCAGGGGTAGATTTTAGGCAGTCTGACTCTAAAGCCCACACTCAACCATACCACAGCCTTCGAGCAAGGACGAGATCTGGGAAATGTCTTACTTCTGCTTTGACCCTTTTTCTCCCATGAGAATAGCTCTAGGGTTCTGATTCCAAAAATGATGGCACAGAAGTAATTTAACATTCTCTGAATTATTTTACACTCTTGCCATGATCACGTATCGTCAGGAAAATATTTTCATTTTTTATTATTTTTTTCTCAAAGGAAGCCTAAATGCTAGTTAGAAAAAGGCAGGCAGTACAGGAAAGCACTTGTGTCATTCATCCAACAGAGCTCTGAGCAGCAGTGACGTGCCTGGGACACATAGCAGGCCCAGGAATGAGGTGGACGCCACACCCGCCTCCTTGGAATTGATATTCTGGCGGAGGAATGAAGGGGCACTTCTCTCAGTTGGGGTACAGGGAGGGGAGGGCCCCAGCAGAGCCGTCCAGGGGCAGGGCAGCCTGGCAGCCCCCTGCAGTCGGGGGCGGGGGAACCTCCCCAGGAAGTGAGGATTGAACCTGCAGGGGAAGGAGAAGCAGCAAAAGCAAAGTGGATTCCCGACAAGGGAAAAGCCTGAGCCAAGGCCTCAAGAGAAGGGACAATCATTATTGGGAGAAAAGGAGAGACGGCCCACGGGCTCTAAGAAAAAGCAAGCAGATCAGGTTGCCAAGGTGGGGACAAGTCAGACAGCAGATGGCCTCGTGAGTGAGCGTGTCCCCTGAGAAGTGTGGAAATCTTCACCCTTAGAACAGTGGGCACCACTGAAAGGTTTTAAGCAAGACAGTGAAAATAGACAACCACCCAAATCCCACCATCCAGACAGGACAACAGTTAAGATTTTGCTGTGAATCCTCCAAAACATGTTCCTGGCACCCGTCATCATAAGCATGGAGCTATATATATAACCTCTTCAAATGTGGAGCCAGACCACAGTCTGTTTTCCAGTCTGCTTTTTTCTCTTCATACCCGGGGGTCTACCTCAAATGTCCGTCATTTTAGGTCATGAACATGGCTCTAGGTCTTTATTTTAATGGCCGCCTGGTATTCCATGATATGAAGAGATCAAATTTTAGTTAACCGGCTTCTGGGGATGGACAGCTAACTTGTTTCCATTTTCCTACGCTGGCGGGCAAACCACGGTGACCATCCTGACGCACACAGCACCCTAGAGGTTTCCTGCAGACTCGACTGGGTTGTCTTTGCCGGCACCCTCTGGTCATCCCAAAGGCCTGGCTTGCCCTTGATCTGAAGGGTTGGTGTCTCACTACCAGTTAGGTTAACAGAGATGTAGGGCTTCATTTGGCAGGCGTGACGATGACAGTTTCCAACCTGATCCAAAGCAGATGGAGGGACCTGGAGAGATATTAAAATAAAGAGGGAATTGGCAGCTGGGTCTTCCTCTGGGAATCAGGGAGGCCAGTAAGGATGAATTAAGTGTTTAAAAAAAAAAAAAAAAAGGTGAAATGAGCTGGAATTCAGCCACAGGCTCATCTTGCATCTGACAGCGGCGCATATGTCTGGGAGCTGGACTCTCATGCGGAGACCGCTGAGGGGAGCCGTGGTGTGATGACGAGGGGTGCAGGATCCTCCGGTCCAGCCCCGTCGCCTCCCCTGTCCTCCGTGTCTCTCATCCTCTCTCACTGAGCTCCAGCCTCGCTGGCCTCCTGTCTCTTACGCTGCTGAGCCCGTCCCCTGTCAAAGCTTCTGCGTTGGCTGGGCCCTCCTTCCAGAACGTTCCTCCCCGGATCCTGCCATGGATGGAGACGTCTCATCATGCCTTCCTGAGCCCCCTCTCCAGGAAGCCTTCCCCAAGCACTCTCTCGTGTACCCTCATCACCGCAAAATCTCCCTTTATTTTCTGTCCAGTACCCATAAAGAGTATCCTGTTTTTTATAGGTTTAGAGTCTGCCATCCCTTATTAGAATGTAAGCTCTGTCAGGGCAGGGATCTCATCGTCCTTCTCCCGGACTGCATCCCAATCGCCTAGCACACAGCCTTGAACAAAGAGCACAAAATCTATGTCTGATAAATGAATGAATTAATGAATGAATGTATATATGTCAGTCATACCGAACTGGGTTCAGATTCCAGCTCTGCCCCTATAAGACCCAGGGTAAATGGTTAGTCTTTTTTTTGTTTTTTTTTTTAAGATGTTATTTATTTGACAGAGAAAGAGACAGCGAGAGAGGGAACACAAGCAGAGGGAGTGGCAGAAGGAGAGGGAGAAGCAGGCTTCCCGCGGAGCAGGGAGCCCGATGTGGGGCCCGATCCCAGGACCCTGGGATCATGACCTGAGCCGAAGGCAGAGGCTTAACGACTGAGCCACCCAGGCGCCCCAGTATTTAACTATTCTGAGCCACTTCTTATTTTCTCGGTGGGTGTGATAAAGCCTCCCACCTCCCTAAAGTACCATGAAGATGAGCAAGATGATATCCATGAAGATCATCACGAAGCCCAGCGCCCACACCACAGCAAGCGTCCAGGGCAGGGTAGGCGGACTAGAGAAGTCTTTCTAGAGGAAATCCAGCTCTGTCAGGCCCTCTGTTACCACCTTCAGCTGTTCCCTGGGCTTTCAAGCCCATAATTTCACCTGGACCAGGTACAGGGTCTCTCCAGCGCTGCAGAAAACAGCTGAAGCTAGTTATCCAACAGGTTCTGGGAACCCAAACATGATCCTCACCCGTTTACCACCTTGCTCAAAGATCAGTTTTTAACAATGACCAGGGCCTCCCAAGGCAGGTTCTGACTTCCTCATGAAGGCAGGAAATAAGCCTGTGTGCACTGTCCCCTCAGAGCTGTAAGTGCCAATGATTACAGCCAAGCTGGTCTACACTCATGAGATAACAGTGGTATTAATTATTGGCAGAATTTAATATTTGCATTACTGGATATGTCTCCCCTTGAATTCTCCAATTCCCAGCAAGAAGCCTCTCGCTTTATCTCATTAGCCGTTCCCCGGATGGAGGGGAGATGACAACTCCTACATCACACAAGGTTGGTTCTCCTCTATTAGGAACAGGCCTCTTTTTCTAGAATGGAGAGGAGGAACCAGGTAGTTCCCAAGGATAGTGCGCTCTCTGGTGGTCATTGTTCAAACTGCAATACCAGCATTCACAGCATCCCCTTCCCCAGGGTCTGCTCCCAGGCACCACAGGAGAAGTGGCCTTTGGGACTTCGAGATGACCTTTCACTCCAGTTGGATGAAGGATAATTCCCTCTCCCACATGACTTTTATTAAATTACGTGTGGGAGGGAGAGGGTAATGGGTACAGTCTCTTAAGATAATGGGAATGAAGGCTTTTGCCAAGATGAGGCCACACCTTGAATCCTTTGCTGTGGATTTCAAAGCAAACTTGAACCTTGAGGGGAAGGGGACGTGGGGGGAGTCCTGGGGTTTGTTTATGCTGCACAAGAAAGGGCTTCCTGTTGCCAAGAAGACCAGATCTAAAGCGCTCAAAGCCTCAGTGGGCTGCCAACATTTCTTATGCAATCCCCTTTGATGACTCTGGTGCAAATTTATGGAAATATGTGGAGGTGATTTCCCAGGAAATCCACCCAGAACTGGGGGCAGGAGGAATACGAGAAAGCAAGGTTTGGGGCAGACCTTGGAGCTGGGTCCTGCCAAGCCTAAGACAGTTGGCGACTGTAGGATGTTTGCCTGGGCTCCAAGAATAGAGCCCAGATCATCTGAGTATCAGGGTACGGTGGGGAGGGGGTATCCTATCACTGGAGAAACCTCATCAAGTTCATTCCTCTTAACTTTTTTTTTTTAATTGTAAGCATTTCCCAAAGAAAAACCAGTATCTTCCCACTTTCTGGATACAAGTGTTTTCTGCTGCTAAAGTGGAAAAATGCCTAACTTTCTCACCCTGCTCTGAACGAGCTAGACTCCTTCCATCTCCCCATCGTCCCAACCTATCAAAATGACCTCCTGGTCTTCATAAATGGCCCTAAACCGACACTATGCCGAAGCCCATCAAAGAGAGAACGGGTGAATAAATCATGGGTTCCACACTAGGGGATCGTATACACCATGAGAACAAGTGTAAACCAGGTCCACTGCCCTGGAGGGATGGTGTGTATACTGTGGAACTAGAAAAGCTGTGGAGTTCTGTGCAGGGCACAGTGTGTGGTAAGATAGAAGTGGGCATCTGGGTTTGTAACCTGTTTGTATGAACAAGAGAAGGATACACTCCAAATAGTTGACGTTGGCTTTTTGAAGGGGGTAAGACGATGGGGCGGGGGGGGGGGGGCACATTTTCTTTCTACTCTAGATGTCGTTCCTTCCGTAAAGGAGAAGAAAATCCAGCCCTTCCCATGTCAGGTGATCCCACAGCCCGCGCCCCCCATGAAGCCTTTCCCTGTTTTCCATAATGAGGTACCATCCCTCCCACTTTATTCTCCCCATAGAGCTTTTTTCTGTGAGTTTTCTTTGGCACTCATGGTGTATATTTTGGCATCGACATAAGGGTCTCATCTCTCCTCTCATCCTAGATTTTGAGCATTTCCAAGACCAGGAAGGAGCATCAGCTACAACAGGTGCTTGATAACTGTTTCCAAAGCTCATAAATAGAAGAAACACTTAATGATTCGGGGATTGATTCCTAACGACTGGGGGGTAATGTAGGGTTTCGAACCATGCCACAAATCCAACTCCAGGTGAATCAAAGAACTCAATTTAAAGAACCAAATATTCAGTCTGTCACAACGGTTCTCAAACTTCAGGGAGCATCAGAAACATCTGAAGGTCTTGTTAAAACACCAACGTGGGGTCCCAGCCCTAGAGTTTCTGATTCGGTAGGACTGCGGTGGGACCTGAGCATTTGCATTTCTAACAAGGTACCAGGTGATGCTGATGGTCCCAAGACCACAGAGCCTCACACTGGAAACAGCTGGGCTATGATCTTATGGTGAATTACTCCATTCTAGGCAAAGAAATTACAAACAGCAAAGTAGAACTGGACCAGTGGTTCACAGACTTGGTTGCCCATCAGAATTATGCCTCCACCCTCTTCAGCTTGATGAATGACAGAGTCCCTTCACCTTCAGATGGCTCAACAGTCGTCACTTTTTGAGACACATCCTTCCAGGTGAATCTAAGGCACAGCCTGTTTAGGTAACTACTGGATTTACGTATGATGTAATTTAAAACATGATAGAATAAACACTAGAATAGAAAGAGGAAAAAGCAAGGGGAAGGGATTTGCGTGAAATGTGGGGAAAGGCTGAGGGCCTTTCAAGAGCTTGTTCAAGTGTTTAAGAAAAATTTTGAATCCCCAGTAAATAGGAAAAGACTTGAGAAGACAATTGGCAGCCACAACAGCAATTGCCCACCAGTTCCCTCTGGAACTCTCTAGAACACTCTGCAAGTGACTTCTCTGATCAAAGAATTCCTCGAGCTCCCTCCTCTGGACTTCTTGCCCCAGAATGAAGTTTCTAGAGGAAAAAAGCCCTTCCCATTCTCACTTCCATATGCTCTGTCTCTGCACTTTTGGAAGTTCACGGGACTCCCCAGGGCACCTGGAGACACCAAGACACATCAGTGGTGACTCTGACAGCATCAGGAACAGCTTCTTCGGCAGGTACCTGCTCTGAGACAGGATGTACCGAAAGCAACCCTTGGGTGCATTCTTACTTGGCTCCTGTGAGGAAGTATTTTTTACTTCACATGAGAAAACAGGCCCAGAAAGGTGTTCAGTACTAACAAAGGTGGCAGAACCAAAGTTGGGGGCTCCCAAAATCTTCATGAGCAACTCACCCCACCGCCGTTCTTTAAGAATGACATCTTCTAGCCTGTGCGAAGTGCAACAGAGTTTCCAGAACTACCTCTCCCCAGAGAGCCCCTAAAAACCCCAGAAAGATGCCATTTATTGGGCCCCAGGCATAGTCTCACTTCCCACACACAGGTGTTCACTTTATTCTCATGATGAATCCATGAGATGGTAGTTATCCCCATTGTACAGACGGGGAAACCACAGTCAGAAAATTATGCACTTTACCCGAGGTCAGGGTAGCCGTGCTTGGCTTTTCTCCATTCAAAGATTCCAGGCTGCACTGCCTTTTGCTTGTTTTCCAAAATGCAAGGTGGGATTTCAGCCCCAGGTGGACCTAGTTCCAGATCCACGGTCCTCCCCGCTTCACCACGCTCCAGAGACACCATCCGGAGCCATCCCCACAGTCTGGGCTCCGGGTTCGGCCAGTGGGAGCAGCTACAAGCTGACCCAGGCTGAGCGGCTGGATGGCGGGAGGCTGTGAGGTCCCAGGGATCCAGGCAGGAGGCTGTCACAGGTCCCCAGTCCTGGTGTGGAGCATGCCACGAAGGCCGGCTCCTCAGACTGCTGGGAAAGTGAGTTCCTCTGCTCCCCAGGTGCACCTCCTTGAGAGCTGGGAGACAGGGCATGGCTGAGAGGAAGGTCCCAGAAACAGCCCACTCTCCACAGACCCTAGAGGCTGCCTGGGGGCAGATGTGATTCTGCTCTACCTTCCCTCACACCACCCCTACAGTGTCCTGCTAGGATGACCAGATTGAAATTACACACACACACAGGCTCGATTTGAATTTCAAATACACAACGAATTTTTTCTTTAGTGTAAGTGTATCACAAATATTGCATAGAGAAGGAGAAATTCTTCCATTACCCATCAAGGTCCTCCAGCTGGCCTAAGAATTAAATTGACATGAAACAGATTAACAGGAGGGAAAAAAAACAACAAAGTTTTAGTCCATGTGCATGGAAGCCTAGAAATGAGATTGAGACCTAAAGAAATGACCAAGGCAGGTAGTTTTTACACATTTTAGACAAAAAGACAATAAATCCGTGAGGAATGGCTAGAACAAAGAAAACTTAACTTTGGGAGCTTCAATTCATAGGGAATTCTAAACAATTTGGACTGGGGTCGTATATTAGTAAAAAGTCACAAGAGTTGTTTCTACAGCCTTCTGGGCTCTAAATGTCCCATCTCATTATCAGGATGTCTCTTTACCTGCTGGGGCAGAGGCGGTACTTTTCACGTGGAGGATGTACTTTCTGCTTTCAGGGGACGGAGGAGGAGCTGAGGGTCCTTCTTGCACAGGTTGTCTCCTAAGAAACTTTTGTGTAAAATAATTGGAACCAGGGCACCTGGGTGCCTCAGATGGTTAAGCGTCTGCCTTCGGTGCAGGTCATGATCCCAGAGTCTTAGGATCGAGTCCCGCATTGGGCTCCCTGCTCAGCGGGGAGCCTGCTTCTCCCTCTGCTTCTTTCTCTCTCTCTCTCTCTCTCTCTCTCTCTGTCTGTCTCTCATGAATAAATAAATAAAATCTTTAAAAAAAAATAATTGGAACCAAACCAAAGAAGAATTTGCCCACCTGATGAACAGCAGGTCAGTAAAAACGGACCCTGAGCTTTTGCAGTGAAGAGACGTAGGCTCTGTACTGGTGTAGCGCCACCCAGGACCATGGGTGCTGATGCTCAAAAAGTCCCCAACTCCCAGATGACTTGCTAGTGAGGGTTTTGAAGGGCAAAATTTGGGGCGGGGTCTCCTGGGAAGGTGGAGGCTGTTGGTGGGAGGCCCCCAGGGCCATGCTAGTAGGCGTTCCCGTGCTGCTCCGTCTGCCCCTCCATACCCCGCATTGTCTTCTCCACCTCAAGAGACTTGAGCTCTGAAAAACTGTCTTTATTCTTTTTAGGTACATCTGGTGATTCTGTCTCCAGGGTGGTGCTGGTTAACCACGTGTCCTACAGACTCCTTGGGAAGATAAGAAAGTATCCCTGCCCCTCGAGCCTGCACCTATGTGTTCCTGAGCTGGTCCGCCGCGCCCGCGGTTGAGGTGACCTGTACCGTTCATGCTGACAAGGTGGACGCCAGGTTTATCATCAGTCTGCCAAAGCTGCACACTTTGGGGCGGCCTCCCCTTGGCCCCTACAAATTCATGGGACATATGTATTCTAAAAAGTTACTTACTGGGATGCCCGGGTGGCTCAGTCGTTAAGCGTCTGCCTTCAGCTCAGGTCATGATCCTGGGGTCCTGGGATCGAGTCCCACGTCGGGCTCCCTGCTCAGCGGGGAGCCTGCTTTTCCCTCTGCCTGCCACTCCCCCTGCTTGTGCTCTCTCTCTCTCTCTCTCTGACAAATGAATAAATAAAATCTTTTCTAAAAATAAAAAATAAAAAGTTACTTACTGTGTATCTGAAATTCAAGTTGAACTGGGCATCCTGTGTTTTGCCTGCCTCCTCAAGCCTCAGGGGCCTGGAGCCGGTCTCTTATGGGGCTGCTGGGGGGCCCTTAGCCTCCACCGGCCGCCACCCACTCGGCCCCTCAGTTTATATGCTGATTTGCTCTGGATCAAGCCAAGCATTGCGCTAAGCACCTTAAATTTCCATTATGATTTATTTGTTGACCCCTAAGTTACTCAAGAAATAGTTCGACATTTCCAAACACTTGAGGGCATTTCCATTCTTTTTAATTATTAATTGCTCAAGGAGCTGGCCGGCCTCCACTCTGGCCACACTGGCCTCCTCGCGCTCCCACATCTGGCCTTTCCTGTCTCCGGGCCTTTGCACGGGCTGAACCCCCTCCTCCGAGGATGCTGTTCCGCAGATACCTGCAAGACTCGCTCCTTTGCTTCCTGCCTACGTCTACTCAGTGTCCTCTGAGAGGCCTGTCCAGACCGCCCCATATATAATGACAGCCTCCCCCAGCACTTCCCTGTCTGCTCTGCTCTGCTCTGTTTTTGCCTCCATAAAAAAAGTTATCACCACAGGACATACCAGGTATTTTCCACAATTTGTGCTTATTGTCCGTCTCTCCCTCCGGAACGAAGACGGCGAGACTCTGCTCCCCTCAGTTCACTGCTGTATGTTGGGCGCTTGGGCTGCAGCAACACTCAGTATGTGTGTTGAACAGCAGTGAGCTAGGATAGCAGTAATTTTAGATGTGTTGAGACTTATTTGATGACATGGTAATGGTCCATTTTTATAGCTATTTCCTGTGTCTTCTCTAATTGAGAGCAGGATTTTACAAACACCCCTTACATACCTACTACACCTTTACATGCTTGTCCATGCCAGATTTTCCCCCTATGATGGTGGATGTAACAATTTGGGGCATCTGGGCGGCTCAGTAGGTTAAGTGTCTGCCTTTGGCTCAGGTCATGATCCCAGGGTCCTGGGATGGAGCCCCGCATCGGGCTCCCTGCTTGGCGGGGAGCCTGCTTCTCCCTCTCCCTCTACTGTTCCCCCTGCTTGTGCTCTCTCACTCTCTCTGTCAAACAAATTTTTTTAAAAAAATCTTAAAACAATTAAGCCATTGCATACAATATCTTATTTAACTTTCATAGCAACCATCCCAGCTATTACGGCTAGGGAGGACATCGCCACCCAAAATTAATGGCAAAAGAAAACTGACGATTGTGTTATGCTCATAGGTTTTGTGGGTCAGTTATTCGTGTCGGACAGGGTGTCCATTCAAGGTGGGGCTGACGCTTGGGGTGATTGGGGGCTGGGCACTGGGACCATCTGGAGGCATCTTTATTCACAGGTCTGGCGGTTGAAGCTGCCGTGGACATGGGGATATCACGGAGACCACCTACATGTGGCCCCTCGTGTGGTCCTTTGCCTGTGCTGGGTTGGGCTTCCTCACAGCATGGTGGCTGTGTTCCAAGAGGAGGGTGGTGTTTTTATAATCTAGCCTCAGAAGTGCCACGGATCCACTCCTGGCATACCGCAGCCCCAGCCGCATGCAAGGAGACCAGGCATGGGCCCCCCTCTTGCCGAGGAATACTGTGGAACTCACATGGGATGAAGAGCACGTGGGGTGGGAGGTCACGCTGTTGTGATGTTTGGGAAACACAATTTGCCACAGCAGCCCTCAGAAGTAGATTTTATTTTTCTCAATTTTATGAGGAGAACTAAGACACAGGGAGGTGAAATCATCTGTCCAGGGTCACTCGGCTAGTTAATGGCAAGGTGAGGACGATGTCTGCCCAACTCTAAGTCACAGGAAAGGGAGAGAGATGTTCCTTTACGCTCAAGCTGACTTTTAAAAATAATTTAAGGTAGATAAATCCAGGGGCACCTGGGTGCCTCCATCAGGTAAGCATCTGACTCTTGGTTTCAGCTCAGGTCATGATCTCAGGGTCGCGAGATCAAGCCCCAAGTCAGGCTCCGAGCTCAGCTGGGATTCTGCTTGAGATTCTCTCCCTCTGCCTCTGCCCCTTCCCCCCACGCAAATAAATAAATAAATAAATAAATAAATAAATAAATAAATAAACAAAATCTTAAGGTAGATAAATGCAAAATCATGTTGCATATTCAGGAAACAATCTCCATAATTCATTCATTCACTACTAGTATTTGAGGGACCTTAAAAAGGGACACTCTTCAGTTTTATTTCCCATGGAAGAAGCTGGGGCTTGTTTGTTTGTTCAATGAAGTCGTTAGAAAGAAATGAACTACTAAACAAGATTCAATCAACTTTCCAGGGTCCCTTTGGTTCCTCCCCTATTTCTGGACTGTCGTGGGGGGCAGGGGGGTGGGACAAAACTCTCCCCTCTGCTGCCTGCTCAGCCCAGACAGCTGCACTGGGGAACTGCAGGATACACCTCCCACCAGGCTTTGGGTCTGGAAACTACCTAGAGGTCATGCACTCAGATCCCAGACAGGCCAGGTGTGCCTACTTTTCCCCTTCTCTCCCCTTCCCCAACCCGAGGAACAGAAATAACAACCCCTCCCCATCCCCGTGTGGTGGGCACCCCAAGCACGGGAGGTCACATCACCAAGCTCCTCCCAGAGCCTGAGCATTGTTCATTTCCAAGAGTTCCCTCAATTGCTGTATAGGAAAGGCAGGGGGCACCCCAGAGATGCCCTGGTCTAGTGGTGCTCTGGCATTTTGGGGCATCAGAATACCTGGGACCCCTCATTTATAACTCAGACTCCCAGGACCCCCCCCCCAGTTGGGGACTGGGCACATATATTCAAAGCTCTCTAAGTGTGTCCAATGCATGCCCCTGGGTAAAAACCTCTGCTCTATCTAACCCCACAGCATAGAGCTGGGAAACCGAGACCCAGGGGGAACGAGGGACCTGCAGGCAATGACCAAGCAGGTTAATAATGAGCTTGGAGCTGAGATTCAAGGATGGGGCCATGCACCCAGCAGCCTCCCTAGGATTCTCTGAAAGTGCCTTTTGTCTGCTTGTCCTCTGACATCGTCAGAGGCTGAGCTGTTCGAAATAAATGAACAGCAACGACAAACTGCCAGGTTGGAATCATAAAGGCCACCAGATCTTGGAGCAGGCTGAACTGTCCCAATAACACACATTTCATCTTTCCAATGAGGACAAAAAGCAAAATTACCATCATGCCCATTTCGCAGACTGGGAAAAAAGAGACTTTGAGAGGCCACCTGATTTGGCTGCGGCCTCCAGGGCCCTGATAGCTAAGCCCACCGGTAACTAAGCCACTGGTGTTAGTCCTGCAGAGAGACCAACCCATTGAAGTATCACATCAACCCTGGGAGGTAGGAGCTACTGCTATTCCTATTTAGGGATGATTTGCTGACAATAGCACGTATTGGCGTCTATTATGTAGCGGGTCCCCTGCCAGGTGCCCAGTGCCTGCTCATTTAATTCTGTCAACAGTAAGTCCTGCTTCTCTTCCCATCTTAGCGATCAGGAAGCTGAAGCGCGGAGCAGGCAGGAGCCTATTCTAGTTTGCATAGCTCCTGAAGGGCACGGTGGCCTATGCCTCGAGGCTCTGCCTCCAAAAAATGCAAACTCCCTGAGGCCGTGGCCGGGCTTCGCACACCAGTTTTCCTCAGGACCACGCACAGCGGCGAGCACACAGTCTTCAATTAATCCAATTCAGTGCAATGAACTCGAACACAATGGGACAAAGACTGAAATGATAAACCTGTCCCGGAAAGCAATAGTAGCTGCCATCCACACCTGGGGATGGGGGCGCCCAGTGGGAACCAGGACGTAGCCAGTGAACAGTGACGGTGGCTTCCAAGAGAATGTGCTCTTGCCTCGGGCGTGTCCTCAGAGACGGTGTGCAGAGGCCTCTGCGTCAGCCACACAGCAAGCCCCCCAGCAGGCCTGGGGCCCCTCTGGGGAGAGCAGAGTGAGGGCAGGTACGTTAGTTTGAAACGGTGGAGGTGGAGCCTTGCTCCCCGCCAGGGTGCCCCTCCCACGCTACCGGTTCCCTCCCCAGAGCCAGCAACCCAGGGAGCTGGGTCCCTCCTGCCAAGCCGGGGCAGGAAGCTGGCTTCTGTGTAGGTGTCCTTCAGACTCAAAGCTCTGTGCCCTGAAGGGACTTGGCCTCGACCCACGTGGTGCTTTCCACTAAGCTCTGCAAACGGCTCTTGTCAGTCATGGCAGAGTCTCATGTTCCAGAGTAAGGACTTCCCTCTGTTGTGAAGGTGTCGTTTTTTGCCAGGCAGGGAAATCCAACATGAATTATTCTTTTCCTTCCCTTTGGATAAGTACCCAGAGGTGGCATTGCTGGATTGTGCGGTAGTACTATTTTTATTTCTCTGAGGATCTTCATACGCGATTTTTGTTTTATGATGATATCCTGGGATGTGTCACTCAGAGATGGAGTCCCCCAAATCGGATGCTGTGAATGCATGTTTTGCCATCAGGAGAAAGAACGTGGGTGAATAATGTTTCCTGATAGAAACTTTTTTAAAAAATAGCTTTCAAGATCCTACAAGATCTTCAAGTTAGAATTCAGCATCTTCACCTTGTCTTCTCCAAAAACAGATGGAAGTCGGCCACAGTTTCCATCCTGATTTGACAAAGAACCCAAATCTTAAATATTCTCCATATTCCTTATGTACCTTCCCCAAACGTTCCAGCACAAGATCCCAGCTCCCACTTCCAGGAAGGAGGAAGGAAGGAGAAAGAGAGGAAAAGGGAGAGAAAGAGAGAGAGGGAGAGAGAGATGAAGGTGGGGGGAGCGGGAGGGGTGGAGGAGAAAAAGGAAAGAGTTTAGGTTATTTCAAAAGCAAATAGCACATGCACCGGGGGCCAGAATTCCTACTTCTAGGATATTACCTAACAAATATAGTTGCCTACTTGTGAAATGGTACATATGCAAGATTATTCATTGAAGGGCTGTCTGTACTAGCAAAAACAAAAAGCCAAAAAATGTTAAGAGCCTAAAAGTCCATTGAGAGAGGATGAATTACATATACTATGAATTAAATTCATAATATGATAGGTAAACTCATATGATGGAATACTTAGCAGCCGTAAAAAGAATGAAGAAGCTCTTTAGCAACTGTTGTGGGAAAATCAAGATACACTACTGGCTGTAATAAAAAAAAAAAAAATCACAGTCCACAACAATTCTTTTTTTTTTTTTTATTCTTGATGTAGTGTCCCATGATTCATTGTTTGTGCATAACACCCAGTACTCCATGCAGTACGTGCCCTCCTTAATACCCATCACCAGGCTAACCCATCCCCCCACCCTCCTCCCCTCTGGAACCCTCAGTTTGTTTTTCAGAGTCCATCGTCTCTCATGGTTCAGTCCACAACAATTCTATCAAATGCTTCTATTTGTATGTGCAAGAATGACGTAGAAAGCTAGGAGCTCTGTTCCTGTACTTGATTATATTTGCATACAATGTATCTGGAAGGACCCAGAAGTCACTGGTAGTCTTTACAGAATGGCTCAGGGATGGGATTATTTTTGTCTTGAAAATCTTAAATCATGTGATTGACTGCATTAGCCTTTCAATATGAAGATTAGGATAAATTTTTAAAATTGAGGGCAGGGGTGCCTGGGTGGCTCAGACAGCTGGGTGTCCAACTCTTGATTTCCGCTCCGGTCATGATCTCAAAGTTGTGAGATCCAGCCCTGCCTCAGGCTCTGCGCTGGGTGTGGAGCCTGCTTGGGATTTTCTCTCTCCCTCTGCCCCTGCCCCTCCCCCCCAGCTCGCGCGCTCTCTCAAACATACATACATACATACATACATAAATAAATAAACTCTTAAAAAATGAATAAATAAAAATAGAATTATAAAGGCAAATGAAATTCAGGATCACTCTGTGGCAGGAGGCTGGGAAAATTCACAAAGGACCAAGAAAGTGAATATTTCGGACTCTGCTAGGCTGTGGCCTCTGTCACAGGCCCTCAGCCTGTCTTTGAAGGGCGAAAGCACCCTGTAAGGGTGACACAGCGAGTGTGGCTGTGTTCCAAAAAAAACTCTGTTTGCGGACATCCATTTCATAGAACTTCCACACATTATGAAACAATTTCATTTTGATTTTTTTTTTGATTATTTAAAAATGCAAACCCGTTCTTAGCTCCCAGGCTGTCATTTGTCAGCCCTGCTCCCCGTGGGGCAAGTGGTCGCCGCTCCCCTCTTCCGCAGGGACTTCCCTCTGCTCGGAAAGCTGCGTGTAGCCCCGGGCGCCAGGTGGAGAAACACTGTCAGCTACCCCAGTTTTGTGCGGGATGGGAAGAGAGTTTAAGAAACTGCAGCAACTGCTCTTTGGGGTCGGCCGCGGAAACAAGATGACGAAGGGGACATCATCGTTTGGAAAGCGTTGCAATAAGACGCACACGTTGTGCCGCCGCTGTGGCTCGAGGGCCTACCACCTTCAGAAGTCCACCTGTGGCAAATGCGGCTATCCTGCCAAGCGCAAGAGAAAGTATAACTGGAGTGCCAAGGCTAAAAGACGAAACACCACTGGGACCGGTCGAATGAGGCACCTAAAAATTGTATACCGCAGATTCAGGCATGGATTCCGTGAAGGAACAACACCTAAGCCCAAGAGGGCAGCTGTTGCAGCATCCAGTTCATCTTAAGGATTTCAACGATTAGTCACACAATAAACGTTCTGGTTTAAAAAAAAAAAGAAAGAAAGAAAAAGAAACTGCAGCAACTGATCCCCAGAAAACTGGGGCACAGTGGGTGTGAATGCCACCCTCAAATGTGTGCTGGGCTGTAGGAGGGGGTCCCAGGCTCATAGGGACAGTGACGAGCCCCAGGAAGGAAGATGTGGGGTTTCACCAGAAGGACGGTGACTGCAGTCGGCCGGGACCGAAGTGAGCTCCCGGGGACAAGGCAGCACCACTGGGTGAGAGATGTCACCGGTGCCCAATCCTCCGCCCCCCACCACCACTTCAGGGCACCTCCAGCCTCCTCAGCCACCCACAGGCAGGCCAGAGGCCCTTGGGAGCAGCTCTTCACCACTGTTGGTGGATAAACACCCCAGGTGCCCCTTTGGGGGGATAACTGCCATGTGTACTCTGCACCCCAGGACTCCCAGCAGGGCCAGGACTCTGGTGAAGCAGGAGGGGGACTCCCCTCTCAGGGCCATACAAAGTTTGAAAGCTGAAGAATGGCACAGGTTTATGACTCCGTGTGTCAATTCTTTTCCTTTTTTAACTTTTCGAGTGGAAATCATAACCTGATCCTACAACCCCGTCCCGCCTGAGAGAAGACAGCTTAACCTCATCGCAGGCTGATTTTCTCCATGATTCCTAGGGCTTTCTCCCTCTCTTTGGGTTTTAAAACCCAGTCATTCCCAAGGTTCCCCTGGACCCCCTGCTCTCTTGTGGGGACTGACCAAGGGGCGCCCAGATTCAGGTCCCCCATCCAGGCTGACAGGCCCCCTCCTCTCTCTTGACACAGCTGCCTTCAGAGCGAAGTGTGCCCTGTTCTGGGAGTTTCCATCTCCTCTCCTGGGACCCAGCCCCCTTGGCTGCTCCCGCCCGGGGCACACCCAGCCCAGTGCACACGGGGAGCAAGTCAGCAGGTCAATGGGGCGGGCGGGAACCGCCCCCCTCCCCCGTCAGCCCTGGGTAGCCCATGTCCATGCGCCCCCCAATCAGGTGTCCGGGGGCTGCTGCCTGCTCATCGCCCGCAAGACCTGACCGCAAAGGTGGCTCCCTCGGCAGGCTCCCCATCTCCAAACTCTTGACGCCACCCTGGCTCCTTTCTCCGTCACAGTCCACACCCAATCTGTCAACAGATCAGGTTCACCTCCGCCTGTGTCCAGAATGTAACCACTTCTTCCCTCCCGACCTCTCCCCCTTTCCCCCTCCCATTTCTCCTCCATTTCTGTCTCCATCTCCTCCTGCTGTTTTATCTTCTCCAGGGGACTTTCACCTCTTAAAGTTTTCTTGTTCCCTTGCCTGTTTATGTTCTGCCTCTGCCACTAAAACGTCCGCTCCATGAAGACAGGACACTGTCTTGTCGTGCCTGGATGGTTAGTATGTGAAGGAACCGCAGAACTTCCAGCGTTCTTAAGATTTGATTGATTGATTGATTGATTGATTGAAGAGGGAGAGACACAAGCTGACTCCTGCACTGAGCACAGAACTTCCCACGTTTTCTTAAAAATGGGCAGCACACTCAGCTTCCCGCAGCAGAATATGGAAAAAGTGAAACTCTGTTCTGCCTTGACATTAATGCTCTCCCTTTGCGTCTTAGCTGGTTGGCTCTTGAGTCCCCGTGTGAACTGCCACACACCTGAGTGTAACAGACCCCACTTCCCTTTCAGATCTTATTGTGTGTCCTTCGAAATGGTTTTGGCACGTTCTTCAGCGGGGCTCTGTCATGGGCTCCAAAATGTGTCTACATCTCTTCTGTTGTGGTTCCTTTGAAGTTTGTTGAATTGTTTTGTTTTGACAGGACTGTCACATCTCAAAACTTGCTGCTGACTAAAAACATATGCAGGACCTTTTTTCCTTCTCTTTTTCTTTATTCATATTTGCAAAGAACTCCTCCACCATCTTGCAACTAAACACATGACCACAAGAGGGCACCATGAGGCCGCACTTCTGCTCCATGTAGCCTGGACAGAAATTCAGACCCTGAGGAGGGAGGCAGTGGAAAACGCTGGATATCCTGGATCTTCTTTCTTTAAGATCTGCATCCCCCACTGGTAACACACCCTCTGCCCGCTGCCCGTTGCCCTTCGGGAGCAGGCTTGGAAAACTAAATACTGGTACAACGTTGGTAACAGTAACCATAACAAGCTGCAGAACTTCTAGTTAATAGAAAATTTCAAGTACTATATTTACTCAAATATGCTTCGAAGTTCTTGTTATCAGTGTTGGAAGTATATAGATCAACAACGATAAGCATAAACAGAAGAAATCTGGGACTCCCGTAAATGACAGCCTTCACCAACGACTTCCTCTGTAACAGAATCTCCAGACAAAACAGAGTAGTTGAAAACAATGAAGAACACTTAGGGACTCTTACCGTAAAGGGGGTCATTCAGACTCCATCACCGTTTTAGAGAGTGGGAACCCCAGAGGAAACTTTTGACCTTGTGTAATCCTGTAAATGGGATGGTTGAAGGGTTTGGAAGAGGTGGGGGCAGGCAGGGAGAAATAAGAAAATGTTTTAAACATGCAGGTGTATGTTAAGAGTTGCCTTTACCCAGGGTTGAGACAGAGAAAATCTAAGGCTCTGAACCCCTTTCAGAACTTAACTCTCCATATGTCATTAAAGATACTAATTTACCTGAGAAATTGTTTTATAATCTCTTTAAGAGCAAGAATAACCTACGTCTGGGTTGTATCAGGAAAAGTACATCTAAATCACTTGATGCATAACAGATGCCAAGATGGCCACACTAATGACCATTTGTTTCGCATGCCCGTGCTGGACAGGTGGTGTGACTTGGGAAATGCCACTTCTGGGTGTCAGTTTGAAAAGAAATATCTCTATGTTGCTATTAATTATTTGGTCCTTTTTCAAATTCCTCAAGTGTCAGGAAATGCCAGGAAAGATTTCAGTAGTTTTTAACTCAAATTCGTGAAAATTACAACCCTTTGATAATTGCCATTTGCTTCAGACATTCCTGCCACAGTGGATCAAGACGTATTCAAAGATCTACTTTTAGAGGTTGTGGAGGGGTGGAAGGTGAAGAAGAGTTTGCAAAAAACCACCACCTGCTCTGAAGGACTCTCTCTCTCTCTCTCTCTCTCTCTGTAAAGAAGACAGGATTTTCAACAACAGATACTCAAAAATTCAATGAAAGATCCCATCAGAGAAATTTCATTTCAGGTTTCTAGCAATCACGAGATTTTGTGGCCAAGGTTTGTAAGACGCTCCTTGGCAACTTCAGTCACTAATACACCAAGGTGTGATTTCCCAACTTGTGGATTTCATTTACTAACACCTTTCTGATTTCTGCTCTGCCAAGCCTCCCTTGTTGCTTTCCACTCTCATGCTAGTCTCCTCCTAGAAGGAAGGTGGCTTCACAACTTGGGTCTCAGTTACTGAAGAACAGGAGGTCAGGGAAGGAAGAGAAGGGGCAAAGGGAGGACAAAGGGTACAGAGGCCAAGAACAAAGCACTTTCTCCTAGCAAGGAAACACTACCTATGGACTTCTGCCTGTATCTCACTGGCCTGAGCTGCATGACACAGCTGCTCCTTGGGGGCCGGGGGCAGGTAGTCACCTTTCTAGCCTTTATGGGACAGGCACGCAAGAGGAAAGTAAACAATCATAGCTTTGGGATATTGATCAATCATCTGCTCAGGGGCCCAACCAAGAGTTTTCAGTGTATTACCAAATAGACACAAACATACCACCAACTCTCACTTCCACCAGCATTTCATAAAAGAGGTTAACACTGCAGAAGGAGGAAGAACAATCTCAGCATAATGATGTGTTCTATTCGTTGCATCCATTGAGTTATATGAAAAATTCTCCACAATTGTCCATTTCTGCAAAACCCAGTCCTGGGAACGTGTGAGGAATGGCTGCCCCACACGGCTGCAGTGAGATGAGCCTACCTATGGCTTTTAGAGCCTCAACACAAATCATTTTTTTTTTTCTGCCCCATTCCTATACATGACCACGGAACACATTCTAGTGGACTTAAGTCTTTTGACAAACTTTTACAAGGTGTCCTCAATGCAGGTGTATATCATTAGGCCGAACTAGCACCTGCTTCTGCTCCGGATCGTGATTAATACTCTATTAATAGAAACCAGGTTGGGACCTGGGTCCAACTCCTGAATGAGAAGTAGGAGCTGAAGTGGGATGAGGGGAGATGATTTTGGGAAGGACACATAAGCAGCCGGCTGTCAGTCATCTGAAAGCCCCCACAAGAGAAGAGCAGATTGGGTGGAGTCTTGACAGAAAGCAAAGACACAGTCCTCACTGCTCGGACACCCCTGACGTGAAGCATCTGGCTGCTGGCTCTACCTCCACAGGGCCACAGCTGACCAGGAGAAACATGGCAGAGTGGTAGCTCCAAGGGGATGGTTGTCATTTGTCTTCTGAAAAGGAGATCATTTGGCTGGATAGTCTCTTTCCTGTCTTTCCCCAAAGATTCTCTTCCTTTCAAAAGAAATAATCCCATTTAATGGAAAAAAGCACACATCACCTGGAAGAGGAAAGACACTTTAAATCTTTTTTTCAATGGTATTATAGGTTATTTCTCCACTGGGTCAATTCTAGGTGTTTCAGTTATTGGTAGCAGCGCTTAATGGCACTCTTCCTGCTAATTTTCCCTCAACCTCGGTGAAGTTCTCAATGGGCTTGAATGTAGGACCAGGCTAGGCAAGGGATTACACACTCGGAGGACTTAAGTATGCATTAAAACAACGACCACTGGGGGGCGCCTGGGGGGCTCAGTCGGTTGAGCCTCCGCCTCATGATTTCAGCTCAGGTCAAGATCTCAGGGTCAGGTGGTCAAGCCCCAAGTCAGGCTCAGCGATCAGAGCAGAGCCTGCTGGGGACCCTCTCTCTCTCTCTCTCTTTCCCTCCCTCTGCCCCTCCCCCACCCCCGCTCGCTCGCTCTCTCTAAAACAAATCTTTAAAAAAATAAAACAATGACCCTTAAGACAGAACTTGGCAGGCTTTCTGCAATGGGTCAAAACATAAATACTTCAGACTCTGTGGGCCAGACGGTCTTTGTCGCAACTACTCCCCTCTGCCTTCGTGGTAAGAAAGGAGCTGTCGACAATACATAAAACGAATGGGTGCAGCTGCATTCCAATAAAAGTGGATTACAGACACTGAAACCTGCATTTCAAATAATTTTTCATGGTTTTACAAAATATTACATTTCTTTTTAAATGTTTCAACTATTAAAAACATAAAAACTATTTTTACTTCATGGGCCACACGAAAACAGGCAGTGAGCTTGTAGCTGGCCCACCCTTGAGTTAGAAAAATAAAATAGATAATGCACTCAGGAGCAAACTTAACAAGAAAAACACGCAAAGCTACATGAAGGAATTAAAAAATTTTTTCAAGTCATAAGAGTAAACTTAAACAGAAAGATACACCATGTTCTTTATTTTTATCATTTTATTCTCTTTTTCATCACGATAAGTGTACTCTTTAATCCCCACCACCTATTTCCCCCATCCCCAGCCCCACATTCCCTCTGGTAACCATCAGTTTGTTGTCTATAGTTAAGAGTCTGTTTCTTGCTTTGTCTCTCTTTTTTTTTTTTAATTTGCTCATTTGTTTCTTAAATGCTACATAGGAGTGAATCATATGGTATTTGTCTTTCTGTGACTGATTTTGCTTAGCATTATACTCTCTAGCTCCATCCATGTCATTGCAAATGGCAAGATTCCATTCTTTTTTATGGCTGAATAATATTCCATTATATATATATATATATATATATATATATATATATATGCCACATCTTCTTTATCCATTCATCTATTGATGGACATTTGGGCTGCCCCACAGTTTGGCTATTACAATGCTGCCAGAAACATGGGGGTGTATTTATCCCTTTGGATTAGTGTTTTCGTATTTTGGGAGTAAATATACAGTAGTGCAATTCCGGGACCGTAGGGGAGTTTTACTTTTCATTTTTTGAGGAACCTCCATACTGTTTTGCACAGCAGCTGCACCAGTTTGCATTCCTATCAACAGTGTAGGAGGGTTCATTTATCCCCACACCCTCACCAACATTTGTTGCTTCTTGTGTTTTTTATTTAGCCATTCTGACAGATGTCAAGTGATCTCTCATTGTAGTTTTGATTTGTATTTCCCTAATGATGAGTGATGTTGAGCATCTTTTCAGTTGTCTGTTGGCCATCTGGATGTCTTCTTTGGAGAAATGTCTGTTCGTATCTTCTGCCCATTTTAACTGGATTATTTGGTTTTGGGGTATTGAGTTAATCAGTTCATTATATATTTTGGATATTAACCCTTTATCGGATGTCATTTGCAAATATCTTCTCCCATTCTGTAGGTTGCCTTTTAGCTTTGTTGATTATTTCCTTTGCTGTGCAGAAGATTTTAGTTTTGATGTAGTCCCAATAGTTCATTTTTGCTTTTATTTACCTTGCCTCAGGAGACATATCTAGAAAAATGTTGCTACGGCTCATGTCAGAGAAATTACTGACTGTGCTCTTTTCAAGGATTTTTATGGTTTCAGGTCTCACATTTAGGTCTTTAATCCATTTTGAGTTTATTTTTGCATATGGTAAAAGAAAGTGGTCCAGTTTCATTCTTTTGCATAGGGCTGTCCAGTTTTCCCAATACCATTTGTTGAAGAGACTTTTTCCCATTGGATATTCATTCTCCTTTGTTGAAGACTTTTGACCATATACTTGTGAGTTTATTTCTGGGTTTTCTGTTCTATTCCACTGATCTATGTGTCTGTTTTTATGCCGGTACCATACTGTTTTAATTACTACCTCTTTGTAATATAACTTGAAATCTGAGATTGTGATGCCTCCAGTTTTTTCTTTTTCAAGGTTGCTTTGGCTATTCGAAGTCTTTTGTGGTTCCATACAAATTTTAGAATTGTTTGTTCTAGTTCTGTGAAAAATGCTGTTGGTATTTTAATAGGGATTGCATTAAATGTGTAGATTGCTTTGGGTAGTATAGACATTTTAACAATATTTGTTCTTCCAAACCATGAGCATGGAATGTCTTTCCATTTCTTTGCATCATCTTTAATTTCTTTCATCAGTGTTTTATCGTTTTCAGAATACAGGTCTTTCACCTCTTTGGTTAACTTAATTCCTAGATATTTCATTGTTTGTAGTGCAGTTGTAAATGGGATTTTCTTAATTTCACTCTTTGTTGTTGATTAGTGTATAGGAATGCAACAGACTTCTTCTGTACAATGATTTTATATCCTGTGACTTTACTGAATTCATTTACCAGCTCTACACCATGTTCTTTTTTTAAGATTTTATTTATTTGACAGAGAGAGACACAACGAGAGAGGGAACACAAGCAGGGGGAGTGGGAGAGGGAGAAGCAGCCCCCCCCCCACGGAGCAGGGAGCCTGTCATGGGGCTCTATCCCAGGACCCTGGGATCATGACCCTTGCCAAAGGCAGATGCTTAACGGAATGAGCCATCCAGGCACTCCTAACACCATGGTTTTTTTTTTAAGATTTTATTTGTCAGAGAGAGCGAGCGAGCACAAGCAGGGGGAGTGGCAGGCAGAGGTAGAAGTAGACTCTCCGCTGAACAAGGAGCCCAATGCAGGACTCAATATCAGGACCCTGGGAATTCGTGACCTGAGCCAAAGGCGGACGCCTAACCTACTGGGAGCCACCCAAGGGTCTCCCTACACCATGTTCTTAATTGGAAAGATTCAACATCATAAAGATGCCCATCATTCCACAGTTAATTTTAAAATGTGTTAGATCAAATTAAAGTACCAACAGATCATTTTTCTGGAATCACACAAGCTAATTCTAAAGTTCATATGATATGGCTAATAATATTAGTCTTACTAATATTTCTACTTACCTTGTTTCTCTGTCTTAATTGCTGTGCCCCCAGGCCCAGGCTCATAGGCGGTGCCTTAATAAACACGTATGGATGAGTCAAGGAGGAGGTCACTGCCTGGGTTGACTGATGGCTGCTTCTGAGATGGTTGATTCCTGCATGCTCTTTTTTTTTTTTTTAAGATTTTATTTATTTGACAGAGAGAGACACAGCGAGAGAGGGAACACAAGCAGGGGGAGTGGGAGAGGGAGAAGCAGGCTTCCCGCAGAGCGGGGAGCCCGACGCGGGGCTCGACGCGGGGCTCGATCCCAGGACGCTGGGATCATGATCTGAGCCGAAGGCAGACGCTTAACGACTGAGCCACCCAGGCGCCCCCAGCATGCTCTTACCTTCTTAGAGCTCTGGATGCATCTCTCAAGAGCCGTGGGCCAGTGGTGGTTGTGGCAGTGGCCATTGAGAAAGTATATGCAAAGTGACCATCGCCCTTCCTACCGTTGTCACTCCGATCGAGCTGTATGCATTGCTGGTACAACGATATGGGTTGAAATTAATTGCCGCTGGAAACGTCCTTAAAAGACTTTACACTGTGATTCTGCATTGAGACAAAAAGTTACCATGTCCCTTCAAAAAAAAAAAAAGTTATATCAGGAAAGTCACAATAGAACAGCAGGTAATTAGTAAATTAGAACAATCAGTAAAGCAAGTACTTGTCATTGTGGGAATGACTAATTCCATACTTGCTTGCCAAGCAACAACCAAGAGCCTAAGAAATGAAAACACCCACAAAGAGGTGAAGCTACTTTGTTTCATTGCAGGCTGCCCAGCAGAAGCCAAGCAGGGCAAACAATGGAGAAATTACAATGTTCATCCAAAAAGATGAAAATGGCAAGCCGGGAGAGACCGCTGTGACTGCCCTGGATGAATATCAGGAAGCGTGTGTCGGATTTCAACGGGTGGCTTTCTTTCCCTCTTTCACATAAAGTTACAGTGTCTCTTACTATTTTAGAAAGTGGCAAATACAGCATGTGGTTTGCCTAACGGAAAATTCCCCATCCTCTCCTCCACTACATCCTAGGGGCAAGGGCATCTATTTCCCACATTATTTACTAATTTTTTTTAAGGAATAAAGTTCAATGGCTTGTTTATTTCTTCCCAGGCTGGAGGGAAGGGAGGAGAGGCTGATTTCATATGTCCCCATGTCAAAGTGCTCGAACCGAGTGAACAGTGGCCACAAATCCAAACTGCATGAGGTCTCTCAAAGGGAAGCTGGTTAAAACAAGTATGGTTCATCTATACACTGAAATGCTATGCAGCTGTTAAAATGACTGGGGTGACTGTAGGTACTGATGCAGACATTATTACAAAAATAAACAGGGCAGGAGAGGTAAGATGCCTCTCACTGAAATGTGCACATTCTCTATGGAAAGAAAGTCAGGGGAGACCACTAGCAAGTCAGGCTCTCTTCCAATGGTCAAGCCTTGAGGTTGGCACCTCATCCTCATCTTAAGAGATATGCTAGTGATCACACAGCCAGCAAATGGCAGAGCTGGGATTTAAATCCTGGCAATCTGGTTCCAGGACCTTTGCTCTCAAGCACTATGCCCTGCTAGTGAGGGCATTTCCCTCAGGGTTTCGGGGGAGGCTATGGAAGCAAGAGTAGTAGGACAAAAACAATCCAGTGTATACTATTATACTGAATTTTTGCCAGGTGTGCATTACTAATTTTTAAGATAAATTTTAAAAAGATTATGTACTAAGCACGTCTTGTTGGAAAACCATGGGTAATAGAAAAAATAAGGTGAAGCTAGACAGTGAAGTAAATGGGGTGTGAAAACAAGTGCTCGGGTTTGTGACTGGCTGAGCCCTTTGATGTACCTGAACTTGGGCAGTCTGAGTGGCTCTGAGAACCTTCGGATACCTGGAATGGCTTCCTCTCTGCTGGCCTCACTCTCATTTGACAGGCCTTCCAAGATAAGACAGGATCTGAGCATAAGGAGGGTAAAAAACATCAAGCTTTGGGGTCAAGAGCCCAGGATTCTCATTCTGACCCTCCCCTTTCAAAGGGTCCCAGGGCAAGTTGTCTTCCTTGACCTCAAATGTCTGTAAAATGGGGATATTACACATCTCATAGGGCTGATGGGAAGGTTAAAAGAGGGAATGTGTGCTAAGGATAAGGAGGGGCATAAAGTGTGTGCTCAATTAGTGCTTGCTATTAGTATCCTGTTATTGCCAGGATTGAAACCTCAACTTTGATTCTGTTAACAACTGTTTTCCCCAGAAACAATACTTTCCTCTCCATGTTTCTCCTTAAAAGAAATGTCAGATCTTAGGGACACCTGGGTAGCTCCGTTGGTTAAACATCTGACTCTCGATTTTGGCTTGAGTCATCATCTCAGGGCCCTGGGATCAAGACCCCTGTCGGCGGTCTGCACTCAGCAGGGAGTCTGCTTAATTCTCTCTCTCCCTCTGCCTCTTCCCCAACTCATGCTCTCTCTCAAATAAACAAAATTAAAAAAAAAATTAAGATCCTGAACTAGATCTAGCTTTAGTCCCATAATGACACTGAATGCCCAAAGAGTCCTGCCAGGTAGATACTATTATTTCCCCACTTCAAAAATGAGGACACTAAGGCTCAAAGAAATACTGTAACTTGCCCAAGGTGCCCCAGCTGGGGAAGGCAAACCAGACTTAATCCATATCATTGCACCTCCTATGCCCTTCTATTCTGCCCATTACACCCTGCTACATCTCTCAAGGCCAAATCTGAGCAGCCTTCCCAGACAGCAACAATTGCACTAAACTGCTCTTTCCAGTGCATCTTCCAAGTCACAGACCACCCTTAGTTCAAAACTTAGACTGCTTATCGTTCTCCAAAGGTGACTGAATTCCTCAAAGGTAGGAAATGGACTGAGTCTACTCTTTGAGCCCCCCAAATACACAACTCATCAAGTTGCCCAACTTAATTTTAAGTACCCAGTCAAGCTGCAAAGTGGGAGACTGTGCATTCCTAAATGCCCATGACAATTGTTAGTCGTCATCAACTAAGCTTACCCTTCCATGCTGCATTACAAGAAATGCAAAGAAAAATATCCGAAATGAAGATAGCCCAATACCGACCACATATTTAACCCTCAAATTCTCAGCAAATATATGCATTAACACTCGCAAGCCTACTCAACCACAAGCATTTCTTGACGCAAGAATTAGTAAACAAATATCAAGTCCAATCATACATTAAAGCAGACTTGACTGGTTTGACTGTATGTCCAACTCAGAGAAACACCTGTCCACCATCAGGTGAAGATGTGCTGTGCCTTTCTATATGCCTGGGGAGGCTGGTCTTACAGACCTCTCTCTTCTGTTACTGGGACACTTATTTCTTGGTGATTCAGTCTAACTGCCCATGGATTTCCTGTCAAGGGCATCCAACTGTGTGTACTGCTCTGAACTCCATAAACCTAGCAGCAAAGAAAGGCTTCAGGGATGAACTTAGAACCCTTCAAGGGTGGGCAGAAATTGCAGGATTAGTAAATTTAGGAATCCCAAAATGGATTGTGTTGACAGTATCCACAAAGTCCACCTGATTTCAGCTGTTAACCACTTGCCAAGCACAAGGCTAGCTTGTGCAAGTATAAAAATTAGTGTAACAGCAGAGTGTGGAGACTGGGAAACGGGATTGCTGGCATTTCTGTGTCATTATTTTTAGTTAAAAAACCCATTGCCTTTGGGAAGAAAGCCTGGAAGCATAAACCTAAACTACAAACTCTACTGCTGAATTTTGGAGAAGAAAAAAAGTCTGTTGCTCTAAAACTGTTAGAATTCAACAGTAAATAGTATTCTAGAAAAGCGAGTGGCCAAGGATGGTGCATCGTCATGCTATTTAGTGCAACAGTCTTCTCATTACCCCAAACTCTGTACTACCAATTCCGTTTACAAAATAAAGTTGCTTGCGGATTAAGTTAGAGATCAAAGAAGAAGAATCTGAAATTCAAAAATATTTAAATTCAGGCACATGCTAATTGGTACTATCTTCTGAATCCAAAGCCCCAAGTGTTAACTATTTACTATCATCTACTATGCAATACATTAAAGAAACAAGAACCCAGAATTTTCAGAAAACGGAATCCATTCTCTCCATTTAGGGCAATTCTACACTTCTAATCATGTAGTTATCTGAAGGAGACCTTTCTAAAATGATTCCAACACAAATGTTGTGGATCCATGCGTGCCAATTAGTGCCAAATTATGCCAAAAGAGAACTGTTTTATAAGGTAAATCAGGACTTTGTCAGATACCAGGTTTGAGTTGTCCATTCAAGTCAGCTGCACCCTCCATGTTGGAAATACCATTATCACTTAAGAAACAGAGCTGCAATAAAATCCTGCATTAAGCTTTTTCCCTTACAGACCAGGAAATGCTTACGGATCCTAAACCATCTGAAGTGACTGGGGAGGAAGAGCTGGGAGAGAGGTGTGAACTACTATGGCAAATAAAGTAATTCCACACATAAAGATATTCTTCTAATTTATATTTTATTGCATTATGAAAATAATACATTTGGCAAAGTAAGCTAGGCTCCAAATTGAAATAAAAGGAAATTCTGAAGAAAGTGTACTGATTATTTTTTAAATGTGAAATATTAGATGTATGCTAACCAATACATACTAGCATTCTTATTAGGCCAAAAATCCAATAAACCTAATTATAATAATTCCACATAAAATTACAAGGTGTTTTTGCATTCATCCATTTTATGATTAGCACAAATCTTGAGAACTGAGCTTCATTTGATCAAAACCAATGTAATTAAGAAACTCCTGTTCAAAAGACAATTTAACACTATCCAAAATTTTTATTTCCTTTGGTTCTACAAGTTGCATTTTCATCCTTATCACGTTACATTTCTCATAATCAAACATTGTAGCAGCTATAGATTCTGCCCAGTACCTTTATAAGTAAACTAGTATATTACATTTACATTATTTGAAAAATTACTGATTTTACAAATGCAAAAATGCATAAATACATGCCTATCTACACCGGCAAAACAAAGTACTCTGAACCTCCATGCTTTAACAGGCTACACCTTCTGGTGCAGGATTTCTGGGATGCCTTTCTAAGCCAAAGGGTTATAGCTCTCTGATGGGGAATTCACTGCTCTGTCCACACTGCTGAAAGGTGTAGTTACAATAAACCCTAACTGGTAATCAACAATTAAAATATGACATTTTCCACTACTCATTTCTGTTCTGCTACATTTTCAGAACTGAAAAGATGGTATTTTTTAAAATGTACTAGGATAATGTTTTCACTTTTTTAAAAGGGGAAAGTGCTAAAAACATATCACATATATATTCTGTATCCTCATCAGCATTTCAAGTTCTTTTTACATGTTGGGTTCAGAGTCTAGATTCTAACAGGTAAACAATCTGCTCAAGGCCAAAAAAAAAAAAAGAAAGAAAAAGAAAAAAGAAAATAACATTTTTAATCACTGAGGTCTTGCTTCTTCATTTAGGTCTCTTAATATGACTTTGCTGATGTGTGTTAAGAAAATGTGCCTAAAATTAGCCTTTAAAAAATTCACATCTGAATCAGTTACTATTAGAACTGATGTATTCATTAAGCAAAGTCTGTGTAAGTGCACCTATGCATACTTGCGGAAATCTACTTCCAAATGGGCATCAGTATCTTAAACCAGCTGAACAAGGTTTCCCACTTTAACTACAAAAGTATTTCACCTATCCTAAAGGAGATATTCCATTAGCATTCTACAATTATCTGTATAAACAGCAACAAGTTTGATCTACGATCAACATATGAATATCTAATAAATATTAAAACTATTAAACTATAGATTAAAATGCAGATCTCTCATAGAGTTAAGTGATGGCATTTTGGTACATTCACCATTATTGTACTTTATTTAATAAAGAAATACATTTGCCCTTGCAAAAATAGCAATTGCAAGTTTACAAATAAAACCACAGACCTCAAAGTCATGACGCTAATTTTCAACTTATAACCAACAAAAGTAAATTGATTTGTTTACAAATGGTCCATGGCACAATTAAAACAAAAAATATCAAAAGGTCACAGGATCTTAAAGAATACGTTTATTGACAATAATTTCATAAATATTCTAAAGAAAATTTCAAAATTTCTGAACTTAAAATGTTTAAAATCTGTTCTCATTGGCAAAATATTCCTCAACAAAATAATAGGTCAACAGGCCGATACAAATGAATGTCACATTTAAAATTGGCTTCAACATTTTTGCAAAAAAAATTTTTAAAAATTTACAATGTGTGATTTTTCTCCCCTCCTGGGTACAGTAAATATTGTTTTTATGTCAACTACTAGACACATTCTTAAATATATCGTCAAGCTGCTGTGAACCTGACAGTCCAGTCAGTCAGTAGTATATTTACCCTATAAACATAAACGGAGCCAAATCATTTTGGTAATTTTAGTCATAGCAATTTAAGTAGTCAAAATGCAAAAGTTGTGGTCGCCACCCACATCACCCCAAAGATTATGATACAGTGTCAGAAATTGTTTGCATCAGTTTTATAAGTTCATCTGTGTACTTTAGTATCTGAAACTAAAAAAGGGATTCTTTTGTATTTTGATAAAAATGTACTCGAATATTTCATAACATTAATATTTATTGCTTTATATGAATACTGTATTGAAAGCCCAAGCATTCAGTTTACACACAGAAATTATACAATTATATACCGCTTCACAAAGGCAGTGAACACATCACATTCTACAAAATCTACTTTACAGAAATTTAAAAATTCTAAATATCAAAAGGTACAGCTGAAGAAACAGGTATAAATTTGGCAGCCAGTAATTTTGACAGGGAAGTTGCAGCTTGCATGACTTTTAAATATGTGAATTTGAAAATATTGAGTTTAGAGTAATCATTGTGCTTTGTGTTAATCTGAAAAATATAACACTGGCTGTCGAAGAAGCATGTTCAAAAATATTTAATTCACCTCAAAATGTCATACAAATTATGGTGGTTTCTATGCACCCCTAAAGCTTCAGTCATTTAGCTCCAGTACATTACTATAGTAATATATTAATTTTTCCAGTACAGTGGGGTTTCATACCTTTGACATTTGCATACTCTAGAATAATTTAGAAAGAAATGTGTAATATTCACAATGTTGAGAAAAGCAAGCAAAAGGTCAAGGAACCTGCTGGGTTCTTCTGAGATGGTCTCATGTCAGCATTCATTCTACAAAATAGTAAGCTAATGTTTGAACACAGTTTCCAAGATAAAGCATATTTTTCTCATAAATAATGAAGTCTTTTTCTCAGGCACCTCAGAAGTATACAAAAGAATTTTAGTTTGAACAGATCTCCTGGAATGTGTTAAACCTGGTATATCAACAGACTTATTTCCAGGGTTTCATTCACAAGGGCCAGATTTTATTTGAATTACTCAGAAGAGAAACTGAAACTGTCTTCTGAAAGAGGTGAACTCAATCATTACCAATAGAAAAAGTATCCACTGTATTCATCTCTTATAGAAACAGAAAAATATAACATTTCCCCCTTAGAATTATATATATATATGTATATATGACTTAAAGTTCCACTGTACAGTCAAACAATAAAATCTGGAAACCAGCATGAAACCCTATAATTCACATGTTAAAATGTTGAAACTATGACCAAAATATGAAAACTGCTAGAGTTGTCAGAAAGAGACAAGACAAAAGATTTCTTGCACATGTATAAACTAAATGTGATAATCTCCAAAAGATTTTCAAAATTATAATTATTACCTTCCAGTTTAAAAACTTTAATTCTTAAAAAAAAAAAAAAAAATCTATACACAAACCACTGATTTGACCAGACCGAAAAAAAAAGTCAGCGGTAAGCAGGACCCAGAGGAGCTGATATTCACAGTTCTTACATGTACAACTCTTTCAGGATTTATCCCATAAAGTACTTTATTTTACAACCTGCTTCTCTTGTAAAACTAAAGGTCCACTTTATTACATAAAAGTTTTATACAGTGTAAAACCAGAACTGTATGTAAAATACTGCATCTACATTTTCTAAATAATTAGTCTTGTTCCATTGGTTCATCTGTGACTTCTGTGGTTTCGTCGTCATTTTCCATGCATGACTCTGAGAGAATCTCTCCAGTTTTACTGGAGTTGGATCCTACTAATTCTTCTGTCTCGTGGCAATCAGAACCACTACTTACAGGGCCTGTATTTTCACTACCTTCAGAATGTAAATCTTTCTCAGCTTGAGTCAGATCAGATTCCTCCATCTGATTATTTTCCTCAGAAGTCTCTTCATTCACAGTTAAGGCATCATCAGATTCTTTTTCTTGATTTTTTCTTTCTGGGATCATTTCTCTTGATGTCATAAAAGACTCTAAAAATAAGCAAATGTTGTTGTAGTTAAATTTTATTTTCAAAATACCTCCACAGTTAAGTTTCATGAATTCTGATATTCTACAGTTCAAATCATATCCCCTGAAACTCAGCAGCAACTACATACAGGTAGGAGAAAAGCCCAACATCAGCATTATAAGGAGTTCCATTATGTTAAATTCTTTCACACGCAAAATGAAGTACAAGAATTTGAGGATCTCCTTACTCCACCCTTTTACAGATGGTCTCTAAATACCTTCTTCTTCCTCTTCATCCTCGTCCTCATCCTCTTCTGTACAGTGCTGCCTGGTACAACTACTTTCTTTGTCTTTATCCTGAGGTGACGACGATGCTTCTGTCTCTTCTACCACAACCGAAGCAATCTCACTGGAAGATGTTTGACTGGCTGTCTCTCTGACTTCACTTTCTTTGTCAAACCTGAGTCTTTTTACCTCATGCCCCTCGGCTTCCACAGCCTCTTCATCTGGATGTTTATTTTTTACAGGGCTCACTGAGGAACCTTCTGATTCAGATGTTGCAGAGTCACTGTAAAGGTTTTTTGAAAGTGTCATTAATAAGACTGCTTTCATCTTCCACATTCTCATTTTTAAGGTCTAATCATTTTTAAAACTGTATTTCTGTGTCAAAGTTAAACTGTAACATCTGGGTAAAGAAAAACACAAGAGAATAATTTCAAGGGAACCTAAACTGTGTCAAGAATATTTCCCACTAGAATGAGTCAAGTTATATGGCATTTCTGTTCAATTCTCCAGTAAGTTAAATGTCTTCCCATAAGGGAACTACAAGTCTTCCAGATGGACATACTCATGAAGACCTCTCACTCGTTTAGTCTGCTTTCCCTTAACGTGATGCAGAAAATCTGAGATGGGATGTAAATAAAAGGTTTCCTTTAATGATCTCCAATGAGAAATAACAACTCACAAAATTTTCAACTCATTTATAAATCTTTTCAGGTTACTTTCAAAAACAAGAAATAGAAAACACCATAACCGCTTTATTTCCTTAAGATCCTATTATAAATCGGATCTCCCCAAATTAGCAGTTTTAAGCCTTCTCTCTGACCATCTTCATCATGTGCTAATGCTGAAAATGTCCAGAAGCCATAGACCACATTAAAACCTTGCTGTGTTCCTCAAAACAAGAGTATATAGTAAATAATGAGTGCTGAAAACAATGGATAAATGTCAACTTATTTTGAAAACATTTTTTGTTTTTAAATATACATCACATACAAACCTGTGATTTTTGTCCTCATTTTGCTGTAAGTTTGACTCTTTGCTGTCTGTGCTCTCAGGCAAGCCATTTGTTGTCATCGGGACTGACAAAGAAACCTTTGGTCGATTAAGTGGCCTGGGTGTTCCAGGCCCATTTATATTAGACCTAGGATAAGATAAATGAACATCGTTTTCCCATTTTGGTAAGAAGTCACCCTCCCAAGGTTTGCTTATGTGAAGACATCACACAAGTATTTACTCTAACTTTGACTTTCAGATTTAAGGGTTACCAAATTAATTGTTTAGTATATATCTTCCATAAAATGCCCAACTTTAAGAAAGTATATTGAACCTGCTTCTCAAAATTAGGAAAATACAATTTCTCTGCGATATTAAAATCAATAATCTCACCGTTCAGTATAACTTGGTGAATTTCCAGGAAACATAACACCATTCATTCGATTTAAACTATTGGAATTGTTTTTCCTATGAGAAAAGAAAAAACACTATCATAGATCGTTTAGTTCTTTAATTTTGGTATGAGCAATAGGCCTAAAAGATCTTTTGTACGATCTCACAGTCACAGAACCAAACAGACTTTTGAGAGAAACAGCATTAAATTATGGGATTATCTTAGTATCTCATTTAACACAGGTATATTCTTGTGAGAGTTCTAAAAAACAAACCGTTTTTGTCTACGAAATCACATTTTATAAATCCAGTGTTTCTCAACAGGAGACAACGTTCTCAATTCCCCTTCACGGAGCCCACAGTCCCAGGGGACTTTTGGCAATGTCTGAAGACATTTTTCAGGGAAAGAGAGACTGGCATCCAGTAGGTAGAAGCCAAGGACAGTGCTAAACCTGCTTTAATTCCCAGGACAACCATTCATAACAAAACATCAATAGTGCCAAAGACTGTTTCTTAAACCAACACCTTAGTTTGCTATATAAATCTTGACAACTGGAAATACTTTTCCATCATGAGGAAGAAAGTCACCAAGAATCTATTCCAAACCTGGAGTTATGCCCCAGAGACGCCATGGTAAGGTATCTAGGATGGGATCTCAGGGCCCTGAGTACCATGACAGTACATAAATCCACAAATCTTAAGATTACAGTAAATCATCAATCACTTTAATCCAAACCTCTTTACTAGAAAAACTTACAGATAATATCACTGGTAATATTCTACTTGAGGGACAGGGTGGTAGGTTCACAAGTATTTATAAATGTTATCCTGCCTCATTCCATACAAAATAAATGTAACCTAATTTAAAGACTAATGTATCAGAAATGATATAATCAGTATATACAGAAATACAAAAATCTTTATACTTACTCTGAAGAAGGATAAACACAGCTAACAACCATCACATTCTGCAATAACAAAAATTGATGCTTTAATATGAGGAAAAGCACTACAACATAAGGTTTAATCATTTGTTTTAAGCTCTCAGAATCACCCTGACAGATTTAAGTTCCTAACTTCTCCCATTTTACTAATAAAGAAAATAAATGGTTAAAAGTAAAAACTTTAATCATGGGGCGCCTGGGTGGCTCAGTCGTTTAGCATCTGCCTTCGGCTCAAATCATGATCCCGGGATCCTGGGATCGAGCCCCACTTCTCCCTCTCCCACTCCCCTTGCTTGTGGTTCACTCTCTTGCTGTGTCTCTGTCAAATAAATAAATAAAATCTTAAAAAAAAAAAACTTTTAATCAAACAACAGAAACTAAAACAGTACCAGACTAAATCTAATAACCTACTAAACCATTTGCTCCTTCTGCCAGTATTATTTTAATTCTACTCTAGCTACTATGGAGCCCTGACATTATATATCAAATGTAATACAGTGGAATAGTTTTAGATCGAAATCATGCCAAGATACTTAGATACTGAAGTATTTAGGCCACATATAATGAATTTCCTTAAAAAGCAGTACCCAATCGAAAGTTTGATGTGTAGTAGCATCATACCCCCCCAAAAAGCTTCAGACCTTTTTAATAATATAATCTTCCCAGTAATACTGACTTTACTAATAGTCAATATTCATTAAAAGTGTAGTATGAGCCAGAGTAAGTGCTTTTCATTTGATCCCCTCCACAGCCCTCTTATTTCCCATACTTCACAGATCAGAAACTGAGACTTAGGTTATGTAACTGGTCCACGGTCACCCAAATATGAAACACAGCAGTCCTGATTTGGTGACAGGGACACTCCTGATATGACTACTTTGACTGCCTCTTCAAAGATTGCCAAAATCTAAATTATTGAAAGTCCAATAAGCTGAAAATAAGTACTGATGAATCATCTCAGTTTCCTGCCCTTCAGGAATCTTATTAAATCAAAGGCATGGAAGCTCAACAAAACAAATTAAACCAGTAAAGCCCTAAGATCTATTGTAAACATTAAGTAATGGTTTTAGATTCCTGCTCCAAAGGTAGACTAAACTGAATTTGAATTAGAACCATAAAATGAACATTGGACTATGTTTTAGGATCAAAGAGGGAATTAGCAACCTACTGGTCCAATCTTGGTCCCCACAGGGCTCCTTCATTGGCTCTTCAAACAAGTGAATTTCCTACTTTTCATTCCCTCAAACACCTTGATGTCTTTGTTCATCCCATTGTTTCCTTGATCCAAAATGCCTTTCTCTTACAACATCCCCTACCCACAAAAAACACCAATGCTTTCTTCATTCTTAAGTCTGATCTACATCTTTCTCAATATCTAAGTTAAATTTTTGCATCAGATTTTCCAAAGTTGTGCACCAAATCCAGAAATGAAGAAATGAATTCCATGGGTAAACAAGTGTGCAAAACACAACTACAATTGAAATAATGCCAAAACTTTGCAGAGCCTTTAATGTTAATGTATACTAGGAATTTTGAAGAGACAATAAGCTGCCTTCCTCATACTTAACTGATCACAAGTCCTCCCTCTGTGCCCCACCTATTAAATCTCACTCCAAAACCTAGTTTTTCCCAGATTAGGAAAACAATTTGAGAAAAACTTCAGGTAGGTTTCAGGAAACCTATTTGAAGAAAAGGTGCCTAAAACAGAACTTACTCAGTGCTCTCTTCTAAAATAGATTAAAGTTTAATATAATCCCAATGATAAAATAAATACCTTCTCTACTCCTCTGAGAAATTTGTCTGTTCCTGTATAGTTTCTCCTTGGATCTGTTAGCAATTCACATAGTCGCTGAATAGTAAAAGGGATACTGCAAAAGAATATAATTTTATAGTTTGAGGTCATTAATTATCAAGAGAATTAGGAACATTATCACTCTTGCTATTTAAAGATTTATCTAGTCACCCATGTATTAAACGACAAAAGAAAATGCTACAATAGGGAGATGAATAGATGAGTGACTTAAAAAATAGGCAAGACAATAAACACACCTGTCTTTTTAAACAAGAAAATCCTTTGCCTTAAAAAGCAATTAAAAAAAGAACACACAAAATCTTAAAAGTTTCAAAACTAATGAAGAAATATATTTTAACATTCTCAATATGATTATTTTAAAGTTTACAAGAGAGGCAACACAAATAATAATCAAGTTACAGTTTATTAAATACAGGAACTTTTCCTCAAGCACTCCTTTGCACACAAAGATTTCTTTACAGTGTCTTCAAATAAAACTAGATGCTTTGTTATCATATAGAACAAGGCAAATGATTCCAATGAAAAAGTATTATAAATAGGGTTCTGCTCCATAGTTTTACAATCTATGTTTCATCACATGTAAAATACAAACACAATCGATATTTTGATAAGTGCCTTACCATAGTCAAATTTTCACTTGATCATACCAAATACAAAACTGATATAAGTTGGAACAAAATCTTTTATAAATATTTAAAAAATTTATCTCACACACTATTAGCATTCCTCAGAATTACAGTCTGAACAGCAAACGTAAGAGCATTAGATAAGACAAACAGAGCTAAAAAGTACAAACATAAACTTCAGATTTCATTATATGCCATTCATATATTTATTGACCTTATAAAGAGAATTACAAAACCTCAAATTAAGAGTTAATATTTACAAAGTTCTTTATTACATATAGGCATTTTGACACAATGTTCTCCCACAAAGGAAAGCAGCTAGTGCATAACAGTGCCAAGACTCAAACCCAGGTGTCTCTAACTTCAAATCCCCTGTCCTCCCCTCCATTATTCCAAACATACTTAAAATCTTGTTTATTTTCTAATGGGACAGACTATATTTAGTTCTCATATTCTTAGCATCAATATTATTCTTATGTTCTTATAAAAAGTATAAAGCTTACAACAAATTTTGAAAAGGTATAAAGTGTATTCATATGAAAACATTTTACTCATGAGGCCAAGAATCGACCTTTTCTCAAGTAGCATCAAAACCTAAAAATCAGAAAGCTATCATTCTGTCAACAAAAGACTATGTGCTAACTGAAAGAATGTGTGTCTGATATCACAAATACTCAGAAGCAACTAGAAGTTACAGAACTCTGTTCACCATGACTGCTAAAGGAAATTCCTCTGGGTTTCTGAAAAAGAATATGGTTTCTTCCTTTTGAAAATATGGTCAGAGGGGAGTACACACACACAGTCAAAACTAAGAAATCTTTGAAATGGAAAAAGCAAATCACACCAACAATGTTACTAATAAAGAAACAGCTTATTACTGGTCTGTTTTATTCATTCCTATAAAGACACCACATAAGGGAAGATCCATAGCTAATACACAAAACTGTTAACTGCATTAAAAAATTAAGGGAAACATTTTCCCAAGCTACATACATAATAAACAACATGAGTTTACAAACTGTCTTTCCTCAGATTTGATTGAAAGCTTAAGGGCAGGATCTCCACCTTTATATTAGGTTCAATATACAAGTTATGTGTACACCTATCCTGAAATGCAGTACCACCATGGATTTCTGAGTATTAATGGTATATGTGCACCTCAGCCCCTTCTTCACGTTCATTACTTTCCAACTCTTAAAACACACAAAATCCACCTATGCTATTCCCTCATTAATAACTCACGGTGATATTACACTTAACAGTGTATACATTATTCAAAAATAAGCAAAACAGCACCCAGTGTTAAGAATATTCAAATAATCTCAAATGACAAATACTTCAACAGGTATTATCTATGTCTTTTCCTCCAACTAAATTTCTTTCAAACACCAAAACCAGTATTTTCTCTTAAGGTATAAATAGCTTTGGGGCGCCTGAGTGGCTCAGTCGGTTAAGCGTCTGCCTTCGGCTCAGGTCATGATCCCAGGGTCCTGGGATCGAGCCCCGCACCGGGCTCCCTGCTCGGCGGGAAGCCTGCTTCTCCCTCTCCCACTCCCCCTGCTTGCGTTCCCTCTCTCGCTGTGTCTCTCTCGGTCAAATAAATAACATCTTTAAAATAAAAGAGAAAACATAAGTATCTTTAAACTTTGTTTAATAATGTTTACGCTGCATGCTTTGGCTAATTTTCTTCAGGAAGGTAAGTAAAAGTGTAGCCAATTATTAACAATACATGTGTTGATAAATAATACTGCTTTGGGGGGGGGGGAATGTATTATGTTTGCACAGCACTGTTAGCAATAAAAGCCTATGATAAAATGTGTTTACTCTCTCTCATTCTCTCTCTAATAAATAAATAAAATCTTTAAAAAAAATGTGTTTACTCCTTAGACACTTTCAGGAGCTTTTTACGAAGTGTCCAATAGATGGCACTAAAATGTCACATAATACCCACCCCTTGCATAAGCAGGCTAAAATACAAATATTACTTGTATATAAAAGTATCCTTTGGAAACATTAATATAATCTTGACAACTGCACTGAACGTCTCTTTACTTTTTAACCGTTTAGATAAATATGAAAGCCTACCACAAGCTAGAAATTAGAGCATGTAAATAACAATAAATGTTAATGTAATTTTGTATGCAATGTTATCAAGACAAAATAAACGGTATGCCAAGGAAGCAAGCCTGAACCTGGGAACACTTTCTAAGTTAGATCTTTAAAAGGAGGTATAAGAATAAACCAGATAAATTCAAATGAATGGTTGGTACAAAAACTACATGCAAGGTCTACTCTGTTACTCTTTAGATATAGCATACAAAACAGTTTATTCCAACTCCTGAAAATATTAAATAAATATCACTAAATTAAGACCCCATGTGCTAAGAAGAAAAAAGCAAAAATGCACACAATGAAAAATCTGAACCAGAGTCCCTAAATTTGGGGAAATGGGGTAAGGATGTTCACTGGAACAATATACTATAAAACAAATTATGTAATAGAAAAATATCTGGGGTTATTTCAAAGAGAATACATTCAGTTTACTCTGCAATATACTACCTATTTGCCTGCCATCCTAAGATAAAAACTAAGATTACATAAGGAACTGGGGAGTGGGAGGGGAAGAGCTTTTAAAGGGAACATGACTAGCTAGCATTTTCAACTTTAAAAAAAAAGGTCTGTCTACAAAATCCAAAACTTGGTAGGGGGAACCCCACATTAAGTAAAGGATCCAGAAGTGACAGGTCCTTTCAAATGGTATTACTCGGAAATACTACCAAACACTGACGTCCAGTCTACTTTTGATGTACAAATTATAAGGTAGTGTGGTTAAAAAAGCACACTCGCTAGCTCACTGAGAGACCGTGTCCAAGTTAAATCTCTCTCTCTTAAAGCTTCATGACCATATCTAGAAAACAGGGATTCTGAAAGTATACCTCTCATTACTGATTATCATGAAGACTAAATATATTGTATATAAACCACTTAACAGTGCCTGAAATATTTTATTAGGTGTTCATTATACCTTAGTTCTTATCATCATCCTGATGTCACCCACTAATTAATGGAAGCTGTAGAAAACACAAACACTCCAAAGACCAACTACAGAGGAACAAAACCAAAAGTTCATCTCTGTCTTTTAAAATATCCTTTTAGGGGCGCCTGGGTGGCTCAGTCAGTTAAGCATCTGCCTTCGGCTCAGGTCATGATTTCAGGGTCCTGGGATCAAGTCCCACATCGGGCTCTCTGCTCTGCGGAGAGCCTGTTTCTCCCTCTCCCCCTGATCTTCTCTCTCTCTGTCAAATAAATAAATAAAATCTTTAAAAAAAAATAAAAATAAAATATTCCTTTTAACTCCAAGGAGAGCAACTAACATGTTTTACATTAGTTATAGACTGTATCTGAATTTACTGCAATCTGTACCATTCATTGCATCAAAAAAAAAGTATCAGGGCACCTGGGTGGCTCAGTCAGTTAAGCATCGACTCTTGATTTCAGCTGAGGTCATGATCTCAGGGTCCTGAGATACAGCTTGAGATTCTCCCTCCCTTCTCTCCCCCTTCTCCCTCTGCACGCCCAACCCCTTAATACCCATTAAGTCTTACATACCTGAAAGCTATGAGAATTCAAATATCAGGAAAGAGGCTGAACATCAGAGAAAGACATCTAAGCATGAATTAGTAATTTAATGCTATTTTTAATAGAAAGAAATTGTAAACAGTAAGGCCAACACCTAAAGGAAGCATTTCCTATCTTATATTTTAAGCTGAAATTACAGTCTGACTAAAATTTATCTTAGTCTATTTAAAATGTTTCTTAAGATGTACAATTATTCTGAATGCATACAAGGTATTCAGTTGGAAAGAAGTCATTCAGAAAATGAAAATGCACATTTAATTCAGAATTGAAGATAAAAATCAGATAACTGATTACCTTACTCCTTTATAATGCAATCAACTTTCTTCATGAAAAAGATAAATATAAAATATAACAGAGGCGATCTGTGTATAAAAACTAAGAGAGAACCATAAAATCAGACATCCTGTTTTGAAAAATGTTAAAATAGCCAGCTCACTTTAGTTTTATAAAGATGTCATTTTTACTATGTCTTTATTTTCTATGAATGGCTACATTTATACTATGCCTTAAAGAATTACTTAAATATGACTTGAACTATTCAGGTAAAAACCAGCTTAAATGTATCTGTTACCGCCAAGAAAAGAAAATAAAAAATCTGTATCTCTGTATCTATCTCAGTTATCCAAGGCTGAACAGGTTCAGTTTTGTTTACTCTTAAGTCCTACAGAAGTCAGAAATATCACTGGAATCATGTGATATTATCTTTAACCTTATTATCTATGCAACATGCTCTATCTGTACTCAGGCTTTACATTTGTATAAATATACACATACTTAAATATTCTTATGTATATATTTTCTACCTTAAATCAAATGTTAGAAATTCTGAACTTTATTGAAAACACCAATGTAAAATGACAAGTACAAACAACTAAGAAAATGAAGAATCAGCCTCTTTAAATAATGCTAAGTAATTGTAAACTAGTATCTGTGCCATTCCCCACCCCAAAATAAATGTGTAGCAACTGTCAACAACTTTCAATCAAATTAATCATCTTTTATAGTGCCTATAGTAGTCTGAATTGTCACTGTCCTGGCATCAAATCGAAAATGTCAAGAAAAAAATTAGACTTCTGCTATACCCTACCTGTCAATTTAAAACATTTTATTACAACATCAAATCAAACCATATGATCAAAGGACAAGACAAGGCAGGGGTAGAAAGAGGAGAGAAGGCTACTAAATAATTCCAATTCCCAACTAGTTATGCTAAGTGAAAGAGAGCGAAGACAATGGAAATAAACACATTTAGCTAAAAGATTTAATACGTTCGGGGCACCTGGGTGGCTCAGTTGGTTAAGCAACTGCCTTTGGCTCAGATCATGATCTCAGGGTCCTGGGTTCAAGCCCCGCATCGGGCTCCCTGCTCCACAGGAAGCCTGCTTCTCCCTCTCCCACTCCCCGTGCTTGTGTTCCCTCTCTCACTGTCAAATAATAAATAAAATCTTTTAAAAAATAAAAAATAAAAAGATTTAATATGCTCAACAAATACTGACACAAAAACTCTATTTTTCCCAACCAACTGAAGAGAATTCAAGCAGCAGCAATAAAATAGGTCAAAGGAAGGAAAAGAACAAAATAACAAATAGTTAGAACCTATTCTCTCATCCCTGAATAATCTCAAGCTAACTATAAAGCAAACAATACAAAATCAAAAAAGGATTATGCTTTAAATCTATGATCCAGATTTAAGAGTATAAAAATCTCACATATGACCTTTTTATTTTTTTTTTTAAAGATTTTATTTATTTATTTGAGAGAGAGAGAATGAGAGATAGAGAGCACAAGAGGGAAGAGTGTCAGAGGGAGAAGCAGACTCCCTGCTGAGCAGGGAGCCCGACATGGGACTCGATCCCGGGACTCCAGGATCATGACCTGAGCCGAAGACAGTCGCTTAACCAACTAAGCCACCCAGGCACCCTCACATATGACCTTTTTAAAAAAGTATAAAAAGGCACACTCTCGGGTGCAGAAATTTACAAGAGATATCTCTGTGTGTGCAATACACTATAAAACAATATAAAAGTTTTTAGGACTAAGAAAAATCTGGTCATTCATGTACGTTAAAGTAACATTAGAGAAGAAATTCAATATTCAGAAAGACTATCATGCCAAAAGATGAAAAGCGCTCTTCAGTTGTAACCAACTGTACCTGCCTTAGAAAGATGATGTGACAATTAAAAGATCTTTAGGTATCAAATGGTTATGTACTTTTTCCAGACCTGCTCATAAATACATAGCCATACTACTTTAGTCAACTACCCACAGAACCTTAAACTTACTGCTTATTTTAGAAAGGTCTTAGGTCTAACAACATTGACAAAGGAGAAGCAAAGACACACAATTTATATTCATTATTCTTCGATGTCAGTAATTTAGAGGACATTTAACTATCTTTTAAAAAACTACTAGAAATGTAAATTACATTCTACCCTTTGAAATCCCTCTGTGTTTACTAGTAGGAATGAAGTACTAGAAATAAATGAAGTACTAGAAACATGCTTTTATTCCTTTCATTGATTTATTACTGTGTACTTGTTTGAAAACCTACTGTTTAGGCATTCACTGTTCTTGAAGGCCTTGTTTGGAAAAGATGGTTAACCCTGTTTTCCGGACTCTTACAGCTCAAGAAATCAAGCCAACAAGGTAATGGACAATTTCCACTTCAAAGAGGGAAATTTAAATGCTGACAATATACTAAAATAATTTTAGAAGATGGATAATCTTTTTCAGGACTAAATACTATGAAGCATTTAATAACAGAGCTTTTACTAATTAAAAGCAAAAACAAAACACAAAACAATAAACTTACTGATAAGAAAATCACCCCAAAATAAGAAAAGGGATATGAAACCACAATTTATAAGAGCCAATAAGCACCTGATAAGATGTTCAGTTTCATTTGCAAAGACACACAAATCTCTGCACACCCACACACAGACAAAATATTAAAGAATACAATATCTGCATTTATATACACATGAAATGATACACATTTTGCAATGTCAACTTGGCAGTTCAATAGAAATTTTAAGTATGCGTACACTGTGATGTAACAATTTCATTTCTACAAATTAAAAGCAACAATCTACACATACGTTCAATGTGTGACATTCATCAACACAAGAAGGTATGTACAAGGATGTGCACTACAAGCACTACTTATAATAGCCAAAAAATAAACACCCACCACCAATGGAAACAAGGCAAACTTGTTCATATAATAAAAAATAATGCGGTCATTTGAAATACATAGACAAACAGAAGATACCACTATAAATGCACTGATACAGAGATTTCAAAGCTCTTCGAAAAGGAAAATACAACTAGCATATGACATGATCCCACTTTCTTTTATGTACTACTCCTATGACATCTAAGGATCTTTTTAAAACTATGAACAAATATTTCTGTAACTCAAAAGGTGACCTATTATAAACAGTGGGAAAGGTATACTAAAAGGACAAATCCTCAATCTGGCTGAAAAAGACCAAAATGCTACTTATAGCCACCACTCTTAGCAAAATTTTTAAAACACAAATTAATTTATATACAAACATAAAAAAAAATTGAAAAAATCATAAACATGTTTCAATATACCAACATATAATACAGACAAAAAAATCAATTAAGAACTGAAAAATATTCATCACTGATTAAGGCCTTGATCCTGCCTGATTAGGGAAAAGGATTCATAAACTGCTATTCTGAAAAATCAAATTAAAAACAACGTAAGTTCAAAATACGTATGGTTCAAAGATGAAAAATATTTTAAAAGCAATTACCTGTCTTAGGTATGCATTTAACGACCATTCAAATCATTTTCAGAAGTAGGTCAATTACCTGTTTTACAGACTAAGACATTATAAATAGATTTTATTTATTCTACATATCTGTCTGGTCCATCTTAATTTTGAAAGAACTGAAAGTAATATTACTAATTCAGAATCACAAGTATATTAGCTTAACATTCACAAAGCAGTAGCATAATATGACCTGTTTTACCTTAACTCTTAATTTGTAAATGGTAGCCCTAACTTATTGAAAAGATGAGTTATAACGTCTAAGTACTATGTACTATTTATAAATATCCTGAAGAGTATTCTTATAAGAATAATCCAGTTCAAGAGTAAATCTTATGCAACATATTTCTAATATAAAGCATGTGGCTTTGTCTGGGTATGTGCCTGTAAAAAATACTATTATTAACAAAGCAATATGTGCATACAGATAAATAATTTTCAGTACAGTGTACAAAAGTACAATAGGGTACAAAGTCAAAATAAGTCTCCCTCCCACCCCAAACCCCTAAAGGCAGCTCAAAGATAAAGCTGTAAATTCTATCCCCAAAAAGTATTTTAGTAAGATACCTAAAACCAAAAGCCTAAGAATTGGCTATTTTAAGCAAAACCCAAAACTTAAAAACATGATACATAACGAAGGATTAACTGAATTACACTACCTTGTTGCAAATCCCATGTGTCTAAATATGTGAAAAGAATGAAACTGTTTATGCTACCTAAATAAAAATCCTTAAATGAAACCTCTTCAAATAAAACCTATCCCAAATATGAATTCATGGTTAACATATCCACAATTCATTAAATTTGGTATTGTCACCTCACACTCCAAATTGCTAACGTCAATCTAAATACTGAACAATTCAACTTCACAAATACTTCTTCCCTTCAATAAAGAAAACCCTATAAATACAAAGTCCTAAAAAGAAAAATATTTAAAATGACACAGAATATGACATGCAGCAACATTTTTTAAAATAGTTTATTTTAATGCAGTGTATCCTTTAATGCAATGTTTTACAAAGGGCTAAAAATGATTACTTGTTAGGGAACTCCAAAAAAAATTTTAAATAGAAAGTCCTAAGTAGGTACATTCATAAATTGTTATTTTTCATTAAAAAAAAAATGTTACTCATCTCAATGATATGCAGGTCCTAGGCAAAGTATAAAGATTTATAATACCACATATAAAATGGGAAGAAAAAACTAACATATTTCCTGAATGTTTCCACTGTCAAAACCATTTGAAGTCCAAATGCCACTGATACCCATAAAGGTGGTTCAAGTTAAATAAATTAAATAAATACATTGTAATTATTTTAAATACTTGTAAGCTAAAAATCACTATTAAATGTCACCAGAGACACAGAACTTATTTAATGGATAATCAATGATCAAAGCTTAAATAAAAATCCATAATGTTCTGCTAAAAATTAAACCTTTAAAATAATATTAAGTGCATACCCATTAAATCCAGTGACAATTTTCAGTATTCTTTCCTTCATTTCATCAAAGGGAATATATTCGACATTAGGGTTGGGAGGACCTCTCGGTTCGGGAGCTGAAGTTCTGAAATCATCCATCACTTTCTCCAGTTTGAAAATAAAATAGCCTTTAAATTGGGACCACTGAATCCTATAAGCAAAACAAACAAACAAAAAGTAACATGTAGCTTTACAATTCTTGAACACAAAGCAAAAATATAGAATACACTGTAACACTGATACTAATAAAATTAAGATCTGAGTAAGGGGCTGTGAGAATATCTTTGTTCAGTAGCATATACCAGACCTGATGAAACTGACTCACAATCTCCAAACTAGTTACATCCAATTCTCCCCACTCCTGACCCAAACGAAACCCCAATCTCTGATAAAAATCTTAAAATGAACCACCTCTGGCTGAAAGCCTATTATGTACTACGTCTCATCTCATTATTAGCATTTTTAAAACATTATTTTGACTCTATCACTCCTAACAAACCAGCCAGGGAGGTGTTACTGTCCCATCTTAAATAGGTCATTAGAAATTGGCCCAAGTTCACATTTTAAATAGACAAGTCAGAATGACTCCAGATCCAAAGCTCTTGGGCATCCAAGCTATAATGCTTATATAGACTAATAAAGGTTTCTTGTCTTGTATCTATGTTAAATGGCAAAATAAACTTCAATTTCTCCTTTTTCTTTCAGCTAATATGTTCAGGATCTTTTGTCTCTTAAAAGGTACATATCCAACATGTATCTGCAAAGTAAAAATATATAATTTATGTGCTTTTAATATCTATTCATTTACTAAGTTAATAGGAACATCTTTTATCCCCCGTCCTCTTACATTTTACCACTAATATAAAAAAAATTTGTGATGATACCTGCCTGAATAGCCTAAATTCCAGGAGATCCAAGAATCAGGAATGCCAACCACTTCAAAGCCAAATAGAAAGTACAACCATTTATGGCAGCAGATAAATCTTACACAGGTGACTGCTTAAGCAAAACAAAGGAAGAGCTAATCTGCACTCCTCTCCCACCCACAATCCTACAAACTAGGGAAGCAGTTTTCCAAGTGTAGTATTAAGAGGCCAAAGCCATTTTCATGAGAATAAGAGTTGACATTTTTACTATAATATTGCCCTGATGGTACAAGAACAGCAACAGGGAAAATAAAAACACTTAGCAGAAATCAAGGCAACAGTTCCAAACTCCTACCTACTAGTAGCAGTCATCACCTTCTTCACCCACCACAAATTCACAGTAAAACAAAAAACCATTTTCATCTCAAGTTTAATTTAAAAAATTACTAATTTTATTCTCAACCTCTGAATATGCATCTTCTTAATATTCTGTGTAACAAAATGAGACGAATACATGAAAAACGTATCAAAATACTATACATATCTCAAGGAACAAGAGTTGAATATTGCTGCCAGCTGAACTAGCTGCTATCTTAGAAGGCCATTTTTACTTGAAAAGACTGTCAAACCAATAAGGCTTTTTTTTTTAATATATATTTTATTTATTTATTTGACAGAGAGAGACAGAGATAGCGAGAGCAGGAACACAAGCAGGGAGAGTGGGAGAAGGAGAAGCAGGCTTCCCGTGGAGCAGGGAGCCCAATGCGGGGTTCCATCCCAGGACCCTGGGATCATGACCTGAGCCGAAGGCAGACGCTTAACGACTGAGCCACCCAGGTGCCCCCAATAAGGCTTTTCAAACCAAGAGAATTTGGTAGACATTTTCTCACGAATGGCTTCAAGAGAAATAACTAAAATATTTGTGGCCAACGATAAAATTTGAAAATGAAACTTCTAGAAAATGTTTTTCAGTATAAGCCTAAAAGACTCCTGATACATTCCCAAGACATTTCAGAATTATTGTCGACATAAACAGTATTGTGTGACACCAAAAAAAAAAAAAAAGACGACTGAACTGTATCAAAATAAAAAATGTTTTTGTCTCAAAGGTCACTATCAACAAGTGAAAAGGCAACCCACAGAATGGAAGAAATACTTGCAAATCACCTATCTGATAAGGTGTTAATAACCAGGAGATAAGAAGAACTACAAGCAAGCGGTGGAGGGGGGAGGGGGGTACAGGACACAACCTAATGAAAAAATGGGCAAAGTAGTTAAACAGACATTTCTCCAAAGATATACAAATGACCAATAAGCACATGAAAAGATGCTCAACATCACTAATCATTAGAATAATGTACATCAAAGCCACAATGTGACAGAACTTCACATCCATTAGGTTGGCTGCTCTCCAAAAAAAAAAAACAGGAAATAACAAGCATTGGCTACCAAAGATGTAGAGAAACTGGAACCCTATACTGGCTGGTGGGCATGCAAAATGATGCCACCACTGCAGCAAAGTGTGGTGTGCTCCTCAAAAACAAAAACAAAGAATTACCAGATGATCCAGCCATTCCATTTCTGGGTAAGTACCCCAAACATGTGAAAGCAAGGACTCAATCAGATACATGTACACCAATTCACAAAGCAGTATTATTCACAATAGCCAAAAGGTGGAAAATACCATCAATCAACAGATGAATGGATAAATAATGTGCATGCAATGGGATATTACTAGGGCTTAAAGTGGAAATTCTGGCACATGCTACAACTCTGAATAATCTTGAACACAATATGTTAAGTGAAATAAGCCAGACAAAAGAACAAATTTTATGATTTCACTTACATGAGTTATTTAAAATTGAATCAGAGGCAAGGAGCAGAAAGATACTAGCCAGGGGCTGGGGGAAGGGAAGTGTGAGGTGTTATTGTTTAATGGGTACAGAGTTTCAGTTTGGGAAGATAAAAAAAAAGGCCTGGAAGATGGGACAGTGATGATGGTGGCAAAAGACTGTGAATATATTTAATGCCACCAAGTTATACACTTAAAATGGCAAAATTTGTTATGTATATTTTACCCCAATAGAAAAGTGTTGAAAATGGGACAAAAGATTCGAAAAGGCATTTCTCCAAAGAAGATAAATGGCCAACAAGCACATTAAAAGATGCTTAACATTATTATCCATTAGGGAAACACAAATCAAAACCACATTTCACAAGATACCATTTCACATCCACTGAGGTGTCTATAATCAAAAAGATGGGACAATAACTAGTGTTGGGGAGAATGCAGGGAAATTGGAAATCTTATACATTGTTGGTGGGAATGCAAAATGGTGCAGCCACTGTGGGAAAATAGTCTGGCAGTACCTCAAAGTTAAACACAGAGTTAACATGTGACGTGACAATTCCATTCTATTAAATGAATAAATTAGATGATATATAAATTTTATTAATATTTAAAAAATTTGGAAAGGAAGATATCAAAAGCTATTCACATGATCACCTCTTCCTTCCATTCCCTGGTCTATTCTGGGAAGGTTCTGTGAGCAGAGGCAGCAAATTATAATTTCTGACATGCCTAGTATTAATTTCTGGTTAACATACAATTGCCAGTGGTTACTAAAATTTATCTCTAAAATTCACTGGACTCCCCACAGGCATTCAACTGAAACACACCAAGGAAAATTACTGAAAGAGAAGTCTTAAGCTTATCATTTTTTTAATTAATTTTTTTTGAGAGAGAGCACACGCATGCACACATGAGTGGCGGCGGGGGAGGGAGGGACAGACAACTGAGAAGGTAGGAGGGAGAGAGAATCTCAAGCAGGCTCCATGCCAAGCGTGGAGCCCTACACGGGGCTCAATCTCACGACCTTGAGATCATAACCTGAGCCAAAATCAAGAGTCCAATGCCCAGTTGAATGAGCCACCCAGGTGCCCCCCAGCTTTTCATTTCTTAAATTAAAAATTCTTTTTGTTGTTTAACAAAGCCACTAAGTAATAATTTGTTTTACAAATTAGTATTTCAACACACACAGGAGTTTTTCCCCCATCTTTCCATTAACTACTTTTCAATCCACCCATGCTATCAAAAACAAAAACAAAAAATCCACAAACACACACACACACAAAACAGCCACACATTAATGGGAAGAGCTAGACAAGAAAAGATAGAGCCCAGGTAAGCAAACTATGGGGTGCTTCAAAGACTATGATATTAACTTGTCTGATAGGAATTAAATCCCATAAACTAAAACGAATTTTGTACACACTGTATTTTAAGTTTCAAAGGTATCAAAAGCAGTTACTCTGAATTAGATCCAGGAGATGCAATTCAGAGGTCACTACACCATACATAGATGAAAAACCACTTCTACAAAAATGTATAAGACGCAGCTTTCTGTTACACTACAACTATGTGATAAAAACAAAAACAAAAAATGCTTCCCTGGATATTATATAATTTGAACACAAAAACAGGCCATGAACAAATTAAGAATTTGGCAACAAAAAATATTTTCTTAGGAATGTGTTCATGGTTGAGTAGAAACTAGAAATGAATGAAAAAAAACCTTATTTTTCCAATGAAAATAAAAGTATTCTAAAAAGATGCTCATAAAACATACATTTTCAACTTTAGAATCAAATCAATTCCTCCACATTAAATTTTCCAAAAAATATTCATTATTTAATCTACTTTGCTAAAATTAACTCAAGAATTTACTGAAATTACTCAATTTTTTTAAACCTCACCTCCCCTCCCTCCGCTTTTTCTTCTCTTTCCTTTTATGCAGCTTCTCCTTTAGAAAGGCACAACTCATATCACTAATAAAGATACATGAAATATCACACAATGACCTTTTGATCTCCATAGAAATTTACAAGTCTTAGTAAAACAACCACACTTCCCTCACAATGCTCAGGTTAAAGGTATTTTTTAGAGGCTCAAGGACAGAAAATCTCTCTTATTTTATTTTCTCAGCTGATTCTAGAACACTTTAGGGGCCAGTAACCACATTCTTAACCTTCTGCCCCTTAACCGTTCCGAATCTATTAAGATTACTTCTACTCAGGCTCGATGGTTTCCACACAAAATCTGGTGGGAAGCTAACACAAGAGAGCATCGGAGAGCCCTATTACCTCCAGGGGATAGCAAATACCACACCATTTGCAAGTATCAAAGGGGAATATGTGAAGAATGAATGAATAAAAACAAAAAGAAATTTAAGGGCAGCTATTCAAATCAGGAGATTTAAAGTGTCAGAATTTGGGGCACCTGGGTGGTTCAGTCGGTTGGGTGTCTGCCTCCAGCTCAGGTCATGATCCCAGAGTCCTGGGATCAAGTCCCGCATTGGTATCCCTGCTCAGCAGGGAGTCAGCTTCTCCCTCTGCCCCTCCCACCTGCTTGTGATCTCTCTCTCTCAAATAAATAAAATCTTTAAAAAAAAAGTGTAAGAATTTTTACATAACAGGAGAGAGCAAAACCAAGTAAATTTAATCTGAATATTGAATTACATGAGCAAAAACACGTGGCAAAAATAACACATTGTGAATTGCTTACACATCATGACAGCATTTTTAAAAAAACTAACTTTAAAATACAAATTACTAGTTCAGAAAACTTCTGTAGGCAGGGCCCCAATCAAGAGAATACTTTTTCATCATGATTATACCATATTTTATCAATTAAATGAACAAATAAAATATATCATAGAACAGAGAGCCCAGAAATAGACCCAACACAAAAGGAAACTTGGTATACAGGAAAGGACCAATTACTCAGGAAATACCCTAAGAAATGGTAGGAGTACACTACAAAATTTTACCAAAGTGTAAAAAATATTTTTTTCTGATTAATAGTAGTCATAAAAAATTAGAAAATACAGATAGAAACTGTATTTTAATTACATTAAATTAAAACTGCCCATGAACTGCCCAGTAATTATCATTAAAATACATTTTAGTGTATTTTTCACTGAACTTTATTCTATTCTACTCATTCATTAAAATATGGCATTCTATTTTGCTATCCCTTTTCTTTCCCTCCTTATTCACTATGGGTATTGTCACATGCTCAGTAATCTGATAGGATTTTTAATTTGTATCACATATAATTGCACTATTATTTAATAACCATCACTTCAAAGTTAGGTTTTCTTCCAGCTGATTACAATTAAAAATAATTGTAGTTAATATCCTAATAATAAACTTCAGAGGTATCTGTTTATTACTTTAGGACAGATTCCTTAAGGAATTACTGAGTCTAAAATAGAAATATCAACTTCTGATACATCCTTTCAAAAGCCTCTCAGAAATGCTGTACCACTTCAGAGTGTCATCAGTATAGAAACACCTATTTCATTCAAGTATTAAATTTTTTCAAAACTCCTGTCACAATTTAATAGCAGGAAAACACTTTAATTTGCATTTCCTTCACGGCTAGTAAACCTGAATACTTTAGCCTATATTCACTGCTCACATTCCTTGTGTGTCTGAATAGGTCCTCCACAGTCCTCTCACCCTGGGGTTCCTCAACTTTGGCACCACTGACATTGTGAGCCTGGTAATTCTTTGTAATAGGGGAATGTCCTGTGTAGTGTAGGATGCTGAGCAGCGTCCCTGGCCACTACATGCTTGAAGTCATTAGTGCCCAATCCCCACTCTCTCAGAAGTTGTGACAACCATAAACATCTACAAACATTGCCAAATGTTACACAGAAGACAAAAATTGTCCCCAATTAAGAACCACTGCCCCATCCCCCTACCCTTTAAAATTGTCTTTTTCCTACTCTTATGGTATCATGGAAAAAGCAAATTACTGTGTGACATGAATATGAACTTTTGTATTCCCATTTTGTACTGACTGCTTAAAAAAACAGCAATTGTTTTTACATAAATGTTGAAGTTATACTAAAATCTTTGTCTAATTGTTCCAATTTTGAAATAACCCTTGAAATATTAACACATTTTCTTGCTCGTATGTGAAGATGGCATGGTATTTACCTGCTTCAAAGCAAAAAAGCTCTAACACAAAATACTGAAAGTGAGTTTTTCAAATTAAGAGTACTAAAATAGGGCACCTGGGTGGCTCAGATGGTTAAGCGTCTGCCTTCGGCTCAGGTCGTGATCCCAGGGTCCTGGGATCGAGTCCCGCATCGGGCTCCCTGCTAGGCGGGGAGCCTGCTTCTCCAGCTCCCTCTGCCTCTCTCTCTCTCTCTCTCTCTGACTTCCATGAATAAATAAATAAAACATTAAAAAAAATCTTAAAAAAAAAAAAAAGAGTACGAAAATATCTCCTGATAGTTGTACACATCAAGGATCCAACCCAATGGAAAAGAAAAGCTTCAAGAGGTAACACAAATGTTCAGATAATACCTCAGCATGAACTTGGGTTTCTTCTTTGGCAACTTATATATTCATGATAAGGATTCTAACATGTCTAAAGAGTCAAGTTACTTTTCTCTACTCATCTATCTCTCCCTACCAATTAAAGCAAAAAGTTGAAGAAACAGTGTGTTCTGGTTAGCCTGATTTATGCTCAAGTCTTAGCTAACCTTTGGCCCCTTACTGAAAATCTTTCTAAAATTTATTAATATACCAACATGAACGCTTCTGTCGCCCATAAACAGCTGAACCAAAGATACATCTCCTCTAACAGCAAGGCTCAGGTTGAAGAGACAACCAATTCAGAACTCAGAGGATACCAGAGGTTTTTAATAGCACTAGTTCAATGGCTGAGGTGGATCTATTCTGTCCCCTACTTGAAGAGAGTAGCTCTTCTTACCACTTTCCCCACAATCCGTATGATACCAATTCCAAATTCCCATCAACAGGCATTGGTCCATTCCTTCACCCTCAAGTTTCCCAGAGCCTAGGTAGGCCTTGGGCCCTTTTTACATTCTACCAACTCACACTATACCATCAGGGTCAACAGCAGTTAGAAAATTCAGAAGAAATAAAACACTGATCCTCCACTAATAAAATTAGCTTAGAAAAATTAGTTTAGAAAAGATACAAAGACAATAAACAAATAAGACATCATAAACAACTAGTTGTGGAGATTTCGTGATGGTACGACAGAACCTAGAGAAAGGAAATATAAAATGTAGGCTTAGATCTATCTAGGGAAGGCTTCAGGACAAAGTAGGAATGCAAGAAGAACGAATACAATGTGGAAAAGTACAAGACCTAAAAGTAGAAGCTTAAAAGGGACAAATTTCCCAACCATTACTGACCATTTTTGGCTACAGAGTTCTATGTTATGGTGAAACGTCCTGTACACTGTAGGGTGTTTAGCAAAATCCCTGGTCTCTCCAACTTGCTGCCAGTAGCACTCTCACCCAAAGTGGTGACAACCAAAAATATCTCCAGAAAATGCCAAATGAACCCTGGGGGGAAAACTGCTGCCCCCCACACACATCAAGGACCACTGCAATACACAATTCCTTTTGTTGAGGATTACACTGGTTCCTGAAAATTAATAAGGTTGGGAAAATGAGAACTGCCAGATTAAAGTCTCACAAAATTTGAATAATATGCATATATATTTTTTAATGGCAGAAAGGAATTCTAAAATGCAGATGATTCATTTAAAAAATAAATAAAACGCTCATTAACATTAAAGTCTATCTCATGAATCACTTTCAACCGTACAGGAAAATGTGCTGTGGAGATGTGACTTTAAATCTTTTTCTCAGGTGTAATCTTGTGTACTGAGAAAGGCAGAAGTAAAAAACAACGACAAAAATCTTTCCACACTGACCCAGAGACAAACTCATGTGGTGCAAAGCAAAGAAATCAGTAATTGTTGGTTTTTTTTTTTTCTTTTCTTTTCTAAGTAGGCTCCATGCCCAGCTTGGGAGTCCAATGTGGGGCTTGAACTCATGACCTGGAAATCAAGACCTGAGCTGAGATCAAGAGTCTGATGCTTAAGACAAACCATGAAAGACTATGGACTCTGAGAAACAAACTGAGGGTTCTAGAGGGGAGGGGGGTGGGGGGATGGGTTAGCCTGGTGATGGGTATTAAAGAGGGCACCTACTAAATGGAGCACTGGGTGTTATATACAAACAATGAATCATGGAACACTACATCAAAAACTAATGATGTAATGTATGGTGATTAACATAATTAAAAAAATATAAAAAAAGGAATTTTGAGTTAAAAAAAAAAAAAAAAAGTCTGATGCTTAATCGACTGAGGCACCCAGGCATCCCGGGTTTTCTTTTTAAGGAGACCGAAATATATAAATGATGAAGGCTTTACAGTTTCTGTTATTGAAATATGAGTTTACACATTCACAGGTGGTGGGAGATTATTGTACATTTCAGTATACAGGGTTCATCCTGGAGAATCTTGAGTTTGAAGATGAGGCTCAAAGAGTCTAACAGTATTTGTAATAATGGCTTTTAGTAGACTAATATGTGCCTATTTTCTGCTATGTCATATACAGATTATTTTTATTCATATTTTGAAGTATGCCCCAGAGTTTTGTGTTAATCTAAATTTATTAAAGACATAATTACTTAGGAAGGATTTTTCTGTATCTACACTCTCAAAAGGAAGAAAAACAATCATTAAAAGCACAGCATCTACTACAAGGACAATTTATACTCTGGTCCAAGAATTGTCTGAACATATGGAAAACACATGAACAATTAAATAGATAACCTTCCCGAGAATGTCCACCTATATGTGATGAAAACAAGAAAATAAACTGGAAGCTTGGCTGAGTTCAATTTTCACCTCAGCCACTTTTTCATTTCACATGTAAGATTATCTAAGATAATCCCTCCTTTGTTTCCCCATCTATAAAATGGAAATAACTGGGGGGGCGCCTGGGTGGCTCAGTCACTATGCATCTGCCTTCGGCTTGGGTCGTGATCCCAGGGTCCTGGAATCGAGCCCTACATGGGGCTCTCTGTTCGGCAGGAGGCCTGCTTCTCCTCCCACTTCCACTGCTTGTGCTCCTGCTCTCGTTATATCTCTCTCTCTCTGTGTCAAATAAATAAATCTTTTTAAAAAATGGAAATAACTGTACCTACTTCACAGAACTGTGAGGATTAACATCAGTGTAAGCAGAGTGCGTGTTAGCAAAGTAACTTACACTTAATAAGCACTCAATGGTTGTTTTTCCTCAAGAAACTCAGGACAGGGAGAACATCTGAGAATATTACAGGAGAACTATGGCAGACAGCTTTCCAGGTGGCATTACCAGGAAAAGAATTAGAACAGTGAGCAAGATCTCTGGTAGACCACAATAAAATGGTTGGGCTTATCTTATGTACTGCTGTTACACAACAGACTGTAAGAATTTCAGGCAATCTCTCTGGCCTAAGAATACTTCTTTAACTATTCCCTTCGTTAAAGAGGAGAAAATCTTTTATCCAATACTCCTCCTTCCACCATTAACAAAACTATTTCGTTCAAAAAAAATACATGAAGTATTGCAGCTAACAGATAAGGAGAATAGGAAAAAACACCTATTTATCACCTAGTTTTGTCAAACCTTTTATTTTTTTACAGTTCTTGATGAACTAGAAAATATATTATTGCCCTTGCTCCAAAAAATTCTTGGGACTCCACCAGGATCTCCAATGCACTGATCCTTCTACCTTTTTACTGTCCTTCATCCCCTTTGATATCCACTCTCTTCATTATCCAGCTTAAATTAAAATCATTATAATCACCACCTTGCATACAGTTGACTCTCTAGTCCTCCTTTGCCTTCATTGTACTCACAAAATCAACTACATTGGCTAAATGTAAAAGAGAAAAAAAGAGAAAAATGCACCACACCATGCTCGTTGGACTCAAGTACACTATTAATGCTGACAGGTAATAAATTTCCCCAGTTTATTCACTCTCAGGCTCCTGTAGGTAACTATTTTATATCATCCTCCTCAAACCCCCACTGAGTTTTTCCTTAACATCACACTCAAGGACTTTGCTTCTTGCTTCACTTATAAAACTGAAGCAGTGAAGAATTTCCAGAGTTCCACCACATTTATCCACCTGCTAGCAGGATCTTGTATTCCCTAAATTCCCACCTGTAATCAGATGAACTATTCATTCTCTCATCTGTTAACATACCAGATTCTCTCCTTTTGTGCACCTACTCAGGAGCATCACTTGTGTAATTCTCTCCTTTCTCCTATCAACTACATCTATATCTACTTTTTAATCTCTAATGAATCATTTCCATTACCATGGAAATATGTATTTCTCCCATCTCAAAAATTTCCACTTACCCTCCTATCCCCTACATTATTTATTTGCTGTCCTGGGCAGGAAAATTCCTTAAAAGGGTTGTCTCCTTCCTGTTATCTTTCAAACCCACTCCAAACAAGCTTTCAGTTCCACCACTAAAATTAATCTGCTCTTAACAAAGTCATCAATGACCTCCACATTGTTAAGTCCAAAGGTCAATTCTCACACTTCATCTTTAATTAGCCTAGAAAGAGTATTTCACACTGATGACCATTCTTCCTTAATTATTTTCTTTTAAATCACTGACCTTTGTTGCTCATTTCCCTTTATAGGTTTCCCAAACTTCTTAACTCTAGAGCAATCCAAAGCTCAGAATCTCTCTTCTCTGCCCACACTTGGGGATCTTATCCAGTCTGGAGATTTTAAATACCATCTATATGCCCATTTTATCTCCTGATCTCCACATTCATCATCCATCCGACCACCTGCTCCACATCAATATAAAATTCAGCGTGTCCAAAACTGGACTCCTGATCTTTCCCATAAAATGCCCCTGCCACAGCCTTTCCCACTGCTGTGTGATGAAATTCCATCTTCTAGCTGCTTAGGCAAAACCCCTGAGTCATTCTTGACTCCGTTCTTTCTCTCGTACACCATAGCCTAGTCATTCTTGATTCCATTCTTTCTCTCGTACACCACAATCTATCTACAGGAAATCCTGTCAGTTGTACCTTCAAAATATAACAAGAATATGACTAATCCTCACCACCTCCAGTTACCTGAACCACTACCGTTCTTCAATAATATCATTACCTTCATCTTCAACAACCCCTGCTTCTAGCTTATTTTACTTTACACATTTTCAGCACAGTCATTTGTAAAACAATCCTCTTAACATGTAAGTCAGATAATGTCACTTCTCTACTCAAAACTCCACACTGGCTCCGAACTCCATTCAGAGTAAAGCCCAAAGTCCTTACAATGGTCCACAATGTCTTATAAAAGCTAACTCCAATCCCCTTTACCTCTCTGACCTGCTCTCCCTGGTCAGTCTACTCCAGCCACAGTGGCCTCCTTGTTAAGTCTGTGAAAAGGCAGGACACACTCTTACTTAAGCACTTCTGTGTGGGAAGACTTCTCTGCCTGGAATGCTCTTCTATATATAAGGCTTAGTCTGACCACCCTCTTTAAAATTACAAGTTCTTCTCCAATACCTTAACACTCATTTCCCCTACCCTTCGTATTTTTCCATTGCCCTTACAATCAAGTAACATAATATATAATTTATTACATTTACTATCTGCTCACATATTTGTTCACCTATATATATATATAGATAGATACATATCACAACTACCAAGAATATGTCTGATAAATAGGAAGTGCTCAATAAATATTTTGTGAATATCCTGAGGCCTGCTTTGGTGGGAATAATACACAACCCACCTACAGTACAAAAAAAAAAAAAATCAGTAACATACCACTTTACAAACAGATTTAGGAAGTACTGTATGTGCAACTGTTTTTGCAGTAGTAGTACAGATTCATATTTAAACTATAATGCATGGGTGCCTGGGTGGCTCAGTTGGTTGAGCGACTGCCTTCGGCTCGGGTCATGATCCTGGAGTCCCGCATCGGGCTCCCTGCTCAGCGGGGAGTCTGCTTCTCCCTCTAACCCTCCCCCCTTCTCATGCTCTCTCTCTCTAGTAAGTAAATAAATAAAATCTTAAAAAAAAAGAAACTATAATGCATAACAGCAACAAGAGCAAACAGATAACCACTAATATCAGACACTGCTCTCAGCACTCCTCACAACCACCCTGAGTTAGGCAGCATTATTTCACTCATCTTATCATCAGTAAGCAACTAAGAAACAAAGAGGTTAAATAACCTGCCCATGGTTGCACAACTAGTAAGTGGCAGAGCCAGGATTTTAACCTAAGCATTTTGGCTTCAGAATCCATACTCTTAAAAAGTCACATCATCTAGTTACGAGGGGGGGCGGTGCGCGGGAGGGGCGGGCAGGGGCAGGGAAGGAAGGGCAAATATGCATCTCTAAGCTACTCTGTAATAGGAAAAGATACAAGAGTTTACCTGCCTTTGGGGAATTCACAATCTAAACAAAAAGATAGCATAACAAAATCTATACATACAATGATGGAAGCAATCATAAAGTACTCACTGGGCTAAGATTTGCCTACATGCAGACTTTTGTATGTATCTTAAAAAGATGAGCACAAAGGAAAAGAGGGGTCCCTGTTCCAGGCAGAGGGGTACAGTATGTGCAAAGTCACTGACATAAGAGCATGATCCACCATTGAACTCTGAGTAGTTTAGGAAAGCAGAAAAAAACAAGGGGAGCAAACTGGGGAATAGCAAGTTAAGCAGAGACACAATCATACACATCTTAAAACATCATGATAAAGATTTTAAATTTTAACAAGCAAGGAGGAGGGTGCATAAAAATTTTACACATGGGAATAAAAGGATATTTACACTGTAGCAGGACTACTGCTGATAGCACAGATTAGAGACTAAACAGAAAAAATAAACTGCAGTTTAGGAAACAATTTAGAAAAGCCTACAAAGAAATCTGGGCAAGATGAGAATGATTGATAATGTCTACAGAATGGTAACCCCAATGTTTAGAATCTTCATGTCCATTTCCACTAATATTGCCCTATTTCAAGTTCCCATTTCCTCTATCCTACACTCCCATAATAGCCTCCCAAGAGATTTCCCTAGCTCACCTAAATTAGACACCAAGTTCCCCAAGGCAAAGCTCTGCTTTATCTCTAAGAACAAACAAAAAAAACCTTCAAAACTTATAAAATCTTTCTAAATGTAAAATTCTATGTATCAGCAAGACACTCTGATTTATCCCAGATAGTTTTTCCTGACTGCTCATTGTTCCCTCTAGCTGGATTGAGCTAAACTGCCTCCTGTCTCAGGAAGCTTTCCCTAATCCTCAGAAATCAACTTCTTACTCTAATGCTCCCGAAGCACTTTATTACTCCCTTAAAGCAACTATTATATTCTGCCCAGACCATAATCACTGAGTTCTAGACTTTTTTTTCCCCCTTGTGAGGTTCCATGAAGCTAAGCATCATTCAACAGAATTTTTCTTTCAGGAGGGAACTGTCTTTTGTTATGGAAACACTTTGACAGGAACTTAAAAGCTATGCTTCAAACTGTAAGCATTTCAACAATTCAGAGAGGTTAAAAACAATGAATTTCTCACAATGAAAGAACAGGGGTTCTTTCTTGCAAGTCATAGTTATAACCTCATAACAGTTTTAAGATAACAATTTTAATACTTTACCTGTATGAATTGGGGACACTGTATATGCATGCACATATGCTGGTTAGGGCATATACCAATGAGGCTGGCTCCCCAGCTCACGGTTCCCACTTTCTTAGAAAGGGATATAATACACAAAGATGGTCCTCCAGGAATCAATACTTTCCCTGTCCATTACTTGTCCCCTCCCCCCTGCAAAAAGTGGATTAATCCTAGGGTCAGCCAACTGGACATTTCACCCCAGAAATGTGAAATATGGAGAGAACACAGACGAAGTTACTGGACTAAATCACCCCTTTGGCAGGAACCTAAAGGAAACATCCAGCAATTACCGGTCCAGCCCCTGAGGTACCTCATTCTCATATCCTTGGCTTGGTAGTTTAACCCAACCTGTGATTCTAAGTTCTACCTCAAATCCTTCCAATAAATCTGTCTCTTCTCTCATTTTCTTCTGGGCTTAAGAGAACCAAAATCAGTCGTTCTGCTTGCAAGCAAAAAAGCTTTAATTTGATGCTTTCAAAAAGATATATTCTTTGAGGACTACATATTTAGTGCTCTATCTTTAAGCAGAAATCTGAGCTGAGAAAAAACCCTCTTCTGAATTTTCAAATTACAACATAAAAGTTCACTTCTTATATTTTAATATTTAAAATGCTGTGACACTAATAAATTAATTCAAGTCTAAGTGGACATTCCCAAATGAGCCATCTGAACATTCAGTCTAGCAGACTAACCATGGTATTCAGAGATTCTGGGTTTTAGTTTTGTTCTCTGCATGTAATTCTCCAGAATGTCAAAGACCCTATATGTTGTTATATACGCTGACAATCTCTTTATGACAGATCACTATTTACTGCTATTCTTTATTAGCACCTTTTCCCTTGATTATAGTTTGAATTTTATGTTTTTCCAATATAAATATCCAAGGTCTTCAAAAACCTTGATTTTCCTAGATCACAAATTAGATCTAAATTTATAAATATTTATGAATTTATAAGTCTGAAGAAGGTTGTACACTTCAGCCAATCATATCTATGAAATTCTTTTTAATGGGAGTATAAAAAATAGAAAGTATTTAAAAAGGTAATTGCTTAAAAGTCAGAGAAATTATAAATTAAGAAAAATTAAGTTACTGATGGTGAAATTTTCTAATAGAGAAATAAAAATATTCAAACTGAATACTAGAAAGCAAAGCTGATCCAAATAGTATTTTTAAAAGGCTACTGGCATTTTTTTTCCAACTACTCCTGAAAAATATGAATTTAATTCCTTAGAACACAAAGGTTTGCTCAAGTATGTTTTAGTTTTTCCTGGTGGCTTTTTTTTTAAGCTACTAACTCAATTCTCACTTTCATTTTGTATTTTACTGAATGAATAGAAAAATTCAGCAAATTCTGGGGCACACAAAAGGAGAAACTGTCAACTTCTTTCTTTTATGAAAAACTGCATTGTTCAAAATTGTTTTACATAGGTAGCCTATCCTATTATAATACCTATAGGTATTATAATAAAAAATACATTTTAAATACCTAGCCACATTTCTTATCAGTAAGAAATTCAGTAATTTTTAAAAATTAGCACATTTAGAAAACTTCATCCCATTAACATGGTTCTATTGTTCAACCATAAATTTTTAAAAAGGAAAATCTCTAAGAATCACAAATAAGGGTATAATTTTATCCACCAAATCCTTATAATGATCTGAACAACTTTTGAAGACTACCAACTAAATATAAAAGCAATATACTTATGTTTCTTAAAACTTTTGACTTGAAACATGCCAATACATGTTTCTTAAAACTTTTGACTTGAAACAAGTCAATCTTACACTGAATACTCAGAAGCCTTTCTTTCAAGAATGAATGATACTTCCAAACAACTAACCATCCAGTATTTAAATATGTGCTTTTCCTAAAACGTCAAAGAGCTAAAAGCACAATATTCATCAAATCTCAATCAGGATCAACTGTAAGACTCTCCAATATTTTAAGAATTCTAGGGTGCCTGGGTGGCTTAGATCATGATCCCGGAGTCCTGGGATCCAGTTCCACATTACACTCCCCCTGCTCTGCGGGGAGCCTGCTTCTCCCTCTGCCTCTGCCTGCCACTCCCCCTGCTTGTGCAAGCTCTCTCTGTCAAATAAATAAAATCGTTAAAATAAGAATTCTAGACCACTACTGGTATTTGAAAGACATTCAATTTCAGAGCTATTCAAACACAGGAAAAACATATGCCAATGAAGAAAATTTATCTTAATTTTAACTTAAAAATGTCTTTTTTGGGTAACGAAGAAACTCTGGGGTTAAACCTTTTTTTTTTTTTAGATTTTATTTAGTTACTTCAGAGAAAGAGAGAGGGAGAGAAAGCGCACGTGAGCCTGCAAACAGAGAGAGAGGGAGAGGAAGCGCACGTGAGCATGCAAACAGGGGGCGGGGCAGAGGGAGAGGAAGCAAATCCTAAACAGACTGTTGAGTGCTGAGCCTGAAGTGCAGCTCCAGATGCAGGGCTCCACCTCAGGACCCCTGGGATCATGACCTGAGCTGACATCAAGAGTCAGACACTCAACTGACTGAACCATCCAGGCGTTCCAAACCTTAATTTTAATAAAATTTGTGATTATGTCAAAATTTTGAAAAATATCTGGAATTTATATATACACAGAGCAGAAAAAATTTGAAAAGCAGAAATTTAAAGCAATTTCAATTTTATTTCCATCTAACCAAGCTCTATAGCACTTCATACATTATGAGGCTATGATCTCTTGAAATTAAAGCTTTCCTCTCCCTACCCAAAATCTAAAATCAGAAATCTGTGACAAAAATTATTATTATTGGTTTACCCCTTCTATACCTGATTAGTCTGAGGCTCATGGCATATGCTAATTTAAGGGTCAACTGAAAAAAAATTACTCTCTAAAGGAACTACACTTAAAGTTTTCCCCCACCCTAATTTTAAAAATGAAGGTAACATATGTGATATAAGTGAATGCTGATAAAAGCAGCAAGCAAAATATCATATAAAATATAATGCTAAATGCTAATGCTAAAACAATAAATACTATAAGCAACTATGGCTGTTTGCTCACCACCACAGTCCTAGCAACTAGCCCAGTACTTGGCACAGAATATATGCTCAATAAATATCTACTGACTTTTAAGTAACATCTCAAGAGATGTGAAAGAATGAAGGAACATAAACGCCACACAATCAAAAATTACACAAAAACTAAGTGGGAGAAGAAGATAACGAAAGGAACTTTGACATTCAGAAAATTTCACACCAGCATATCTTATATAGAATACCATATAATATGCATTATCATGTAGTAAGCTTTCAGTAAATCCCAGCCCCTTTTCCTTCCCGTTTTCCTTTAAACAGGGTACACCTAAAATATTTACTTCACAAAACTCAATGAAATTCAAACATTTCAAGAATATATCTGCATACCTGAATCCATACCTGAATCTAATCAGTAGATATAAAAAGAAAGATGTACTAATTGCACAAATCAGTTGCAAATGTGACAATGGACTGAATGTGTTCTTCCAAAAATTTTATGTTGAAGCCCTAACACATAAAATTATAGTATTTGGAGATGAGCTCTTGAGAGGCAATTAGGCAGAGATGAGATCACGGGGGTGGGGCCCTAATGATGGAATTAATGTCATTATGAGACACCAGAGAAAGAGGATGCTTGCTGTTTGTTTCACCTCTCTCATACCCAGCCCCCTTCCTTCTCTCCTTTCCCCTTGCCATGTGAGGACAGAGCAAGAAAGGTGGCCTGCAAACCAGGAAGAGAGTCCTCACCAAAGCCCAAACATGCTGGCACCCTGATTTCAGACATCCAGCCTCAGTAACTGTGACAAAATAATTTCTGTTGTTAAGCCATCCAATGTACGGTATTTTGTTATTGTAACCTAAGCTAATACAGCAAGTCAACTATTGAACAAACAGTGACATACACTACAGAAGGATATAAAGATCAAAACATAAATTATGACCTCTAAAGAGCCTAGCTTGGTAGAAAAATCACACTTGTATTAAAATACCCATAACATAGAGCAGAAAACGATAAATGGAAAATTTATGAAGGCAAAATTACTATATTGTTTGAAATATAGGGAAGTCAAAGTTACCTTTGCCTAAATAGAATCTAGACACAGGGAAACTGAAAGGGAAGAGAAATCAAGCTCCTCTCTCTCGCCCTCCCTTCCTCCCTCTCTCACATACACATCTCAAGATTTGGATAACAATAGTTTCTATTATTTCCTAAAGTTAGAAAGAATACTTCTTTAACAGATGAAGACAAGGTTTTGCTTTTTCTCCATTTACATATTTAATCCAGCTCCTACTTTATGTCACGTTCTCAGCAAGGCAATTTCAGCCCCCTCAACACTTGGAAAACCACAAGCAGAAACAGATTAGTAAGCAAACAGCTGCAAAAAAAAAAACGTGACCAATGCATGTCGGAAATATGGCGGTTTCTATTAAGGGGATCTGAGACACTTGTCAGCAGATTACTATGTATTTGAATAGAGCTATCTGAACAATCTTAAAAGACAAGTGGAGGTTATGCCATGAGGAAGACATCAGAGGCAACCAACAGAAAGATGCTATTAGAATTTAATACTAGCAAAATAGAGCACTGCATATTCAATGAAATGCAAATAATTTGGGTAAATTACAAATGGTGGCAAAAGACAAGATTGGAAAGGTAAGAAGAACCCAAATCAAGAAAGAATTTTAATGAGTAAGACAATATTTGCCTCATCAGAAGAATAAAAGTTTAAGAAGGAATGATATTAACTAGTAACAATAACAAGGGAGACTTCAATGGGAACAAAGAGTGATCATACATCCTAATTAGAACAGTCCTGGTCTACACCTGTTCAGCTGATGTTCCACCCAGTTTACCACTTGTCCCATATTTAATGAAGTGTTATTAGTAATTGCATTAAAATATGCAAGTTTGGTAGACCTCTCCACTTTGTACTTCCAACTTCTGCCATGATCTTGTCAGCTTGTTTATGAAATGCATGGATAATGAAGGAAGTCCTCACTTTAATGCGCAGTTAAATCTGAAAGAGGACAGAAATAACTAATTTTCTTTCTCTCGCCCTTTCCAGACTCAATGTATCTAACCCTTCCCTTTCAAGGGTTAATATGCAGGGGACCTCTCCAGAGGATAGGGCAGGTAGCTCCTCTGGAAATGTAAGAAGTGGTCAACACTGCCATCACTAATGTCCCACTGACGTATCAGCCAAGTTATGGCCTGTGATTTTGCCCCCAAAATACAGAGTTGCCAAGATACCAATGAGAAGTCATGGGAAATTACAGGCTAAGTATATGCAGAGTAGCTAATATTAACACACAAAGCCAGTACTCTCTTACTGAAATGAAAAATTAAAGCTTCTCTCTCCCCTATGTATATTAACACTCGTCCACATGAAACTAGCTAATGGATATATTTGTGAATAATTTTATATGTATCTGTCCCTGGTTCCTAACACAGTAACTTCCTCCCTTCCTCTCTCACATACACATCTCAAGATTTGGATACAGTAGTTTCTATTATTCCCTAAAGTTAGAAAGAATACTTCTTTAACAGATGAAGACAAGATGTTGCTTTTTCTCCATTTACATATTTAATCCAGCTCCTACTTTATGAAAAGCCTTGAAAAAAGGAGTGCTAGGACAAACTTTTGTTCTCCTATTTAGTCTTTGGCCCATTCCTGACAAAGAGCTCTTAAAACCTGTGGAATTTCCAGAGTGATAGAAACAGCTTTTGTTCTAATGAGGCGACTCTTGGGCTCCTGGATGGGGGCTGGTAACCACCAACACCAAGTGAGGATTAGTAGTTTGGAACTTTCAGCACTGAGAGAGGAGAGGGGCTAGAAATAGAGTGAATAATCAATCATGCGTACATGATGAAGCCTCCATAAAAATCTATAAACTATGGGATTCAGAGAGCTTCCAGAATCATGAACAAGAATGCATCCACAGGCTGGGAGGGTGGTGCACCCCAAACTCCACATGGACAAGAGCGTCTATGCTCAGGATCCTGCCAGGCTTCGCCCTATGTTATCTCTTCATCTAGCTATTTATTTTGTATCCTTCAATATCTAGTGTAATAAACCAGTGATCTAGTTAAGTAAACAGTTTTCCTGAGTGCTATGAGCCACTCTAACAAATTAATGGAACCCAAAAAGCAAGTCATGGAAACCTCTGATTTTTTAGCCTGCTGATCCAAACTACAGGTAACCCGGATGTGTGACCAGCATCTGAACAGGGAGATAGACAGTCTTGTAAGATTAAGCCCTTAAATTATGAGATCTAATATTAACCCCAGGCAGGCAGTGTCAGAAGTGAATTGAATTGTAGGACATTCAGCTGGTGTCACAGTATTACCTGAAAGCCCAAACATGTAGTGTCGGAAGTGTTCTGAGCATGAGAGTAAAGGAGAAAACAGAATTTTCCAGGCAATATTTGATTAGATAAGAGGCAAACATCTGAGACTTTCACCTTTACTGAAAATCAAGAATAACACTTATAATTAGACTATGAATCTTTGACAAGTAGTATATATTTCTCAAAACTTTACCAAGTTGCTCAAATAGAATTCCAAAAGGTAAAACTAGAAGACCTGGTTAAAGATCTTGATCATACCCATCACTGTTTTTATTTCACAGGTGAAAGAACTATGAGACACATTATTTTATTTTTTTTTAAGATTTTATTTATTTATTTGATAGCAAGAGCAGGAACACAAGCAGGGGGGTGTGGGAGAGGGAGAAGCAGGCTTCCCGCCAAGCAGGGAGGCCCGATGCGGGGCTTGATCCCAGGACCCTGGGATCATGACCTGAGCCAGAGGCTGACGCCTAACGACTGAGCCACCCAGGCGCCCCTATGAGACACATTTTAAAGCTTGATGCGTCCTTTTTTCTATGAAGCAGAATCTTTCAATCTTGGCACCACTGACATTCTGGGTCTGATAATACTTTGTTGTTGGGAGTTATCCTGTGCAATGCACAGCATCCCTGGCCACTACCCATTCTCAGTAACATTCCCCCACTAGTAACTACCAAAAATGTCTCTAGTCATTGTCATCCCTGGTTGAGAACCACTGCTGTAAATTTTTGAAAAGGAAAGTCAAAACAAGTATTACAGAATTAAATGCAAACTTGCAGAAAAAGCCCACATCTCAAAATCTCAAACATCTTCAATTAGTTTTACTGTTAATTATTGCAAAGTCCTACAAGTTTACATAAACACCATAGGTAAGATTAAATATTTTACTTACATTTAAATAAAAGAGTGTATTTATTCAAAACTAAATTTAAAACAATAGGAACAATCTTAAGGTAAGTCCATTTTTGTGGGTGGTATTTTATTCTTCCTGATTGAGTATCAGGACTCTAGGACATTTCTACAATCTCAGAGTGCTCTCAGGTTTCAGCCAACCAAAGAGCAAAATGCAGTTTTTTCCCCTCAAAACAACTTGCTTTTTTTTGGCCTATTTACAAAGAAAGAGGCCAGAAACAGACTGCGAAGAAAAAGTTTACAAGGACAAAATTTCAAATACCGTCATAAAAGTTAAAGACACAGCTCATACTTTGTATCTGAAGTCCCTTTTACTGATATGACTACTTGTCTATGGAATGTGACTAAAAAGAAAGATATATGCCAGAAATAACAATTCAATCCAGTCATTACAAAGACTATTCCTTGCTATATAGTCATGACCGTCTTTCTTAAACAACTTGCTGCTTGAGACTGTCTTAAACTCAAATTATTCCTAACATACAGAAGTATAATTATTTATAAGTAACTTCATTAGGCTACTTTATTATTTTTATTAATAAAAATCTAGCAAAAACCCTGAAAAACAAATAACTTCATAAATGAGGAAGACAGAAAGTATAATTGGTAATAAACAAATGGAAAGATGCAGGCGCAAATTAAAATGAGATACCATTTTTCATCTATCAGATTTTCAGATTTAAAAGCTTAATAATGCTCGGTGCTGACAGTGGTAGAGAAATAACTTTCACACAGTGCTGGTATAGGCATATGTTGAAAAACTTTTTAGAAGGCCAGCTGGCAATACCGGACAAAATAATAATGCACATAAAGTCAACCTACAGATCCCATTCTTGCATCTGTGTCAATGTAAATATGCTCACTTAAGCACTTTCTGAACTGTTTTTTTACTGTAAACAACCTAAAGAACCATCAAAGGACAGGTTAAGTAAGTTACAATATACCCCTAACAATGGAATACTATGCAACCCTTAAAAACAATGAGGCAAACTTTTGTTTTGATAAGATATCCAAATACAGCAGGGAACAAAAGGCAAACTGCAGAATTTTGATACTATATGTTTTTAAAAAAGAATTAACACATTTACATTTATAGAAATAGGTTAAAAGCATAGTTTGATTTTTTGTTAGTACTAACATAATAAAAAAATTTTTAATGAGACAGCTTATCTAAGCAGTACTGATTTCCATAATCTTTGTACATGAGTTTTTTCACAGTATGGGCACAGTATTTATTTAATTCATGTGATCCATTAAACTCAATATGCAGTTATTCTCACCAAATTTCTCCTTAACCAAAATAGGGATGTAAACAGAAAATATGTATATGGTAGTCTCCATATTCAAGATACTTAAAGTATTTAAGACTGAAAGTTTTAAGACAAGTATTTAAAATTTACCACCTGTTCACTCAAGTCTCTTGTCAGAAAATAATTTTTAAAGTGACCACATCCTGACTATGGTATTGATTTGTCATATCCTACAGCAACTAAGATAGCAAAATCAAATGTCAGACAATATTTACAAGAAAACTGGATTAAGTGACAAGTATCCCCAGGAACCTTCTAAAATAAACAGGGCAAGACTAGAGAGCTATCAATATCCATACAGGAAGGAGAGAAAAACTACTTGTCTTACAAGAGAGCTTATGAACAGGAAAACCCTGAATTTACTAACAGTACTTACTGAGGAAAAAACTAGGCCACATTCTACCTACATTCAAGATTACTCACTGCAGAAATACTCTGCTGTGCAAAGTCCCTAGAAAAGGTGGACCTGTCTCCAGATAGAGAACTACTTTAAGACAAAATAGCCATAACCTCATAAATCACCCTGCAGTCACCATGGACAATATCCCTAAAATAACACCAGAATAAAACAATCTGGAAAAATATCATATTCACTTTAGTACACACAAACAATTCTGAATAGAAATATTTCATCAGCTAACAAGCTATCTCACCCTCTCTCTTAGAGATATACAACAGTGCAAAAATTACAAATGTACTCATAATAGCTTATACCTCTCAAATTTCAAATCCTTCTATAGCATATATTTCTTCAGTTTCATCACCTGTAAATGGGAACATTACCAGCTACCTCCCAATATTAAGAGGTTAAGATTTTTGATTGATTAACAAATCCAAAACACATATATTAAAAAAGAAAGCTAGGCTCATACTTCCAACTAAAATATACATCAATCTTATCACCTATATGCTTCAAATTTACAACTCTGCAAAATTATAATTACTAAAATTTTCAGCCTCTGAGGGTCCTGGAAAATAGTCTAAATCACAAACGTTAAGGGTGTATCAAGTAATTTACCTTACTGACTCTTCCAGTGAAGTATCTCTTGACACATTTTTTCTTAAATCACAAATTACCACACTCAACCTCCCCATACTTGCGACAATCCCCAGGAAACTATGTGACATGTCAGTGCTTAGGTCGTATCATGGTATGCCACAAGGAAAGGAAAGCTGGACAGGTACATGAGGTGAGGATTAGATAAACAGCAAGAAAATCTCAGAAATAACTAGTAACACATTCCTGGTCAAAAGCACAATTTCAAATTCTAAAGGTTTTAAAAGAATTCTCAGAGTGCTTCAGGAAAGAGGAAAGATGTGAGAAGACAACAAGGGACAAAGGGTATAAAAGTACAGGTTATCAGAGGATGTAAAGTCAGAGTGCCTGAGTTTAAATTCCAATTCTGTCACTCACCAGATGCACTATCTTAAGACTTTTTAAGTTCTGTAAGTCTCAGTATGCACTTTTAAAAAGCAGAGATACCTACTTCAGAAAGTAGTTGTAAAGATCAAATTAAGATACACATATGAAACATTTGACAGTGTCTGGCACAAAATAAATGTCTACTAAGTTTGCCTTTTAGGAAGAAAAAAACACTTTAACCCAAAACACAAGTCATATGTGAAAATTCTAGTCCCTTAAAGACAAATCCCAATTTCAGGTTCACAATTTTAAAAATCAGTCTAAAACTCTACAAAGGACTATTGAGAAGCACCACATTCAACAAGAAGTAACATTAGGAGAATAAAATTTTAGAAGGGTCAAAAATACTCAAGAGATACGCAGAACACGCAAGGAGCCTAAACAAATCACAGGGAGACAGGAAAAGAAAGTACAAAGTACCGTATGTCTGAAAAAGTCTAAGTCAGATCTAGTTATAGCAAAAAAGGAAAATAAAATAGCTAAAGCAAAGTTTTGGAAAGCAAAATGAATAATTAGCTCAGTCACAAGTATAGAAGCTTGATGAGATTTAGAAAGTCTTGGGCCTGAACAGAGATCACTGTAACTGGTCAATATGTTTTCATTCTTAGGACTTCAGTAAGCTGCAAACCTTTTAAGTATCAAAATTGGTATTAAATGTTATTTTTAGTGCTACTAATTTTTATTTTCATATCAGTGTACGAACAAAATAAGGAACCTAAGATTTACTGAATACCTGCTATTTCAAAAAACTCTGTGAAGTGTTCACATTTTCAGCTAGGGAGCTGAAGAAAAGAAGGCTTAAGTAACTAAACTGTTCCATAACGGTCATTCACATAGATTATATGAAACTAGAACTTTCGGGGCGCCTGGGTGGCTCAGTCATTAAGCGTCTGTCTTCGGCTCAGGTCGTGATCCCAGGGCCCTGGGATTGAGCCCCACATCAGGCTCCCTGCTCAGCGGGAAGCCTGCTTCTCCCTCTCCCACTCCCCCTGCTTGTGTTCCCTCTCTCACTGTGTCTGTCAAATAATTAAAATCTTAAAAAAAGAAAGAAAGAAAGAAAGAAATTAGAATTTTCACCAAGACTGTCTTCTAAGCTGGGGTCAAGCAGATTATAAACACAGAGAGAAGAGAGATACCCTGACAAATTCACCTCCAAGAGCATCTTCACTGTACCACAGAGCCTCTCAATAAAGCTTTTCTCCCCGCCCCCAACCCAAAGTCACACTGGTAAGTGGTAACAAAAAAGCCCTACTTACACTATCACATATATGGCACATTTTGAAAAAGCACTGGGAGCACTAGTACTATTATTTTACATCATTACTAATTTGATGCTTAACTATTTTTCACTTTACAGTCAATGGTGTAATCTCTCAGTAATATTCAATGTATTTGGTAGGCATGGACTTTGAGCTTGGGTTACAGAAGTGCCTATTACACAAGGTAGATTCCACACAAGCAGTGCCAAACCCAGGCAGCCTGATAATACAACCAGGATTGCTGTGGGTGAAACCAGAGAAAGCAAAGACGAGCAACTAAACACATCTAAAGGCCTAGCAAAAATGAAGATCTAAAATATATTTCTCAGACTCATTGGGTATTTTTAAAGTAAAATGCTTTCACAGACATATGTATTAAATGAAATAACAGCCAACATTCTCTTCAACTGGCTATACTGTTTTAGTCGCTGAATACATTTTAAGGGTTTTGTGTTTTGTTTTGTTTGCTATTGATACTGAAACTTGATTTTGGTACAGAAATACAGATACAGGCAGAAGGATGCAGACACACAGACACACAGACAGACACACACACTTTCACTCACAAACTCCCATATCATTAAAGTAAAAGACCAACAGTCTACAAAACAGAGGGAAAGCACAGTAAATTCTGGATCATAAAATCCTTAACTTCTTAGTAATAAGATGTTTTGAAGCAACATGAAGTTTCTGACAGACTTCCAGTAATAGTCCATAAGCATTATGAACTGATCAGCAGGCACAAAGAGGATCTCTGGATGTGGATAAAAACCACAGGTGTGTACAGAGGTGACACTAAGAATGGCATTCTGTGAAACTCTGTGACTCTGATGAATTAAGTGGTAATAGGGACTGGTCTTTCTCATCCAAGTATACACAACTGATTCTCCATTTTTTCTTTCTTTTTTGGTCTCCAAACCATTCGCCTCTGCAACATACTCCCAACAATTAACATCTTTCACCATCTGCAGACATTTTAACATCAACCACCATCACCGTGCCCCATTCTCCACTCTTAATCCCTATTGCTGCAATACCACCCCCAGGTAACTACTGCCACAACACAGACTCCTATATAAGTTTTTCAAGTCGGGAGGAACCTTGGAGATCATTTATTACAAGCCCCTCATTTAGTATCTGAGCAAACTGTGGCCCAGAGTAATTTAAGTGATTTAAATAATGGGAAATAAAATAATTAGTTATAGCAGCTTCCGTGGGGGAGGGGGATGAGATGGGGTTGTCAGTGTGTCCCAGTCACTGTATTAAGCACTTTAGATGTATAATGAGGAAATTAAAGCACAGAGCCCTCAGCCTTGGTCACAGAGTAAGTGGTAGAAGTAGGAATTCAAACCCAGGTCTTACGTTCTCTTGACTCAAACCAGAGCTCTTTCCAAAAGATAAAGTATACCTCACACTTGTTTCTTAAACCAAATTCACTGTTTAGGCCCAATATATAGACAATTCTAATTTTTACTCCAAATTTTAATATTTACAGCTACATCCTCACAAGAAGTGAGGCAACTATATGGTAGAAATCCCATTTTTCAAGTGAGGAAACGAGCTCATAAATAATGTGCCCAAATTCACACAGAGAAGTCACCAAGCTAAATTCAGAATTCAAGCCATGCTCCTCCCAAGAATATTACCACATGCTAACTCTCATGAAATTATGGGACTAGCCAACTACTAGTAAAAATCTGGACTGAACATGGAAAATATGTGCTCACCTGCACACCAAAGACATTTAAAATTTGAAGTTAACTCTACTCAGAAAACAAAGTTGGCATGTCTTCCAATACACCAACAGATTTTCTGCAGTATACATGACACATCAGGTTTGTAGCATGATGTGACAAAACAAATGAAAACGACAATTTTCTTCATGTTCATACCTTAATCACTGCAGTTATTGGAATATTTGAAACAAAATGGCATCCACTTAACTAATATTTAATGAAAATCTACTGTGCTTTCTCTGTGTACCACTGTGATGGTGGTACATGACAGGATTTTAGGTGACACATGGAAAATTCATATTAAGTACATATTTTAGTATTTATAGATTTTAAAGTCTAATGCAACAAACCAGTGGTTTCAGATCTTCTTTCTCACAAGGGGAAAAAAATTAACATAGTCATTATATTTCTGTGAAGGAGTAAAACAAAGGCTTAACTTCTATAATATTTTCCTATTTTGAAAAAAATCTGAAAAAAGTAAGTCAAACTAGAAAAGAGTATTAAATAATTATATAGATGTTACAAGGACGTGGCAAATACTACGAAGACAGTATAGGAGACATTTTTTTTTTTAGAGAATCCCAAGCAGAGCCCCAACTCAGATCATGACCTGAGCAGAAACTAGGAGCTGGCTGCTCAACCGACTGCGCCACCCACGTGTCCTGGGAGACTGACATTTTAGAAACAATGTTCAGTAAATACTATGTTGACAAAACAAAATTCCCTCAAGAAACCCACTGAAGGATTTAACAGCTCATTCACTTAAGGAGATTTTATTTACAATAATGAGGTCTCAGCTGTTGATAATTACTTTTAAGTAACCTAAATTTTATTTTCTTATAAACTGCCGTTATGTCAAAACTGCTCAACACAAAGAACTTGAAACTGCAGGGCGCAGGTAGGAGGGTGGGGACAAAGCAGACTCAATATAAGCACAGTCAACACAATAACTACTATTTATTGAGCATTTACTTTGTTTACCAAGCAATGTGCTAAGTTTTCCACGTTTTAAGTACTTATGCTATGAGATACTATTATTTCTATTTTATAGGTGAGGAAACTAGTAAGTTTTCCTAAGTGTAATTATGAGAGGCTGACAGTGGTACTGTAGTCTTCTCTCTCTCCAAAACCCTTTATCAGACATAACTAGACAGCAAAACCAAACACCAATTAACAAAAACATTTACAATAAAACTACCTGAAAAAACAAAACAACACAAAACTAGCTGAGAAGGCAGCAAACCTCACAAACCCCAAAGAATAAAAGGTTAAGAAAAAGTGACAGTCACATGACCTGTACCTTATCAGGTTCTGAACTAGAGAAAGTAGAGAGAAGTCCTGGTGTACCTGAAGGGCCTAGGAATAGCAGAACCACAAAACTGTCAACCAGCATTCACTAGAAATCATGACAGGTCAATCTGAGACCAGCAGCTGGAACTGAATGGGTTTTGCCCACTCTACTAGTGAGTGAACAAAAGGGACCCACAGTGAAAGCTGAAGGAGAGCAGCAGTCTTGCTCCAATGTGATCCTGAAGGTAACCCACCAGGGCTCCCATCCAGAGCTGACCCAGTATGTGGAGACGAGGACAATAAAGATGAAGGAAAGAAAGGGTCCAAATAAGAGTAGGAATGGAAAAGAGAACCTGGAAATTTCAGAAAGCAAACTCCATGTTCTTAAACACTTTACAAAACAATGAGAAAGCTCTGTGAAGTTAGGAAAGCTACTCTGAACCATATTTCCTCCTCAAAGGTCAGGAAAACTAATTTCATGTAAAATGTACAAGAGAAAAATATGAAGGTCAAACCCAGTACAAAGTAAATATAAGAAAAAAAGAGAATAAGGAGAACAAACATCCCTACAGACAATGAAAGGAACCTAGAAAGACTTGTCCAAAAACAGATCAAAACTGTATGATACTACTTCAAAATGAGCTAAAGACATTGAGAAAAATGATACATGTCAGAAAATGAGTTTTAGAATAGAATTAGGCAAATGATTAGAAATTTAAAAAATTACTTCAGGAAACAGACTAGTACATGAGAATGAAAGAACATAACAAATATCACAGTAAGAGTTCTTCAAAGGAAAAAATTTTTTAAAATCAAAACAATTTAAAATTTCACCTTGAAGACACTATCAAGAGAATAAAAAGAAAAGCCACGAAGTTGTAGCAAGTACTTGTAAATCCTATGTCAGATAAAGGTCTTGCATCTGTAACATATAAAGAACTCTCAAAAACCATTAAGGGGCGCCTGGGTGGCTCAGTCGGTTAAGCGTCTGCCTTCAGCTCAGGTCATGATCCCAGGGTCCTGGGATCGAGCCCCACATGGGGTTCCCTGCTCGGCGGGAAGCCTGCTTCTCCCTCTCCCACTCCTCCTGCTTGTGTTCCCTCTCTCACTGTCTCTGTCAAATAAATAAATAAATAAATAAAAATCTAAAAAAAAAACACCCAGTAAGAAAACAACTCAATTTTTAAATGGACAAAGACTTGAAGAACCAGTTTACCAAAGATGATACAGGAATAGCAAATAAACACATGGAAACATACTCAACATGATTAGTCATTAGGGAAATACAAATTAAAACCACTTTGCAATATGTGCCTAACAGAATGACTACAGCAAAAAAGGACCATACTAAATGTTGAAAAGGACATGAAGAACCTTAACTCAACTCCCATTAATACTGGTGGAAATGCAAACTGGTGCAATGACTCTAGAAAACAGTTTGGCAGTTTCTCAAGTTAAACATACACCTACCATATGATCCAGCCATTCCACTCCTAGGTTTTTATCCAAGAAAAAAGAATGCATATGTCCACACAAGATTTGTACACAAATGTTCATAGCCACTTCTTGCTAACAGAAAAAATTGAAAATAATCCAAGTGTCCATCAACAAGTGAATGTACAAAAAACCTGTAGGATATCCATATAATGACTACTACTCAGAAATAAAAAGGAATGAACTGCTGATATCCGAACATGGACCTCAATTATGTTGAATAAAAGAAGCCAAAGAATACAAACTCTATGATTCCATTTATATAAAATTCTAGAACAAGCAAACTAAAGTGACGAAGAGTAGATCTTTAGTTGCCTGAGGGGAGAGGAGCACACCCAGGGAAGGAAGATTACAAAAGAGCATGAGGAAACTTCTGGGAATAACGAATGGATATGTTCACAATCTTGAGTGTGGTCAAAGTTTGAGTACAGATGCCAAAATTTAGCAAACTATGTACTTTCAATAAATGAAGTTTACTATACCTCAACAAAGATGTTTTTTAACAAAACAAGAATAAGGAAAAAGAATTCAGGACAAAATCAAATACTGAAGACATGCAAAGATGACTGACATAGGAATACAAGGAATCTCTGAAAAAGAAAACCAAAGGAAAAAATTTTATTTCCTGAAATTAAAAAAAGTATGAAAAACTTATCTTTTTCAAAATTTTCATACATGTTAAAAGAGTACACCACGTACCTGAGTATACTGACCCAAAATGCCCAACACTGAAACAAAGTCCAGAGAAATTACTGCACTTAAGTGAAAAAAATTCCTTGGGAATCTAGGCAAAAAGACTACACAGCTTTTAAATAAAGAAAATTAGATTATCGTCTGATTTTTGACAGGAACTCTTGAGTTGGGGGAAACAATGGAATTAACATAGTTAAGCTACTCGAGGACAAAAACTGAGAACCAAAGATTTTATTTCCAAAATGACCTCCAAGAATAAAGGACACTGTTAACAATATATAAATATATATATATAATAATATATAAAACTCAGTAAGTGTTCCCATGAGCTCTGCCGAAGCTCAGAGCTTCTACTAGAAAATGAAGTTCAGACAACCAAACTGACTAGAGATATTGACCTAAGGACTGGCGGTGAGCATTTGATACAGAGCTACTATAAAAGAAAGAATAAATGATGGTTAAAAGAAACTTATGTAATAGCTATATGCTCAGATGACGGAGACACAACTGCTTTTCTTAAATGGGGGTTACAAATTGGGAGAGTGTATGAACAATTTTGATGTTCTTAGTAATTACACTGGTGATGTTGGTATTATTATTAGACTTTTCCCGTGTCCTTGAGAACCAGAACTGCTGGGGTAGAAGAGGTAAAACACTGTAGTCCTGATTTTGAAATGGAAGCATCAGTATGAATCACTTAGTATTTTATTAGTTCTGTCCACTGAAGAGGCTAGAAACCATGACCAACTTAGTTATAATAAGCATCTCTAGTCTCCAGGTTGTAGTCTATAAACACCACTTCCCACTAAAAGACACGGCTTGAGAAATGTCTGATTCTAGGTCTGGGCAGGAATGAGCTTAGACCATATTCTAATACCAGACTATGGATGCTATTAAAGACTACCAAGAGTCAAGTCAAAAGGACTCTGGAATCAAACGAAGGAGGCTCCCACAGGCCAAACACCGGACAATATGACCATCAAAAAGAGTAATTGCAACTAAAACTTATCAAATGTTTAAATCCACAACTGAAACCCACCACATACCCTTCTGTTTATTCAGCACATAATATATACTTGGCATTAAGTTACAAACTGTTACCTTCGGTAAAGTGTCCTTTAAGGAAATGTCCCATTTTCAGGACAAAGTAACCTTTTCAACATAAAATTAATTTTTTGAAGTAGCCAAAACCAACAAATTTGGGGATTGTTTTAGATAGATAATCTCTGTCTTCATTACAGTTTAGTATGCCACGTTTTGGCATCTTTCCCAACTTCCTACATTAGATGTGTAAAGGTAATTTTTTAAAAGACCAAAAAGGAAAACTGCTCTAGTACTCTTTAAATTTTCCTACAACCTCCTGCTCAGTAAAAACCTACACTATAATTTTAAAATCTCTCTAGAGCTAAAATTGGGCTTTTTTAATGAAAAATAAATAGCTTAGGCTGTCACTGATTTTTATCCATAAAGTCCACATATCTCTTCTGTTAATGATTTCTTGCTATAATGTATCAATGAAAATAAAAACTATGGAATTCTTATCTCTAGCAACCTATCCATCCTAAAACACCAAAGAGATATGATCTGCTGTTCTTTACATTTTTCTTGTTAAAATCTTTTAAGTTAGACAAAGCTCAGTTTAATCATAAAATGGATGACAGAAACTTGCAAATTTCAGAATGAAAAGGCATGCTCATGTTGATTAAAAAAAAAAAGATTAAAGCTAAATGTGTAAACACCAGCTGCTTTAATGATAAATTTAAAAATACTTTCCAAACTCTGTATCTAACACCACCATTTTAATACAAAATATTAGTAAATGTTAAAAAAAAAACAAAAAACGGGGGGGCGAGTAAGGGGGTGGACCTTAAGTCCTCTATCAACACAAAATAATCGTCCACAAAAATCAGGTTAAAATTCCCTAGCTACAGCCGCCTGGGTGGCTCAGGTCATGATCCTGGAGTCCCGGGATCTGCATCAGGCTCCCTGCTCAGCAGTGAGTCTGCTTCTCCCTCGGACCCTCCCCGCTCTCATGCTCTCTCTATCTCATTCTCTCTCTCTCAAATAAATAAAAAAATCTTTAAAAATAAATAAATAAATAAATAAATAAAATAAAATTCCCTAGCCACATGGTGATCCAGTCTGACAGGATATTAAGTTTTCTTTCAGAAGTTTTCAACTATTTACAGCCAATGTAGTTTATCAAAAGACAGTTTGTACAGACCTGATAAGGAGAAGAGGTTTTTAAGTATTTATCTCCAAATAGTTTGATATAATCTTGTGTATCAAAACTCTGAAAGTAAAAGCTTCACCTCTTGATATTGTAGGGGGATAAGTCTGGACCAACTAACTATTTGAAAGAAATAGAGGCAACCTAAGAATTTCTGAGTTAGGGATTAATTTATTTTTGAAAGCTGGCAACTAGTCATTTTTAAGCTTATCTACATAAATATGTTATGTTGCATCAATTTTTAAAATCAAGATGTTCTAAGAGAGACAATAATTCAGAGGCAAGTATAATTTTTTTTCCTAAAGGGTTCCACTTTTTAAGTGGAATAAAAATATAAGATTGACCACTTCACAGACACATTCTTAAGTTGAGTGGTAATTTTAATAAAGCACTATGGAGACTCAGCTTATCTACATGACTACTATATCAGAGGATCTTTTTTCCTTTCTAAAATTAGGCTAGTTATTAGAAAGCTACATATATTACAACCACAAGCGAATCTTGTAAGAAATGAACATCTGCCAATAAAGCCCAAGAAAGTATACATCACTTGCTGAAGCTTACACTCATAGTAGGCCTCAAAAAGAATTTCAAAAATAGACAAGACCCAGGGGAGCCAAAAGAAAGCTCATTTAGTAACGCTGCGCCCAAAGAAACCTTTCTCCTTCCTACTTTCCACCCCCTACAAAAAAAAAAGAGTACAAGGAAGTCACCAAATCTGCACTGCTTTCTACAAATTAACTTAGTGATGGCAAAAACACTCCTGCAACACAACCTACACACACAATGAACTGGAATGGTACTTATGAAAACAGTCCTAACTTCACAGTATAAGTTTCAGATTCAAAACATTTGGAAACAAGCCTAATAAAATGCTGAGCATATGTAACAAGTTAGCTATCCTAGAAAGTTTACAGGACAGTCAAAACTGCAGCATCTGGAATTTGTCAGATAATCACCCTAAGTCCTCAAAAGAATAAACAGAAGTGACACTTCAAACACCCACATGTATAAATATGACAACAAAAGGTTGGATACAGGACAATATGAGAAAATACCACCACCAACAACAAAAAAAAACAGAATCAAAGCCACAAAGTTCTGGAAATAAGCCTGTTTGTTAGGGCCAAAAAGGGTCGTGACAGGATAGGCATTCTTTTCTCTAGCTCTTCAGACTAGTAAATTCTAAATCTACAAAAGCATAAAGAAAATTTTAACAGAATTTTAAAACTCATTACAGGGTATGCGTTAAGGGAAATAAAACATACGCGCTTAGTAAATGCTTTAAATAAAAGGAGCTTGTACAGCTGTACAAAGATTACTGAATTCTTCTGAAATACACTTTCTTCCCTCTCCTACGCAATTCTGAATGGATCCTAACAACGAATACATGTTTTCAACTCACATGGTCTCTCCAGTCTTGGCTACATGACAAAGAAACTGATCCAGGACAGGACAAACTTCCTTTTTTCCCCTCTTCTCAAAATCTAAATAAAGGAAGAAAGAAAAATTATCAGTATTTTCAAAGTCCATCAACCATTTCCAGTGCACTGTAAAAACAAACTTTTCTCCCAGTCCTTCCTCAAATATTAAGAAGCAGTTTACAAAAAAAAAGAAATCAGCCTCTCAACCAAATATCCACCTCCGACTCAAAAGTTCTACTTCCAACATTGGTTTCTTCACGTTGTAACAAGAATCCTCCTAAAGGGGGCACTCAACTTCTCCACAAAGCATCCATGCAGTGTTTCTCAAAGTGTGGTCCGGGGGAACACCAACATCAGCTTTATCTGAGACACCAGTTAAAATACAAATCCCAGGCCCCAACCCCCATAAATTGTTTATCTAGGTAAAGTTCATAAACGTGCGTCTTAGGAAGCTGCAGCTACCTCATGTAGCCGTTTCCAAATGATTTTGGATGTCAATGAACAATTGTGAAAACGCTGAAATCACACGCTATTCTAAGTTTGAGAACCACCGTTCTCAAGCCTGTTGCGTGGAAAGCGACCACCTGAGAATTAGGGCGCGTGGAGGAATGACTTCAGAAGCTCTGTAAGACTTCCTGAGACACTTTAAAGTTGCTCTGCCGCCGTCTTCGCCCCCGCCCCCGCCCCCCCCAAACCTACTTTTTCTCTCACCCCGACGCCTGGCGTGCGGGGGCCTGACGGAAAACGGAGCCTACCCGTAAGTGTGCTGATGGCCCACGACCTCTCCCCGGAGGGGTGGGCGAGAGACTGGGGCCACTACCAGAGCTTCCCCGGCTCCCCTCCCCCAGCCCAGACGCCGGCGGCCGACACAAAGCCCAGAGCGGGGCGGGAGGGAGCTGCCCACAGGGCTCCCCGCCCCTGGGGAGGTGGGAGGGGGATGGGAGCCGGGGAAGCGCCCCCCCCCCCCCGCTCCAGCCCGGCCCGGCCCCTCGGAGCCCCCTGCCCAGAAAGAGAGGAGAGGGGACCACGGAGGGTGAGGAGGAGGGGAGAGGGGGCAAGCTACCCCCACCTTTCAGCGCCTCCTGCAGCCTCTCGACGTCCATGGCTTCCCGGAGTCCCTCGCAGCCTCCGCCTCCCTCCGCGGGTCTCCCGGGGACCGGAACGCCTCCCCCCACCCCCCCGACGCCCTCCCCCTCCCTCGCACACACTCCGGCACGCAGGCGACCGGGGGGGGCACCGAAGGGAGCCGGGGGAAGCGAGCGAGAGAGCGAGACCGAGAGAGCGAGCACCTCCCCGAGCCGCTACCACCAGCCCTCCAACATGGCGCCCGGCACGTCACCGCGCGCACGCTCCCCGCCGCCGTCCTCGCGCCCGCCGCGCGCCCCGACCCGGAGCCCGAGAGCGCGTGCGCGGCGGAGGCGTGCCGCCTGGGCAGGGCCGGAGACCCGGCAGGCGCCGGCCGCTCCGCCTTCACCCTGGTGGTGGACCCTGGCTTGCCTGCGCTGTACTCCAGGAGGAATGGTCGCGGCCCGGGGCTCCAGACCCACTCCGTAGATTTGAGTCCTTGCCATTTGCTAGCTGTGTGATGTTGAGCAATTTCCTGAGCCTCTCTGAGCCTTACTTTCCCGGGCCGTGCAATGAGGGCACTAGTGTTGACCACCCTGTACAGTTGCTGGGAGAATTAAGTGTGTACACACAGCCATCAGAGTATGCATTATAAAAACACTCAGTGTTATTAGTAATCCTACCAAGAATGCCTCCCTGCCTGAACTCATCATTGACCTACCTTGAAGAGAAGCGATACATACAAAAAAGAGATTAAAAATTTAGGGTTTGGAACTATCTGGATTCAAAGCCCAATTCGACTATTCCTGCGTGACCCTGGACTGGTTATTTAAACTGACAGAACCTCAGTTTCTTCACCTACAAAATGAGGGTTTGTAAAACACCCCTGAGGCTTGAGTGAAATGGTGACTATGAAGCATTTAGCACGGTGCCTAAAACTTGTAAGCCCTGGGTTAACGTGGCTGCTGTTGGTTTTTGTTTCTTTTTTTTCTTAAAGATTTTATTTATTTATTGTCATCATGATTTGGATTGCCTTACATAAGCACCCAGGAAGTTAGGGCGGGACCTCAGAAGTCCTCTCCAACCCTGACATTTCACAAATGGAAAGCTGAGGTGTAGAAAGCTAGTCTGGCAAAACGACACCAGAACGGAGAACATCTGGCTCTGGGCCAGTGTGTTCATTTTTATTATCTTCTCTTGTCTCTGAGCTTTTCAGGGAAAAGATACTGAAGTGTTCCACCTTGTCTTCTGAAAGCCTAGCACAAAGCCATGAAAGGGAGGAAGGAGAAGAAGGAAGAAGGGCGGGAAGAAAGAAGGCTATTTTTGACTTGTGTTAGAAGGTGTGAATTTGGACACAGTGCTCCCAACTGCTGATCCTCTTAAAGATGAATGGCTCTGACCCTGACCCTGGGTGGCAGATGTAGGTGAAAGCTCCCCCAAACCCAAAATTTTGCAATCAGAGAACCAGTCCCTAGTGTCTTTAGACCCTTTCATTGTTCAGAGCATCCAGTTAAATAGCCTTGCAGAGGGATGTATGAGGGTGGCATCATCAAATATACACTTACCCTGCAATGCATTTATTTTATCGTGGTCCCTTCTAGTCTAAAAGGGCCTATTCTCTGGATAGCAAAGCCTAATCCCCCTTCTCTCTGCCACCCTGTCCTCTGTTTAGACAGGTCTCTTTTTTGTAAGACCTGTGTGAGACCATATAGTTACTACTAGCCATATGTGGGTATTTAAATTTTAATTAAATTTTTTAAAAATTTAAAATTCAGTTCTTGAGTTTTTCAATAAAATTCATTTCATTTCTCAGTCACACTAGCCACATTTCAAGAGCTCCATAGACACATGTGACTAATGGTTTCTGTATTGTCCAGCACAGATCAAGAAAATCCCATGATCAAAGGTGCCCCGGTGGCTCAGTCAGTTAAGCGGCTGACTCTTGATTTTGACTCAGGGCAAGATCTCAGGGTGGTGAAATCGAGTCCTGGGTGGTAGGGCTCTGCACTCAGCAGGGTGTCTGCTTGAGATTCTCTCCCTCTCCCTCTGCCCCTCCCCTGTGCACGCTTGGGTGTGCTCTGTCTCGCTCTCTCTCTCTCCCTCTCTCTCTCAAATAAATAAATAAATCTTTTTAAAAAAATAAAGGAAAATCTCATTATCACAAAAAGTTTTCTTGGTTAGAGAACATACCATGCTAATTTCTTCCATCTTGGCTTGCCCCTATTTCATCAGCTGTTCCCCTCACTTGGAGATGCCTTGACTTCGAAATGTTGGAGAAAGTCTATGATACGAGGCAAAGTACACAAAACAGTGACAGGCTAAGGGAATCAGGGAAAGTATCCCAGGAGGAACTAGTGTTTAAGCTGAGACCTGAATTGTGAGAGGAAGGTAGCCAAGGGAAGTGGAGAGAAGCTTGAAAACAGAAAAGCCATAGGTGCACAGGCTTTGAAACGAGAAAGAACTAGATGGTTTCTGAAGAGTCATAGGAAATTCAGCCCGCCCTAATTTGAGAGTGCAAGGGCAGAAGAGGCAAGACATGAGGCTGAAGCATTACTTCCTTTGGTTCATTTCTTCCTTCTTCCTTGGAATTCTCCTCTTGCCAACGTGCATCCCAGTCTCTGTGATTGCTAGAGCCTCCTACTGACACTAGTTCCATTGGAGGAAAACAGAATACAAATGTGACAGACAGCTTCCACCATCGCCCCCAGTGATCCTTGCCTCCTGGGATTTTCATGCCCTCCTGTAGTCTCCTACAGAGTTGGTTGGGGTGACCAATAAAGTATAGCGGACTTCTGAAGCCAGGCCATGGAAAGTGCTGTGGCTTCTGCCTCACTATAGTGGAAACCAGCTTCCGTGTCATTAGAATACAAGAGCAGTCCTGTGACAAGGCCCAAAAGTAGAACTGAGGCCTTAGATGTGGGTCCACCAGCCCCAGGAAATCCTTCGAAAGACAGCAGCCCTAGCTGCCATCCGGACCTTAGCCTTATGAGGGGTCCCAAGCCAGAGCCACAGATCTAAGTCGCTTCTCAATTCCTGATCTACAGAAACTATGAAAGACGAAAAGTGTCTATAATTGTTCTCCACTTCTAAATTCTGAGATAATTGCTAAACAGCAATAGATAACTAATGTAAGAGATGAGAATATTAATAGTAATAGCTAACATTTACTCAGTATTTTCTATGTGTCTAATATTCTTCGAAGCACTTTACAAAAATGTCTAAATTCATCCTTGCAAATATCCTATGAGATTAGTGATATTACCCCCACTTACAGGAGAGAAAACAGGTATAAGAGGTGAACCAGCTTGCCTAAGTTCACACAACTAACCACACAGGTGACTGACCCACAATTCAAATCTAGAGTCACTAGAGAGCCTTTGAAATCTTTCTTGTCCGCAAGAAGGTTGCAAACTACCCAGAGAGGTAAGATGTAGGCACAGACTCTGAGGCAAAGCAGAAGGCAAGTATGCAAATAGGTAGTCAAAGGCCTGTGAAATTTCCTCCAGGCAGGGATGGAAGTTGCCTTATAGAAGGGCCTCCCTCAAAGGTTGCAAAAGATTAGCACCAATAGGGAAGAAGCTTCCAGGTAGAGGGAGTGGTATTGACCAAGCAAATAGTCCTTGAGGGTCTGCTAGGTACTGGGGAAATGACGGACCTTAAACAAACATGACCCTGCAGGAAGACTGGCCCATTGCTCTGAGTGCATGCAGGAGAGAAAAAGCTGAACTTGTGAAGAGAGATACACAGCAGGAAGTGGAAGAAGGAGACAGAGAAATGGGAGAGAGAAAACACCTGTAACTATATCAGAGAAAATGAGCAGGATGTTCTTATAACCCCAGAGAGAATTATTGGAGTTTGTCCATCCCTCTGAGATGAGTCTGTGGGAAGGGACAAAAACAGGGAATTGTAGAACAGTCTAGAAAAACCACACTGCATCTACAAGGGCTGGAGAACAGGGAATAGACAAGGTTAAAAATACCATAATAAAAAGCGATGGAGGTTCTTTGCTTTTCATGGCCTTTTATTCATGCCTTTTAGTTCTCACTTGTCTATCACAGTGGATACCAAGATGAAATTGAAGTAGGAAGGTGGACAAATGAAGATGAGTACAATTTTCTAAATAGTTAAGAAGGTAGCTTCACATATCATCAGGGTTAACTTTTTTCCAGACACTTTCAAGAGCTAACAGTTTTTTATTGGAAATAAGGGTAACAAAGGTCTGCTCAGAAAGACCATTGGTTGTTTTCTCTGGCACCATGACGGGTGTGACTGCTGATGGCAGCCATGTTGGGCTGAAGAGTACCAAAAGGGAAGAGTAAGGACTGCCTAGGTGGATGACTTAATTAAGGTGGACAGTGATAATGGGAGTTTGCTTCAAATTGGGTGAAGGAAAAGGGGATTTTATTAGGAGAGAAGGGTATTCTATGGGATCCAGGACTCTCACCAAACCCACTAGCCATTCTCTTCTTCAGCTCTGCACATCTTTCTCTCTCCCTGTCTCTCTGAATCAGTGTTTACTGCCCACAAAAATACACCCTCATTTCCAAGAACTTGCTAAGATAACTAACCAGTATCTCTCAGTCACAGCCCGACTTGGGCCAAGTGCCCACTCAGCTGTGGCCTGGAACGCAAGGTCTCCCGGTGTAAACCTGAACGCTTTGGCCATGAATGTGGGACAGCAGGGCCAGGCAATGGAGAATTCCCAGGGAAGTAGGGGGTGTAGTGACCAGAGAACCACAGAGATGACTACGAAGAGGGGCCTGATCGACCCTAACCAAACTCACACAGGAAGGCAGGATGGTGCCCTGTGGAGCTCAAGCCATTGAGTAATCTGAGAGAAAGCTCATCCTGACTGTGGGTGCTGTTTAGAAACACAATCCCATCATCCTATGTGAGAGTACAGTCTTCCAGTGTGGGCAAGAAACTGCACATCCTTCTCTTCCTCAGGCGGGGCTAGATAGGTACTAATCAATTCTTGCTAAAAAGTCCATGTTTTAGCCTAGTTTCTCCCACTCTCCCTCTCTCATATATTATATGTATATATACCGTGGTAATTAATTTTGCATGTCAACTTGTCTGAGCCACACAGTGCCCAGATATTGGATCAAACATTATTCTGGGTGTTTTTGGATGAGAGTAACATATAAACCAGTAGACTAAGTAAAGCAGACTGCCCTCCCTAATGTGAGTGGGACTCATCCAATCAGTTGAAAGTCTGAATAGAACAAAAAGCTAACACCTCCCTCCCACCCACCCCATCAAGTAGAGAAAATTCTTTCTGTCCAATAGCTTTCTAAGTGGGTCATTGGTTTTTTCCCACCTTTGGATTCAAGCTGAAACACTGACTCTTCCTGGGTCTCAGGTCTACTGGCCTTTGGACTAGAACTACACCATTGGCTCTGTTGGGCCTTCAGACTCAGACTGGAATTAAACTATTGGCTTTCCTGGGTTTCCAGCTTGCAGATTGACCCTGCAGATCTTGCGGCTTTCCAGCCTCCATAATCACCAATTATTGTAAACCAATTCCTTATAATAAATGAACACACATACACACACCCTATTGGTTCTGTTCCTCCACAGAACCCTGACTAATGCATATACACATACAATATTCAAGAGTTGAATATGATAAAAGGAAATGGTGTACTGCTTAAAAGAAAAGGGTCTAACATCAACAGATCTGGGTTTAATTTCTGGCTTATCACTTCCTAGCTGAGTGAACTCTGGTAAATGATTAATATCAAAATGCCCCAACTTCCTTATCTGCAAATTGGAGATAGTGGTAGTACCTCACTCATAGCTTTGCTGTGAGAATTAAGCAAGTGACCTGATTCAGTCAACATGAGCTATTGCTGTTACTTAGGTTAAGAATTACAAAAATAGTATTTCTGATTTCGTTTCCTTTTTTAAAAAATAATTTCAAACTCACAAATAAGTTGCAAATACTACACAAAGAATGTTTTTTTTAAAAAAAACCACTTTAGAGTAACTTGTCAAACACATTCCTCCAAGCTCCTGAAATTACATTCCTCTTAGTATGCAGGTCCTACAAGGGCATTCTGCTGCCTAACCACAATCAAGATCAAGAAGTTAGCATTGACAGGGGGCGCCTGGGTGGCTCAGATGGTTAAGCGTCTGCCTTCGGCTCAGGTCATGATCCCAGGGTCCTGGGATCAAGCCCCATATTGGGCTCCTGGCTTGGCAAGGAGCCTGCTTCTCTCTCTCTCCCTGCTCATGCTCTCTCTCTCTCTCTCTCTCTCTGTATCTCTGTGTCTCAAATGAATAAATAAAATCTTAAAAAAAAAAAAAAAAAAGAAGTTAGCGTTGACAGATAATCTCCACTCAGTCCCCAGACCCTATATAAGTTGTACCAATTGACTCACTATGTCCTTTCTAGGAGAAGGATCCAGTCTTGGAACACATGTTACAATCAGTTGGTAGGTCTCTTTAGTCTCCTTCAGACTGACTTGTTGCCAAATGGTGGTTTTCTAATTCCATCCTTCCTACTACATTTATAAGTTGGTAATATAACATAAGGAAAGCATCATCTTAATATTTATTTATTTTTAAATTTATATTAGTTTGGACTCATGGATTCCTATTCACTGGGTCATAATTCATTACTATCATTATTTATTTTGATACCTAAATTTTTCTAGATTTGGCCATTAGTACCTTCATCCAGCTGGGTTCTGCATCCTTTTGACATGGCCCCATCATTCTTGGAGTACATCTTCCTTTCCTGGTACAAGAACATTATCTCAGGCTCATCTTGTATCTTCCCTTCTTCAGCCCTGGAATTAGTCATTTCTTCAAGTCCTGATTCCTTTTAGTGGAGAATGCTATTTAGGAGTCTAGATGGGACTGCTAGGGTGTTCATTGCCATTAATATGTTATTGCTCCCAGACCCTATTGGCAGACAGAGCTAGAGAATATACACGTGTATTCATACACACACACATCCACAAATACATTTATTTCTCTACTTATCTATACAAACATATATTTGGAACCAAGAGTTCATAGCTTCCAATTCCAATCCGGCACTGGGGGATTCATTCTAGTTTTCTCCCTTTCCATATGTACAAGGTTCCAACAGTAAAAAACCTGCTGCCATTATCCTCAATATATTTGTTTATTAGATCAATCTTCCTGGTATGTGGCCAACTTGTTACCTTTGTCAATCGCTTTAACAGTGGCCCTTCTTACCTCCCTTGGGCTCTGACACCCTGCACCAGGCTACCTTCCCCCACTCCCCTGTGGATTCCTGCTTTCTTTGACCACACTTAATTGGCTTGAGAGTGAATTATTCAGGAAGTAAGGGTAAAAATTATTAGTATTTATAAAAAATAATAACAGTAACTTTTAAGTCCTCAAATAGTTGATAAATAATGTTTCATAAAGCAATTCAAAGAATACAGGACAAGCAAAAGTCTCTCCCCCACCCAATACCCACCACAGCTGTAGGAAGTGAAGTGAGTTTGCTGTAAGTCTTTCCAGATGTTTATTAGGTGTTTACATGTCTCACCTGTATTATTACAACAGCCTCCAAGAGCTCCTGCCTTCTATCCTTGATTTCAACACAGCAGCCAGGATCCTTTTAACAAGATCAGATCACGTCACACCTCTGCTCAGAGTAACCCTGCAGTTACTCCTCATTTGACTCAGAGTAAAAGCCACCCTCCCTACAGTGGGCCACTCTGCCACTCCACAGCCCTCCAACTTCATCTTCTACCACTGCTTTCAAGCCCTTCTTCAAGCTGTTCCAACCTCACTGGCCTCCAGGATGTACCCTCAACCTGTGGGTACACTCCCCACTTAGGACGATGCCCTTGCTTTTCTTGGATTTGGCTATTTTCTGGCTTGTCACAAGGTATGTCACATTTGCAATTGCCTGATCACATGTGGATTTTATAGTGTTACCACTGGCAGGGGGTGGAGTAGGTTAGGTGGGGGGAGGGATCAGCATTTACCAGCAAAGTCACGGGGTTGGAACCTAAACCTGACCCAAGGAAATTCTCAGGCCTGAATATTTCCTGAGTGTGTACTTTACACCAGGAACCCACCTGTGGAGATAGACTTGGACAAGGCATATGGATCCTTGTCCTCATGAATCTCACAGTCTAGTAGGACAGACAGATGTAAAGGATGTAGACAATTACATAAAATCCTAGGTGTTGTAGATCATGGGAAGCACTACGAAGGAAATCAATGGGATAATATGGTGTGAGAGCCATGTGGGCAGGCCAGTCTGGATGGGTGATCAGAGAAGGTGTCTGGAGAGATGACATTTGGGTTGAGTCCTAAGTCATGTTGGGGAAGAATTGGGGAAATGAGAGACAAAGCCTTTGAGAAAGCAAAGGAATGGTGTGTTTTAGGACCCTGAAAGAGGGCTAGAACCCCATGGGTGAGTGGAGAACAGAGCAGGGGCAGCGAGGGGGATGTCAGGCACTGTGGGTCCTCCAGAGACATCCTACCCAGTTCGGTTCTCATCTTCAGGGTGATAGACAGTGGAATATCTCAAGCAAGGCGATGGCGTGATTCAGTTTATCTGTGTCAAAACCACCATGTTTTCTTGTCCAGTCTTCTTTTCTAGGAGCTCCAAGTGGTGCACTCTTCTTTCAGCTGTGTGCTAGTTCCTGTCATTTCCTCTAGAGTCCTAAAATCTATGACTGAAGACAAGCCACGTAGACCTGTCGTTCTCAAAAGTTAGAATGAGTTAGAATTACTAGGAGAACTTGATAAAAATAGGTATTCTGAGGCTTTACCCCAGAGATTCTGATTTAGCAGGCCTGGCGTGGGAGCCAGGAATCCCCATTTTAGCAAACTCCTAAGTCAGTTGTTCTCAAACTGCAGTCTGCAGAACTACCTGGAGAGGGCTTATTAAAACACAGGTGCCTGGGCCTCCCTCCCAAAATCTCTGATGCAGATCAGCCTACTAGTCACTTTAGCACTTCATAGATCTCAATAAATATTAATTGAATGAATGAATGAATGAATACAAAAGCCTATTGCCTTTGATTGTCCTGATCCAATATTGATCCAATCATTAATATCTAGCTAAACACAAGTCAGTAAGATCATCTGTTGAATCAACAGAATACCATATGGGAATTAACGATTGTCATGTCACTGATGAATGTCAACGCTTATCTCTTGCCATATACATAAAAATTAACTAAAAATGGATCATATCGCCTCATATGGCTGAGACAGAAATTATGTCTCTCGTGTTTTTTTTTTTAAGATTTTATATATTTATTTGACAGAGAGAGAGCACGAGAGAGCACAAGCAGGGGGAGTAGCAGAGGGAGAGGGAGGAGCAGGCTCTCCGCTGAGTGGGGAGCCAGATGCGGGGCTCGATCCCAGGACCCCGGCATCATGACCTGAGCCAAAGGCAAACGCTTAACCGACTGAGCTACCCAGGTGCCCCCCCTTTTTTTTTATAAGGGCATTAATCTACCTTCATGATTTAATTACATTTCAAAGGACACACCTTCTAATACCATCACATGGGGGTTAGGATTGCGACATATGAATTTTGGAGGGACACAAACATCCAGTCCCTACAGTATAAAACCTAAAACTATAAAATGTTTGGATGAAAACACAGGAGAAAATCTTTGCAACTTGGGATAGGCAATCACTTCTTAAAACACAAAGCATAAAACAGAAAAAGAAAAAGTTGACAAATTGGACTTTACCAATATAAAAACTTTTGTTCTTGGAAAATGCATTAATGGAGCACCATTAAGACAACAAAAAGGCAAACCATAGGCTAAGAAAAAATATTTGCAACACATATATCAAAGGACTTATATCTAGGCTATGTAAAGGGTCCCCAAATGCAGTAGTAAGACATTACCAACCCATCTTTTTAAAAAATGGGCAAAAGTTTTGAACATTTTACCCATGAAGACATATGAATGTCAGACGAATACATGAGATGACATTCAACATCATTAGTCACTAGGAAAATGCAACTTAAAATCACAATAAGATATCCCTTCATACTCATTCGACTGGCTAAAATTAAAAAGATTGTCCAGACAGTCTTGGCAAGGATTGGAGCAACTGGAACCACTAGTAGGAATGTAAATGGTACGACCAATTTGGGAAACAGTTCAGCAGTTCCTTGAAAAGTTAAGCATACACCTACTGTACTACTCACCTATGTCATTCCCAATTTTTGCCCAAGAGAAATTTAAAAAATGCCCCAAAACTTGTTCATGAATGTCCATAACAGCTTTATTTGTAAAGTCCAAAACTGAAGACAAGCAAATCCATCAACCAGAGAATGAACAAACATATTAGGGTTAATCCATAGAAAGAAATATATTACTCAACAATAAAAAGGAATGAACTATTATTGATACATGCAACAATGTGGGTTAATCTCAATTACACTGAGTGAAAGAAGTCAAGCAAAAAGAATACATATTGTATGACTTCGTTTATATACAATCTGAGAACCTGCGAACTCATGTACTGTCTGGGAAGGAGATCAATGGTTAGCCAGGGATGGGGATGGAGGATGAGATAGATCAAAAGGGGTATGAAGAGACTACTGTTGGAGGTGATAAAAATGTTTGTTACCTCGGTTTCAAGTGAGCATACATAAGTTACAACCAATCAAACTGCACCTTTTAAATATGAGTAGTTTCTGGTATTTCCGTTATTAGCATAACAAAGGTGTATGCAAACAGTAGTGACTAGCTAAATGTAAGCCACAAACAGAACAAACAAAAATGCAAGGCCAAAATACAGTGTATTTAAAATGCATACCTTAGAAAAAGGAAATAGGGATAATATAACTCAAAGTATTTGGGACTCTTTGGAGATCAATAATAAATCACCCAACTATGTTTATTTATAATATAATTTAAATAATAGCCATGCTATAGACCAGAGTGTAAATGTTATACAGCTTGAATATATAAAATAATAATAGCTAATAAACTCCAGTGATGGGAGAAAAGTCAATAGGAGGATGTATAAGAATGCTAATTTCCAAATATTTTGTGCAGGGCCTGGGGGGTTAATTCAAATTTTCCCCAAATGCAAGCAGAGATGAGGAAGACAAAGGGGAAGAAGAAGAAAAAGAAGGAGGAGGGACAGGGAAAAGGGGAGTGGAGGGTGGGAGAGGGGGAAGGTAAAGAATTATTTTCTTTCTTTTTTTGATTTAAATTCAATTAGCCAACATAGAGTACATCATTAGTCTCAGATGTAGTGTTCAACAATTTATCAGTGACGTATAACACCCAGTTCTCATCACATCACATGCGCTCCTTAATGCTCATCACCCAAATACCCCATCCCCCCACCCAAGAATTATTTTCATAATACGTAAAATTAGATCATAGATATTAAATTTGATTTTTTACTGACATGAAAAAATTTATCAGTTGCAGATGATGAAACAAAGATTTGAGTACAGGTGGTTTATTTGGGGCCAAAACCAAGGAAACACTGGTAGAAGAGTGGAAAGTGAGACAGGGAAGGGAAGCCAATAAAGAATGTATTATCAAGGGGGCGCCTGGGTGGCTCAGTTGGTTGAGCGACTGCCTTCGGCTCAGGTCATGATCCTGGAGTCCTGGGATCGAGTCCCGCATCGGGCTCACTGCTCGGCGGGGAGTCTGCTTCTCCCTCTGACCCTCTTCCCTCTTGTGCTCTCTATCTCTCATTCTCTCTCTCTCAAATAAATAAAATCTTAAAAAAAAAAAAAAGAATGTATCATCAAGGAAATTACTACTCTGTGAGTGGTCTGAGCTCTCTCTCTCTCAGGGGAGAATTCTGGGATAGACAATCAAGAGTTACCCAACCTGAGAGGAGAGGGAACTGGGGTATGTATCCACCAATTCCCATCAATCAGTGGTTGAGGGCTACTCTCATGTGTTAATTTTCCAAAACTTCCTGCCTGCCCATAGGCAAGCGGAGCAGGATGCAGTGGAAAAAGAGCCTTCAAGCCACGGAGTCACAGGGGCTGGAAATTAGATTTCGAGCTGGCTTGTGTGGAAATAATGTGTGTTAAGGGAATAGGGAGGGCATGCTGTACTGGTCATCCATTACATGCCAGATACTGTGAGGTCTAAACAGACAGATGGCAACCTTGAGAAGTTTAAATTTCCACTCACTTGAACACAGCCTCTTAGTTTTATGTTAACTCTCTCCTGCACCACCATGAATATGCACATGCAAACACTAGCCAAGTTTTATAAACAAGTTTTAAATATTTAATATACCAAAGCTGGTATCAGCCCTTTTATTTTTCCTTTAACTCTGTATGCTTGCAATCATTTCTAACAACAATAATTTAGATGCCAGAGAACTCAACTTCCTTGTATGACATTTAGACTCACTTTGTCACTAGACCCAAAGTAGCAATTCTAAAAAAAAAGAAGTGCTATTATTTTGATAAGATCTAAATGCTCAGTAAAGAGACAGGCACAGATATTCCCAGGAGTCTCTTTAGAGTTGTAGCCTAAGAAGATACATCTATACTCATGATTTTGACTGTCACCTCTGAGAGTCTATGTGGACTGTGGAGCAGAGGAATGGTGATAAAACACTCTTATTCAACAGTTTATGAGAATGCACCCCCCACCCCATCATCCATTCCTATTAGTTGGTGAATTGTTTCTGGTATAAGACCTTTATTTGGTTAATAGCGGTTCTCAACGAGGGGGGAAAAGATATATTACAGTTGTTTTAAAATATACACGAGGAGAACAATTTTCTTGATGTCTTGACTCAGGTTGACAATACCATTTTTCAGTTGGATACGGAGACAATATATTTTTCCAAAGATGGAATGATTCTATTGGAATGACATGAAAATTTTATGGCTGGAATCCTAGAAGGATGTGTGGTTTTCAATAAAATATTAACGAAAAAAAAGCATTGTTAAAATGATACATTTCCCTTGGCATCATTTAAGCCTTGAATTCAGAGCTATTTCTGGATTTTGCACTTACACGAGCCAATACATTCTTTCTCTCCATCTCCCTCTCTCCGTGTCTCTTTTTCTGTATTAATTTGAGTTGTATTTGCTGTCCCTTGCAATTTAAAGAGTTTTAACTAATGCAGAAATTGGTACTGAGCATGGTATAGTTTTCAGGCAGCCAAAATCCCACAAATGTCCACAACAGAGCCATCAAAAACAGATTACGGAAACAGAGCATTTATGTAGAAAGGAAGTTAAACATTATGTAACCCATCCATGTCACTTTTTGGACAAGTAAGTAAATCTCCATGAAATTCAATGAATCATTATACTTTCAATGAATGAGACTTTAGAGGATAGGGTATTATAACCTAGAACAATGAACATTTATAAGAAAAATAGTTTTTGAGAACAACACTCAAAGTGAATACAGTGTGTTGTGAAGCTTTGTGGATAAGAACTGGTCCCAGTCCATGATACAGCAGAATCACTTCATTCTCGGTAAATATATTTTGAGCACCAGAAATGTATTAGTCATTGAGTTAGGCGATGGGCATAGAAAAAGGAACAAGATCACCAAGGACTACACGTTCTCAAGGAACATTGTGTCGAGTGGGGAAGGCAGTCAATAAACGAGATATTTTACCCCAATAAGCATTGTTACTATTTCAATACATACCGAAAAGAGAAAGTAAAGGTTGATGAGTGAGGGCAGGAGGAGCACATGTCTTTATGGGGGGATCCAAGAAGGCTTCCACGAGAAAAGGGTATTTAAATCAAGACCTGAAGGATACTAGAAATTTGCCAGGTGAATTTGCCGGTTGGAGGATTCCAAGCACGTGCAGACCCTTTTATGGATAAGAGCTTGGCTTCTTAAGAGAAGAGAAAACAAACCAGCAAAAGTGATAATTAGAGGAGTGGGGAAGAATAACTCAAGGCCAGGGAGATAGGCAGGGTGTAGCTCACATAGGGACTCTGAGCAGTTTGGAAAGAAGTTTGGTTATTACCATAGGAGCAAAGGGGAACCACTGAAGGGCTTCATACAGGTGGGGCAGGTTATGGTTTGATGGGGGCCAGAGTGAATGCGGAGAGAAGACAGGCAGTAGAACAACAATCCAGGCCAGAGATCACAAGACCTCCAGACAGTAATGGTTTGAACGGAGGCAACAGTGAAGACAAACACAGTAAGCTGACTCCGTTAATATCCTGGAGGTAGAAGCAATACACCCTCTGCTTGTCTTGCACTGGTTTAAGTTGTATGTGGTCACTTACAATTTGAAGGGTTTTTGCTGCTGCAGAAACCGGTACCAGGAGTGGGCTATTTTAGTGGGGGAAGTGATGATTCAGGGAGGAGGGTGGTGTGCAAGGAGGGAGAGGAAGCAGACAAGAGTAAAGGCCAGGTTTCTGGGATGAGGCAGCAGGTGGATATTGGTGACATTTACCAGCTTATAAAACAAAGGAAGAGAAGGGCAAATCGGTTGCCATTCCTTCAATCTGATACTCTTTAAAATTAGCCATTTACTTAGTAGAGTTAGAGGACCACAAACAAGGAATTTTTAAGATTTTGAAATTCCATGTTTCTGTGTTTATTCCTTACCACAATCCAGGAGGAAGGTCTTCCTCAGCCCTGTCCTGGCAGGTGGGAAGTCTGAAGTGGAAAGAGGGTCAGTAAGGATTGAGAATGCTGGGGCTGGGACTTAAATTCAGTATTGTCTACATGTAGTTCCTGAAACTTATATGTCACATAATAATTGGATGTGGGTTCCCAGTTATTCCAGAAAACCATATCCAAGTATCTTAGCATTTTATTTTATTTTATTTTTTTTAAAGATTTTATTTATTTATTTGAGAGAGAGAGGGAGAGAATGAGAGATAGAAATCACGAGAGGGAAGAGGGTCAGAGGGAGAAGCAGACTCCCCGCTGAGCAGGAAGCCCGACGTGGGACTCGATCCCGGGACTCCAGGATCATGACCCGAGCCGAAGGCAGTCACCCAACCAACTGAGCCACCCAGGTGCCCCTCTTAGCATTTTAAAATGTTCTAAAATATAAAGAGGGAATTCAGTAGATGCATGGAGTACCTTGTGCTGATTTTAAAAAGAGACTAGGGATTGGGAAAAAAAAAAAAAACCTTTGTATAGACTCAAAAACTCTTGGCATGGTTCAGTTATTTTTGATATGTATTATTAGCTTAACAAGTCAATTTCAATTCTGCCAAATAACATGGAGGAATGGGGAGAACTGATTTTCACATCCTCCAAATTCTCCTCATTGTACCTCAAACATAAAACATCCTTAAAACCAAATAACATATAATTTATAGTATGGCATTAAAAAAATTTTTTTTTAATCTTATGGGGCTTGAACTCACAGCCCCGAGATCAGCAGTCGCATGGTCTACCCACTGAGCCAGCCAGGCACTGCTATGGTATGGCATTTTTTTTAAAAACAAAGCGAAGTTTTAATGACTTTTAAAAATAGGCTAAGCTACTTACTAAACCAAATATTTCTTTACCAGTTCTTAAAAGGAAGGACTTAAATATTACTATTTAATATTATAAAACTTCAAACTTGAAATCTTGTAAAAGAAACACACTTACAAAATAACACCAAAAGACATGTCTTTTTTTAAAGCTTTTAATTAAAAAAAAGAAAAAAGGGTAAAACAGGAGATGGCGTTCAAAAAGACAAGTAATTAAATCATAATATTTGTTCTTTTAATTTGCTTTAACAATTCATTTTCTTTGGAGTATTCTGTTTTTTATGTTCATTTCTTCCCAAAGAAAAATTACTGAAAAATAAGTTTTCCAACATAAAAAAAATCCACGCAGGGTCTCCTTGGGAGCTATAAACAACGGTGCACTTTTCAGTGACAACACAAACATGTAAACCTAATGACGCAGAAACTGCCCATGACTCTTACATGTTCATGCAGATGGTGACACGTACACACACAAGCGTTTTATCTTGAGGCTCAAGACAGTATTTCCAGTTTTAACCTGTGAAGAACAGAAACTAGGATAACTTTCTCCGTTTGGCAGCAAAATCTCATCAGCTTCAAACACCAGCACTGCAACCGTGAAATGAGTTGACCTAAGATGTCACTATCTAGAAACCTTCAATTCACAGAGCACAACGGATTCCCAGGGCTCTTTCCTTAAAAGGCATGTGGGGTGTGTGTGTGTGTGTGTGTATCTATGTATGTGTTGTGTGATTTTAAAAATTTTTGAAAGTTTTTATCATAAAGAATCCATCTAAGGATTAGAACTTCCTCCTGCCTGCACAGGGATCTGTTGTCCCGCCATTAATGCCAAGCCTCTTGGTATTACTCAGTAGCTTACATCAAAGACAGGAAGGGAAAGGCAAAAATGAAAAAAAGGAAGATGAAAGAGTAGGACCCAGGAAACAGGAAAACCTAAGAAAGCTTGCTTACCATATCATTCGATGAGGATATAATGATTTGTACCCCCATGGCATCCAACATTTTTCAGTCATGAAATCATGTTCACGTTGGCTCATCCAACGTGATACAATCCAATGCAATCTATCTTTTTTTGTGTGTGTAAGTATCAGGCAATATTTATACATAAATCTAAATTTGTATGGACATGTCCCCTCTTCTGGGTGGGTGGAGTGATTATTCTATTACTGGAGCACTATTTTGTGATGTCAATAAGGTCTTGTATGGCTTGCTTGTTTTATGAACACTATAAGTGTAATAAGATAAATACTCCCAAACCTTGATGAGTCCATATAGATATCCATTTCAATAATAACTCCTGTCATAGTGACAACAATTTGCAATGGAAGCACTCAGTATGTAATAGAGATTTCAAATAAATAGCGAAGCTGGAGTGTTATGCCCTAAATGCTAAATTGTCATTCAGGAAGTTGAAGGAAAACTTAAACAGATTTTCTAGCCAATTAATTTTTTCTTAAATGTTGAAATTTTCAACATAAGTCACAATTTCTGAGATTTGTATTGGAAAAAAACTTAAGAAAAATATTGTAAGTATTTCTAGTGACCCTCCTATAGAAAGTCTCAATCTCCATGCATACAAAAATACTGTTACATTTTGCTATTGGCAAGTGTTCTTTCGTTCTCCAATGGAACTCTGTAGTCATATGCATTGACCAGAATTCTACAGGAAACAAGAGGAGATGAGAGAACCAGTCTCATGCTCTTCCCAATGTAGATTCAATGTGCCATACGGAGCAACACAACCTTTGACAAACTTCAGATCACAGACTGCATGATTTAGGAGTCCACTGAATTAAAATTCACAGTTCCCAGATTTCAAAGGCACTAAAGTTGTAGTTGTCTAGAAATTATCAAAGGCAGAGAAAATACTGCCTCATAGTAACATACTAAATGGAAAATAATTAACATGTTCAGGCAGCAGGGATTGGAAGAGCAAATGTTCTCCAAATTCTCCACCAAACTCACCTCAAATATCAGGATAGCATGAAGAAATTCCAAGGCAGAAAACCACACCAAATTCTAAGGTTTCACATTCTCATAATGCAGCATTCTAGAATGTTCTAGAATTTTATCATGGACCTTTTCTGGGTATTCAGACCAGAACCAATAGTTAAGAGTTGTGGGTAAACCAGACTCTCATAAAAGAAAAGGTGTTGCGGTATTCAAAGTCTTTACAGCAGATTTTTTGTGGGACTCACCGAAGGCAGAAAGGACTTCTTTAGGTCTGTAAGTCACCAACAAATCTGAATGACATTTGTAGGGTTTACTGGCCATGCTGAACAAGTAGAAAGACTGGAATGGAAGTCAGGGAATCATGTTTACATTCTAACTCTTTCACTAAAACCCCATTTGTGGGATCCAAAAATTACCCTAAGGCCTTTAGATATAAAATAATAAATGATATCACCTTTAATGGTGAAATGAGGAAACAGAAAATATAACAATATAACATATCATAATGGTAATTTCCTTCACAAAAATAACAAATCACAGGCCGCCCAACTGATCAAAAGGAACGTATAGGCCATTCCTCTAACATTTGAGAATTTGTTACTACCATAAGGGTTCTGTATACCAGTATTGATTAATATCTATATATTTCTTTGGAGTGTTGAGATTTTCATATGTTTTTTCAGGGTAAGACTTTTCCTGTGGATATAGTACCTGTGATATCCAACTGGGCTCCAATATATAGAATACCATATTTGCGTTATCAAAATATTATTTTTCTTTTTATGCTTTTAGATCACTGTCTATATATGATGAAACGTTTTTAATACTTTTACTTCCAAAAATTTGTCTGTAAAACAGGATGCATCTTACCATACCTGTATGTGTTACAGAACAGCAATTATATTGGGTGTCCTTGTTTCTTTGTATTATAATTTCCTTATTTGCCCAGTGGAGATGATACAGGCCCCTACTAAGTCCATTAGGCTGTTGTGAACATCAATATCATTTCTGCACAAGTTTTTTGAGGTAAATAAAGCCTTATGCAAAATACTCTTACCCTGATACCAGCTACAGGAGCAACCAGGGATTAAGTCAGATCCCTTGGGGGACTATAGAATTTCCTCCACTGTAGCTAGGTGATAAGACCTGCCTGGTTCCTTGGCTAACAGCTGGGTAACCCTAGAGAAGGAAATAAAATTTAAAGAGACCCTTCTAAGGCTGGTAGGAAGTTGAATTTTCTTGTCAATGGAATCAGCTGAACTATCTATTCTGTACACGTAAGTTTGAAGTTGGCCTTTAATTTCCACCTGTTGCCCAAGAGTTTAAAGAAGAGAGAAGGTCACCCCTACTAAGGTAAGAGATAAAATGTTTTTGTCTGTGGGTAAACACAAAATCACATCTCTGTTAAAGTGACCCCTTGGGTTTAACACAATTATTGAATTTCCTTTCAGAAGGTATGGTTGCATAAATATTTCTTATTATTTAATCTTCCACTAATCTAAACAGCTTTTCTTTAAAAACACCCCCAGATATGCTCCATCCTTTAACACTGCCCAATCAGCAGAAATCTGAATACTTCTGCCAGATGTATTTTAAATAAAGCACTGTAAACATAATCATTCTCTCTAAATTTTTGTCTCTACAGAAATATCTCAGCATAGGGGCCAGCTTTTACTCAAACTGCCTGTTTCGCATATGTGTTACAATGGAAAAGACAACAAGCAAATAAATATAGAAATAGGGAGAAAAGGCTGGGAGCATCCACCCATTAAAATAACAATCTTTTCACCGGTTGGTAGGATTATGGCTAATCTAATTTTGATTTTGGTCCACGGATCTGTATTCCCTACAAGTTTTTAACATTTTTCTGTTTTACAACAAGCATGTATTACTTTTATAACAAGGATATGGGGGAGTCCATTGCATAGAGAGAGTCACAAGAATATTAGATTAATACACCACATGAGATGTCACTGACGTGGTCTCAGACATTTAACAGGAATTGGAAGACTCACAAAAGTTCCTTTTCACAGCTAGCTCCACCTGTTTGAACAATGTTAAGTGAGTAATAATACAATTTAAAAAAAAAACAGAGAGATAAATAGCAATTTTAAAAAAATTAAAGCATATTTCCTTTTAGGGGCAAATAATTGAGGAAACTGTAATGAGGCCTTTTAAACGCAACTGTCACAGAGCACCATTAAATATTCACACGAAGAGATCCAGGCAGCTTAAAGATGAACGTTGCCTTGTTCTCGAGAGGCTGAATCCACTTGTGACAATATGAAAAATATTCAGTGCATCTGGTTGGGGCCCACTTGGATGATGACGTGTTTCTCATAAGCCCTTTTCATTGTTTTCTCAATTTGCTTCAAAAACACTTGTGGGATTCGTCCACATAAAGTGTGCACAGTCTCCAAAAACTTCAGCTGGAGCGGGTAATACATGGATTGAAAGAGATTATCTTGAAAGGGAAACTAAAAAAGGATTTAAAAAAAATGATAGAAAATTTAGTGACTAAAATGCCATTTAAAATGCAAACAACATTTACTAAAAAATGAAACAGGGAATTAAGCATGCAGGCATAGGTTTGGATGTTCCAAGACATTTGATGGGGATTCAAAACCTGATTCAATCCTGTGCAGCCCCAGGCAATTACTTACCATCCCTGGGCCTCAGTTTCTTTACCTCTAAAAAAAAAAAAAAAGATGATTTATTTGGGTCCTTAAAGCTCTTAAAATCTAAGATCAAAATATATCTTCAAGGTCAAGATATTCTCTATTTAGTATGCTCTTGCTGAGGAGAAGCAAGGCGTGAGTAGAGACTTGAAATCTGCGATAAAACATTGAATTCTTCATATTTTTTGCATTTGTTGCAACTTATTTTAAGATTTATTTATTTCAGAGAGAGAGAGTACCCACGTGCCAGAGCACATAGGGCAAAGGAAGAGGGAACAAGAGACTCTCAAGCCAACTCCCTCCTGAGCACAAAGCCAGACATGGGGCTCGATCTCATGACCCTGAGATCATGACCTGAGCCAAAACCAAGAGTCGGACGCTTAACCAACTGAGCCACCCAGGCACCTGTTTGTTGTACTCTTAATGAAGAAACTTTAGGGTATGTCTATAGTAATCTCATGAAGTCCAGAGTTTAGCCATTACTAGTAAAATTTATCATCACTGAACTTCATTTTAAAATAATTCAGGTACCAAATATTGGTTGTTGTTGTTTTTTCCCCACATAATACTGGGCTTTTGATTTGAAATTCTCTTGTTTTCCCATGAAAGGTGTTTATGAGCAGAATTTTCCAAAATAAATCTTTTTGACCACTTAGTTATGAGCATGTTCAAATTTTTATTACAAACTGGTAGAAATGGAAAAGGCCTCCAGTAGGTCAAGTCAAAGATTCATTGTTGGCGAGGAAATTTTATACAAAAAGATTAGGAAAAAAAAAAAAAAAGGAAGAAAAGAACGGTGAACGGTCAGTACATGCTTGCCCGGCAGCAGAGTGGGTGGGTGTCCGGTTTCCTAGAACAAGTTTTAATCCTTTTAAAGTTCATCAGAAATATTGCTTAAGCATGTTTATCAGAAATGTGAATTTCTTCCCAGAAGGAGATTATGCATTATGTAACACAAGAAGGACCATGTTTGGGACAACTGTTTTTTTTTCTCAGCCCAATTTAGACCACTGATTAACTCCTTTTTCATCACGGTATCCCTAGGGACAGGAAAAGAATAGGTCAGAGCCTTGGAGTCATCCTTGGTTCTCTCTTTCCCCCACATCCCTCCTCCAGGCTATCAGCAAGCACTGTAAAATCTCTCCTTACCACGATGCCTTCATGTGGCCACCGCTGCCCACCTTCCTGTTGCCCCCATGTCTCACCTCGATGGCTGCAGTAACTCTTCATAAATAGCCCTTGTGTTCTCACTCTTGCCTCCTTGCACTGAGTTACCGAGGTGATATTTTTAAAGCCTAAATCAGACCATATCATTTTCCTGCAGGGGCTTTGCGCTGCACTTAAGATTCCAACTCCTCTCTTGTCCTCAAGGCTCCATGTGACCTGGAACTCTCCTTGGGTGTCTCTGTCCTTCTGGTTACCCTGGCTTCTTCCCTCCCTTTGGGCACACCAAACTCATCCCTGCCTCCAGGGCTTTCCTTGGGTTATTCCTTCTACTTAGCAGGATCCTCCCCCAGACTACCCCATAGCTGCCTCCATTGATCACATATCAGTCTTGAGGAGGTCCCCTGAGGACACCAGCTCTCCAGCGCTCTTCCCTGCCCGTGACTCTCAGCCCATCACCCTGCTATTGTTCCCTTTTAACACCTTTCACTACCTGGTACAATTTTTCTTCCTTTCTTTGTCCATGTGAGTATTGTGGCTTCCTCCACCCACAGTACATGCTTCCCGACGACCGGGCTTTGTTGGTCTTGTTAACTTCTGAGTGCCTAGAACCTAGAATTGTTCCTGCATAAAATAGGCTCTTCGTAGATGCTGGCTGGAAGAATTACTGACAGAATGTCTACCTGATAGATGACGTCCTTGGATCACAATGGAAGGAGACTGCACTTTCCGTTTGCACAAACACAGACACCGAGGCTTAGGGTTTGTGTGTGCAAGTGAGAGAGAGAGAGAGAGAGAGAGAAGAGATGGAGAGGGAAAGGGGAGGGACAGGAAGAATACTTTCAGAGAGAGATGAAGGGAGAAAGAAATACAGTTTGAGAGAGAGAAAACATCTTTACAGACAGAGGAAGAGAGAGCGAGTGAGACAATGTGGACAAGGTAGGGAAGGAGGTAAGTGTGAAACTGCTATCATCGAAACAACTTCTAATTATTGAGCACAACTGTATGTCAGGCACTGTATTACAAGCTTAAAAAAAACATCATTTTGGGGTGCCTGGGTGGTGCAGTCATTTGAGCGTCCAACTCTTTTTTTTTTTTTTTAGATTTTATTTATTTATTTGACAGAGAGAACACAAGCAGGGGGAGTAGGAGAGGGAGAAGAAGGCTTCCCGCTGAGCAGGGAGCCCGATGTAGGGCTCGATCCCAGGACCCTGGGATCATGACCTGAGCCGAAGGCAGCTGCTTAACGACTGAGCCCCCTAGGCGCCCCTGAGCTTCTAGCTCTTGTTTTCCTTTCAGATCATGATCTCAGGGTCATGAGGTAAAGCCCCGCATGGGGTGCCACACTCGGTGTGGAGTCTGCTGAAGATTGTTTCCTCTCCCTTGCCCTCCTCTGTTCCTCCCCAGCTCTCATGCTCTAATAAATAAATAAATAAAATCTAAAAACCATCATTTTGTGGAATCCTCACAACAATTTTACGAGGCAGATGATATTATTATCTCCATTTGAGGAGATAATGAGGAAACTGAGGCCCAGTAAGGTAAGAGCACAGAGTTAATGACTAATAACCAGAAAGGGACAAAAATTGGGCCTTGCATTGAGGTCTGTCCATCCCCAAGCCAGGCCCTGACCCCACCACATGGTGCGCCGCCCTGTGGAGAGTGGGTAAACGTGTCTTCCAAGAGGGAGTCCATGTTTGTTCCCATTAGAGGATGGGGTTAGTGATATTCCTGATTAAAACCCTGAATGCAAATGGTCCTTGTAGGCCCACGTGAAGATCATAACTGTGTGTATTTGGCAGGATCATTTATGACCCAGTTATTTGGCTTTCTTTCTGTTCCTCCAGAAAGCAAACAAGACGCATGGTAACTCAAGAACCACAGTTGCTCTATTCCAGACTAGGGCTGGCAGATCACAGAAGAAACCCAAGCATGGCTCTGATGGACTGCTGCAAACTCATTTAACTTCTGTTTGCACTCCTGAATGGCTCTGCCCCGGAGTCAGTGTTTGAATATCTAAAGTAATGATATCACTAAGTACATAACAAGTTTTCTGTGTAATTAAATCACTTGGTCTTTGAAAACCAACAGCAGGAAATGCAGGAGACGAAAGCGGTGTTAGCTTACATGCAGGCTAATCTCGTTCCCTGCAGAGAAAATTCTGGAATTCCAGAGACTCTCCTTAGCAAGATGCACATTTTTCACACACACAAAAATGTGTTCCTGTGTTTCGGGATTCGCTCCCGCCAAGGGCCATTTGTGAAACCATGAGGGTTCGTGGATTCTTAAGAAAAATATCTCTAACAAAGTCTACATACTTTATGTCTGGGGTCAGCAAATTTTTTCTATAAAGGGCTAGACAGTAAATATTTTAGACTTTGTGGGCCACACAGTTTGTTATAAATACTCATCTCTTCCACTGAAAGCAGCCACAGACAAACACATAAATGAATGGGTGTCACTGCGTCCCGATACGACTTTATTTATGAATGCTGAAATCTGAATTGCATATAATTTTCTCACGACATGAAATATTATTTTTTTCCCAATGATTTACAAATCCGTTCCCAGCCCACACAACTTACAAACACAGGCAGCAAGACAGATCTGGCCCAAGTTCCCTGACCCCTACTCTATGTCTTGGAATTACCGTTTCAAAAGGGACATCCCTGAATCTCTGTTGCTTGTTTCCCCCTAGTGATCTCAAGGTAAAAAGCAATGTGGAATGCAGCGTTTCCCCAAGTGTGGGATGAAAGGCAAGGGCCAGCAATATCTGGCATTTTAGGTAGTGAGCCCCAAAGTAAGTTTCTTTCAACCTTCCCATTTACTGCAAGAAGATAGTTCCCAGGCATCTTTAACACCTCAACACTTGCTAATCAATCTCTCCGAGGTGGTAAGAGGGGGCCTGAGGCTGTGAGAAGTCCAGCTCCAGGCCAAAATCCTATGTCTGGTCTTTCAGACTCAACCACAGGTAATGATAAGGCTGCTGGCAGTCCTCTGGAGGGATGGGGAGCTGCCCTCCTGACACGAGATTTGGTGCACAGGCAAGTTTACTTGAAGGAGTTGAGTCAAGAATTCAGGCCCCTACCCCGGGCCAGCCACGCTCAAATTCGTACCTACATTCCTATCCCAGACACCTCCATTTGGAGGTCTCCTGGGAAAGGAGGGGTATCCTTCCACTCGTCCCTCTTTCCCTTCTCCTTCCCCCTCCCCTGGCCTACAAGTCCATAAGGATGCAGGAGCCTTGAGAGGATCTCTGCCTCTCTGCTGCATTCTCTTGACCAGTACCCCTTGCTGAGTACGTACGCAACACAGGGGAGCTCGTGCCTCTTTCTGCCTCTTGCTTGTACCGCTGCAGTATGTACATAAAGACTTGATTTTTACTTTTAGTTTGATCCCTTGTCCTAATTGACCACCTCCACACCGGATTTCTCGACAGGATGCTGGCAACCAGGCAACACACTCAGCTTGCGCTGAATGGTATCATTCTGTTCTTATTACATGATCTTTACCCTAACACATTCCCCTCTGTTATGGCAAATGGCAGAGGGGGTTTCTTTCTGGGTCTTTAATTTCCTCAAGTGAACTTATTTAAGGACCCTCCCCCCCCCCCCCCCCCGCCACAATAGTGACTTACTTGTAAAGATTAGGAGTGGCTATAATATGAGGGAGCGAGCTGATACAGTGAGGTGGTACCTGAGATTGGGGAAAGGGGCAGAACTCAATGCTTTTGGGGAATTCTTTGGCCTTCCGAGGTGCCGGGGACCCAAGCAACTGTCCTGCCTCATGTGGAGTGCGCATGCGTCTGCTATACGGCGGAGTTGGGGGGGGTAGCGGACACACTTACATCCCGTATTGCTTCATAGAGTGCTTTGAAAGTGGGTTGCTTATCGTCATGGTAGACACCTCGGTTCCCGTGCAGGACAGACACGCCTTCCCGCTCAGCTTCTTTGCAGTTGCTTCCGTACATGCAGTGATCGGGACGGTAGTTCCACTGGCAGGGGAACACATAGAGACACTCTGGTGGTGACAAGAGAAAGACGCGTCCACAGTCAGTGCCCTCTCTCCTCTGCGCACCTGCTGGTTAAACCCGTGTTTCCATACCCTGCACACCACACGCGATTTCAGTGCCTGGGAGTGTGACTGGGACTCACGGTCCAACCTTCACCATATTTTGTCCATATTTTGAGATCAGGAATGGAAGGGGCACATACTCGTGATGTTGTAGGTTTCACCCCCAAAAAGGAGGGCAATGCACTGGGGACAAGGAGGCCAACAAAGTCAGGTCCAAACCCACACTCTCTCACTCAAAAACACTGCAACCTAGGTCCAGCGATTCAGCCTCCCTGTGCTTCACTTTCCTCATCTGTAATATGGGTAGGATAGGAACTCCCTCCCACCGGGATGATTAGATTTAAAAGACATGGGTAAAATGCTCCGCCGAATGCCAAGCACACAGTGGTGGTCAACCGTGTTAGCACTTACAACCCACTCTTAGGGAAGGTTTTATGAAACAGACAGACTTGGAAAATTGGAATCAAGTTTGAAGCAAAGGTTCCTCTTTGGATTAAAAACCAACCAACCAACAAAATCAAAATGGAAGGAAAAAACAAAAAACTACAACAGTAAAGGGGAGAACCCCCCGCAAAAGAGCAAAGAAATAAAAAAGTCCCTGTGTCAAGGCGACTGTACACATTGTGGGTGAGCATGTGCACACTTGTGTACTTGTATGCGTATCTCGAATCTGGTGGTTCTTTGCCAGGGCCTCCCCGGGGGCCATTTGGCGATATTTGGAGGGAGATACTGGTTGTCATACATGGAGGAGGCCACTAGTCTCTAGTGGGTGGAGACCAGAGATACTCTAAACATTCCACAATGAATAGGACAACCTCCACAAGAGTAGCAGTGCCAAGGTTGAGAAACTCGGCTCTAATCCTGTTGGACGGCTAGGATTACAAAATTAGCAACAAATTCACGACCCCTGAGCTTCCTGGCTCCTCAGCTTGATGCCTTTAAGGGCTGGGGCAAGAGCAGTAGGAATCAAAGCTCTCTGTGAGTGTGTGTCACTGTTCATGAGAAAGGCCCCCTGTGAGAACACAGAAGCATTAGAGCAAATCAATTACCGTTGTCAGAAAAGCAACATAGAGATGTGCTCGTGGGTTGGGCTGACGGCCATCCCTTCTTAGAGACTGCTTCCAGAGAGCTTCGAGATGGAAAGCAAACAAGGAAGAGATCATCACACATCCCCTCTGGTGGACTGTGTGCAATAATTCTACCACTCAGTCTTTATGGGCCATGGTGACACCCAGGCACCCTCCAATTCTTAATCATTCACAACACCCTGCGAGATTTTCCTTTTCTCGGGAGAACGCCTTTCCACCGGGATGCTGCTCTTACTTGCATTCATTTCCACACTTGTACATATATAATCCATAGCTGGGAGAGGGTAGGGCTCACCCTGAAGTCATATTATCTAGATTTAAACTCCTCTTGGAATTGTGTGACTTTGCATTCTAGTGCAGGGGGTGGGCGTGAGGATTCTGTGACAGAAAGTATTAAAAGTGCTTGTGTGCTTTTAAACTGTGTCTGACCTCAGACCAATTGTGGCCTTTCGGAACCCCATGAATCGCATCGCTCATTTATGATACCTGCTTCGGTATTTGCAATTGAATCCCTGCTTAAGCACCTGCTAATGTTCCCTGCTGAGTGAACTGCCCTAGAACCCATCTGTTTTTGTAAATACGCTGATTGAATCAACAAATATTTATTGAGTGCCTGCTTTGTACCCAGCGGGCAAAGGAAAGTCTGGTTCCTGCCTTTGTGGCATTTGAGATTGGTGATGGAGGTTTTTGCCTCTTCGCAGGTAGTACAGGACCCCCTGCTAAGGAAACCTTTCTTTTCTTTGCAGCCTCCTGAGAGGACCACACCCAGTGAGGGCATTCCAGGGCAGAAGATGAAATAGAAAGGCTTCGAAATCAGATAAATGTATGTTCAAAGTTGGCTTCCAACGTCTCCTAGCTCTACAACCTTGATGAGTTATCTGGACCTCAATTTTGAAGCAGTAAAAAGAAGCTAAGTTATCTGGGGTTGAACTCCAGCTTTATTATGCTAATAGTGAAATGGCTAAGGGAGCAAGCCCTGGAGTCAACCCACACTGTCTTTGAATGACAGGACTGACCCTACTTGCATGAACTCAGCCAAATTACGTAATTTTTCTGAGCCTGAGTTTCATCATCTGTAAATGGGGGAGGACCGTAAATATTTTGTCCAGTAGGATCCTGGGGAGTACCAAGTGAACTTATCAATACAAGTATTTGGAACGGTACGACACATAGAAAGCATGCAATAACTGTAAGCTGTAATCATGACTATGACCATTGTTATTGTTATAAGAACTATTGCATTAGGTTACTGGAAGAATAAAACAAAAAGGGAATGAGCCTAGCATAGTTCTCAACACACGGTACCTTGGTAATAAAGGTTTTACTCCAGTTGTTTCTAGATATGCAGGTGGCCAGTCATTCTTAACCTTTTATGGATCACAGATCTCAGAGTCTAATGAAAGCCTTCGACCTTATCATTGGAAAGGTACAACTGGGCATATTTAAGAACACTTGTTCATAAGTTTAGGGGTTTGTTGATTTCCTAAAGACCAGCTAAAACCCAGCTGTTGAATCTCAACTATGAAACTGGATGCCAGACAGAATTCAATTCACATCTTTACAATTCCCTTCAGAATTTTTCAGAGGAAGAAATGCAAAAAGCTTGTAACTGAAAGAAGAATTCATTCACATACTGCAAGACATTGGTGTCGCTGGATGATAAGGCTCTGCTCCTGCCCTTGGGGAATTTATACTCTTGTAAGGGAGACAGTATGTAGTAAAGTCAAAATGAACATGTTTTTATCAGGATTCATAGAAAGGAGGATATTTCAGTACAGTTTCATTTAAACTCAGACTTACAAACTAAGGATGGGATTTTGACAGTCAAAAATGGAGCCCTGGAAGAAGATTCAAGGAAGAGAAAATGGCCTGATCATGGTGAAGAGTTTGGAAATCAGAGTGTGCTTTACGAAAGATAAGCTATTTAATTTTGCTGGGATAAATTCAGTCTCTTCAAAGGGCTAAGATAACGGTAGCAAAGCTGTCATATAAACAGACTGCTCGGACCTAAAATATTCAAGAAATATATATCTATGTTGGATTGCAAGGAACTAACTTTGATTCCAGCTTGAAGAAAAAAAAAAGGAAAAGAATTTTTCCTTGAAAAGAGAGGGAGTAGCTCATAAAATCAGAGGTAAAGCTGAACCAGGTCAGGTTGTGGGGCAGCTCCTGGACTCTGACAGGTGGGCACTAATTAATGTCAGCTCTTCAGCACGGCTGCCAACATCGCCAACACCGAAACCTTGGCTACTTTCTGCTCTTGGATCCCCAGACTCAGGTTCCGAGGATGTGGTCTGACCGGGTGAGTGGAAGTCAGGAGCAGACGGAGTTCTAGGACTGCATGCAAAAGCAGGTGGGGGGTGGGGCAGAGAGAGAGAGAGAGAGAGAGAGAGAGAGAGAGAGAAGAGTAATTCCCCTAAGAAAACTGGGGCCCTGTAATCCAAAGAAAGGGAAATCAAGAGTGGGCAGTTAAAAGTAACAGTTGTGTCTTTTTATTCACAGATACATTTTGCATGGGTTACACTCTGAAATCTCCATTTGGTTAACGGGCGGGAGGTGGGGGGAGGAGGAGAGGGGTCAAACTAGCATCATGGGGTGGACTAAAGAGGGAACATCTATGGAGATCAGCTGATGAACATGCAGAGTGGACTAATGATGTCTATTTGGCACATGATCAATAACCATTCTGAAATGGATCTATTTTAAGCAAGATTATCAGGGCTGTCAAAATCTGATGGTTTTAAAAATGACAGCATGGGGAAACAGGTTACTTTCCACTGCTCAGGAAATAATATGATGAATGGTTTTAAAATTCCAAATCCCCAAAGCCTCGAACCACTGCAATTTATTTTAAAATCTTTTTTCAAGCTAACCCCTCTTCAAACTCCTAGTCTTTGCTATTTTCCTCTTCATTTTTACATAAAGAAGCCCATTAACTGATTATCTATGGCTCTGAAATCCCTTAGGGATCACTTCAGGAGTCTACATTTATTTCCAGAGCCTCCTAACCATTCGCAAAGTGCCGTGTGAATTGATTGCTCCTTACGTTTCTGATTATTTTGTACTCTTGGGTTCTCTAAGATTCTGGAACAGCTCATGCCTGATCATTTTCACTTCATAGTGAAACAGGCTTGCTACTCACTCGCTACGCTACCAATAGAATGAAGGCTGTTGGATGCATCATTAATTTTTGTTTGTTAGTTTTGTTTCTTTAAAGGTCCTTCTGGAACTGAGCTTTCCCGGCATCCTCTTCTTCCTTCTTCCAGAATGCATCTTGTTCCAGAAAAGGGCAATACATTCTTCCAGGAAGACTGTTCTGATCGCACAACCTAAAGAAGCAGTCCTCTTCCTCCAGCCTTGAAAGTCTCTCTCTCAATGCCTCACTTATTCCTTTCTTTAAAAAGATTTTATTTATTTATTTGAAAGAGAGACAGAGAGCATGCGTGTGAGAGAGTGAGCACAAGTGGGGGGAGGAGGGTAGAGGGAGAGGGAGAAGCAGACTCCCCCCAGAGCAGGGAGCCCAACTCAGGGCTCCATCCCAGGACCCTGAGATCATAACCTGAGCCGAAGGCAGATGCTTAACCGACCGATAGCAATAGCACCCTGGTGCCCCTATTTATTCCTTTTATAGCATTTGTTACAACCCATGATTTGTAACAACTACTTGCTGTTCTTTGGAAGTCTACCTCTTTCAATAAAAGGTAGGTTTCGTGAAAATAGGCACTTGTTCGTTCTGTCTGCTGCATTATCCCCAGTGCCTGCCACCATGACTGGCACATAGTAGGTGCTCAAGCAGTATCTGCTGAATGAATGAGTAAATGGAACCTTCTACCTTCTGCTACCAGGTGTGTCCTGCTTTCTCTGGATTTCTCCCTCTCCTTCCACTCCTCGATTTCCTTGCTGTGGACTTTCTCTTCCATTCATTTCCCTCTGTCACTCCAGTCTCTCAAATCCATTCATTCGACCAACTGACTCTTCTGAAGACCAACTCTGCTCCAGGCACAAAGCCTTGCACGTGAAAGACAAAAAGTAAATGCAGCAAGGATACTTCCCACAAGTATCTGACAGTCATCATTCTTGGCTTTGTATCAGAGCTCATGAAAGTCCCAGACTCCCCAAACAAGAAGATGTTACCATTTTCCCGGAACAATCCTAACGCCAGGTAGCTGAGCCTGTCAACCCCACAGCTCACCGCTGACAGATGCTGGGAGCTTTTGGTGGGGTGAGGAGCCAGTGTGGCTGTATATCCAAAATGCAGGGCCCTAGTGACCCTGGCAGGATGAGAACAAGGCCCGCCCGGGGCCACTGAAGAGGCTGTACCACATGACTATGTGTTCTGCTTCCTGTGGCCCCACCAAACCCCTCCAACTCCCTGTATGATCCATGACAATCTATGTATCTTCCAGGGGTATTTCAACTCTTCCCTCTCCCTGTGGGCAGAATCCTACTGTTGCTACCTTCTGGATGCCCTGCCTCCTTATCTATACTTGGCTGGTTTCATTTCTTTCCCTACCCACAGCCCACCTTTAGGGAGATTGTTCCTGAAGAAGGGAGAGACCTAGGTGTTCATGCCTGAGAGAGGAAAATGCCACATGGCCTTGCTCTTCTGGCTCCTGAAGACCAGATCATGGGCAGTCTCTCTATCCAAAGAGAAATAGTTTTTAGCTGGACTTGGAGTCATTTCCTAGGTTGGGCCAGGCAAATCTCTCTCTCTGTCTCTTCAAAAGTGAGAATTAGGAAACAAAGGGGGCTGTTACCAAACATGCATCATCATTGGCTGTGGGGTTGTAAGGCTGTGTGGGCTCAGGGTTGGGCCACATGAAACAGAATGCTGAGAAATAGAACGGAATCAGGCATGGAGAAAGGCAAGGCCCCATGGCCTCTGAGGGATGGAGAAATCAGCTAGGGTCCTTAGGAGTTTCACAGAGCGAGCTCCCAAGAGGCCTAGCCCGATGTGACCCATGTGTTCCCAGGGCCGCTGCCCCCTGGTCCCTTCCTTAGCTGGCCTGAGTTTTGTTCCCTGCAACCCAAACATATTAAAGCACATCTTTCTGTGTAGGGTGCTCTTCTGGCTTTGGTCAAATCTACCCTTTCTATAGAACTCTGCCCTAGACTCAAACTCACGTGCAGAGCTGTGAGCTCCATCTTCCACCCCTTGAAGGAGCTACCTTGCCTCACATGCCAGGAAATGTCCTATGGCTGAGCGACCCGCATGTCCCTCCTGAGCTCCAGCTCTCTCCTCTTGTCTAGGACCCAGCACTGCAATTACATACTTATAGCAATTTACTATCTAATTATGGCAAGAGTTTTAAAATATTTTTAAACGAATGACTTTTAAACATATTTTCAAAAGTGGTGTTATTGGCTATAGGAGGCTATAATAATAATAATACCACTCCAGACATGTGCTCAGGTTTTTTGTGCATTGCCTTTTTTAAAAAAGAGATTTTATTTATTTATTTGTCGGGGCGAGGGGTGGGGAGAACAAGCAGGAGGGGCGCAGCAGGCAGAGGGAGATGCGGGGCTTGATCCCAGGACCCTGGGATCATGACCTGAGCCGAAGGCAGACGCTTAACCGACTGAGCCACCCAGGCGTCCCTTGTGCATCGCTTCTTCGTCCATGGCGCCCCAAAGGACCATAACAACAAGCATGTTTATCTCCTGTGTCAGGGCCAATCTCCTCTCCCCGCTCTCCCTCTCTCCTTTCTAGGGATAAAAATGACCAATCTTTTTTCTAAATAATTTTCTGGTTAATAGAAAGTGACCACAAAATAAACAAAGAAAGAGCCTATCACATGAAGGATATCAATGGGTTTCAGTTCAAAGATCTCATGTTTAATAAAGTACCTGCAGAAAGTATGTAAAAGGATGATCAAACGCAGGTCACAGAAACAGCCATCAAGCAGTTACCTAAGAACTCGCCGATCGAAAGCTAGAAAACTTGGTTATTGGTACTGCTCAGAACCAGGGTTTAGAACAACCTCAAACTATCTGATAATATTCGAGTACTCAATGGATTTAAGATGGGGAGTACAGAAGCCATCAAACTCAGCTGGTTTTCAGCTCCAATTAAAGACAAGGGCTCCTGTCTAATTGCAAAGCTGCTTACAACTGCCTTCAAGTATTATTTACTCACTGATCACGTCCTCAAATAATCCGCAACAGGCTAAGAGGATTTCTGAGGAGGAAACTGCGAATCTTTAGAATTCCTGTTTGGGAATATGTCCAGATGGGCTTCTAAAAGATAGTTTTACCCACATAACAGAGAGCAAAATGCAATATGTAAAGGACGAATAGTTCAGTGCAGAGATACATTTTGGGATGTCTCCCCAGCTCTCTAGGATTGCCCCTCTTAGAACTTCTCCTCTCCCCCAAACGCAGAGGGCGGAAGTCAGAGGAGCCTGGGTATATACCCCTGCTCTGTCACTCATTAGCAGTGCTGCAAATTACCAAACTCTCCCTTGGTATCTTTGTCTGTAAAATGGGGATCATATTCTCAGGGTGGTTGTGAGGATTAAAGAAGATAATGCTTAGACCAGCACCTGGCACCGAGTAAATAATAAATGTCAGCCATTATTTCGTAGCTGCATGCTCCCGGTCTAGCTGACCCATACTGGAACCATCTGGTTTCTCCCCCTGGGAATTCAGAGTGAGGATGGAGTTCATCTTTGCATGTGGCTGCACCTGGAGTACGAAACGTGGGGTACTTTGCTTTGAGGCCTGAGGAGCAGAGAAGAAGGTCCACAAAGAGAGGAATAAGCAATGTCAGTGGGAGAAAACTAGCCCGCCTTGGCCGCCTCCTCATTCTCCCTCTCCCGCTTCAGGTCCTGGGTCCAGCCTGCTGGCCTTCCTCCCTCGGTTTCTAGCAGATAGCAGTTTGCTAATAACAGTATCCCTTGTGCTTGGACTAACTCTGGGACTAACTTTTCCACGCAGCCAAAAGTCCTAACCAATCCATCTACACCTAGAAAAGAGATGAAATTGGCTTAGGAAGAAAAAGGAGGACGTACAGATCTTAAAGTTCCTATTACTGTCAGAGGTAAACAGATTAAAACATGCCACCAGCGAACGGCCAAGACTTTCCCTTCCTCTAATGAATTCGTAGTGGGAATTTTCCCCAGAAACTCTCTTTCAATCTGCTTTTTTTTCTTTTCCAGGATTTGCTCCTTCTAGATCCAAAGACCTGTGAGACTAGGTTTTATTTCAGAGTTCTGTTTAAAAAAAACAATTCAAGTACATAGTAGGTGCTTCCAGAGTGACAGGTTATCACAGGCAGAAGTCTTTATGGACAGGAGTTTCTATTTTAGGATTTTGTAAAGGCAAAGAAATGAACTGAAAAGTCCGGGTAACAAGAGCTTTTTTCCTCCCCCAAAGATCTTTCTCGAGGAGAAAACATGGTTTTGATTCTAACAACATTAAATACGGTTTTAGCAAATAAGAAAGAAAAGAGGAAATTTTATTAGTTTTAGGTGTCAACATCAAAAAACACAGATCAGAGATTTTCATCTCCCTCCCTCAACTCCACCAAATCATTGATACAGTATAAGGAATTTTTTTTTTTTTTTGCCTCACATGAAAAGAAAAAGGAATGGAAGTCTAAGTCCTTATTCTAGGCTCATTTAACTCCAAACAAGTCACTTAACTGTAGGGATCCCAAGAATCAATTCCCTTCAATCTAGCAATTGTTTAGCCACGGAGGGCCTCCCTGTCTAGCTTATAATGTCAGCATTCAGTTCTGTGCCCTGCCAATAATTTTGACCACACTTCTTAGAAGAATGGTGTGGCCAAACTCTAAAAGATATTCTCCAAAAATGGAGTCCAGTGTTGGAGGTTGCAACATTTGGCCTTTTGTGTCAGCAGCGTGAGGGCAGCCCCCGGGGCCGAGAGGAGGTGGGGGAGGCATGGGGGGATGGGTGGTGGTGTGTGTGAATGAAAGGGCGCATTTCACAGGGGAACCCGGGCACAACCCAGGCTCAGTCAATCGCAGACCAGGCGGGAATGTGCTCTGTGCAGCGTGGTGGGCAGACTCCTACACAAACAGCATTCTCGCAAGAGAGCCTACCTGGATTGAAATAAAAAATAATATTTAATAAATCCTGGTCTCCCCACGTGATGGCATTCTTGTACTTCTGGTACAGAGGGTACAACATGTCCTCCCAAGCCAAGCCTGTTGGAATTATGCTGTTCTGCAAAAGAGAAAACCATCAGAGGGGCTGAGGCAAAGCAAATGCATCCTGTCCCCTGGGAAACAATAGAGAGGAACTGGTTCCCTCAAACCCTCCAGGAATGAAGCAAACAGGGGAGGGGTCCTGCTGGCCTCAAGGCACAGGACAAAGCAAAACTAGAGCTGGAAACTTATAGAGTTTTGCTAGATCAATAACACATGGATCCGGGCTGGACCAGGAACCAGTAAAAGCAACACATTCATAGACTAAATATTCAAACAGCACACAAAGATAAAGTTAAGAAGTAAAAATATTCTTCCTCCATCCTCCTACCATCTCCACCCCCACTTTCCCCAGATATATCCACAGTTAACAATTAGGTATTCTTCTGGAAATTTCTAAATCATAAAAGAGATCATACTTCATGGTACTATGCTTTGTCTCATTTTCACTCTTTCCCTTAATATTTTTTAGATATCAATTTATCTCACTTATAGATTAATTGAATTCTTAATAGGAGGATGAGTTTTTTGTTTTTTGTTTTTTGTTTTTAATTTTTGACTAGTTCTCTACTGATGTTCATTTAGGTTCTTTCCAGTTCTTTACTAGGATAAAAGATGAGGCCACGAGCAGCCTTATCTCTGTGTATGTACATAAATATATCCCGAGGATAATTCCACAGAATTTTCCATGGCTTTTGAAGCTTTGGGTATACACAGAGTTCAAACATTATAGAATTCAGAAATGCAACATAACATTCCTGAACAGCAACTCTGCTGAAGCTTTTTAAATTCCATAACCACCGGGACTTTTCCTGAACAAATATTTCATAACTTTCCAAATATTTTCCTCTTCCCTGGCCCCTTCCATCCTCACCAACAAGCCACCTACTTCCAAAATCAATACACTGACAATCTAGGAACATCACTGTTGAAATGACTAAAACTCCCAATTTTTAAACATGTAATATAAAGTATTTCCTTACCTTAAACTGGGCACTTCTTATGCGAGTTAAATTCATCAGCATGACTCCTGAATTAACTCCCGCAGAGCCATAGAAAGGGTGCCGAGCAAAGCGGCTGTACCAGCCAATCTTGGGGATTTCATGCTCAGGGGCCATGGCGGCAAGCTGCGTGGCATTAAAATGCCTCAGAAGCTTCCAGATGTCATCAACGGGTCTCAGAAAGAGAACGTCGGTGTCCACGTAGAGAAGTGAATCCACATCCTTTAAAATCACCTTTGTGTGTTTGGGGGAAGGAGGGAAAATAAAAACAATATAAACAAAATAAAAACAAATCAGAAACAAAGGAAGAGGCCTGATATGTCAACAGCGCCACCAATTTCATTGGTCAATGCTGAATTCTAGAAAGGGTACCACGCTCTTAGCTTCCATTCCTCCGGTCTCCTTTGACTTCAGGGATAAATATCAATCGAGGGGTAGAGACTCAAAAGAAAATAAATCTTAATTCAGGATGGTTCAATTCCAGGACCCTAGACTATATTTGGTAAGGGCTGAACTTTTCAAAGGAATGACAACATCAGCTCATGGACTGAGGCCCTCTCTTCTTCTTTCATTCTCCAATGAAGCCATCTGTCTTTCCCTCTTAGTTTTCTCTTGGAACAGGGGTGTGTGGCATTAGACAACTTGAAGTGGACAATCTCTAGACCAGCTCATGCCAGGCTTTGGGGTAAGTACTCTGTCTCTGGATCTATTTCTTTTAGTGTTGATGGGTATGACCGCATCTTTTTGAAATGACGTTTTCAGCTAAGATTTTGTCTTGGGAATAGATGAAACAAATCATTGGTCAGCTTTGTTTGTATATCAGAATTGGCAAACTTTTTCTCTAAAGGGCCAGACAGTAAATCTTTCAGGGTCTGTTGCAACAATATAAGTCTGCCATTGTAGCACAGAAGTTACAACAATGCATAAAAGAACGGCACAACTGTGTTTCAATAAAACTTTATTTAGGAACACCAAAATCTGCATTTCTCATAATTTTCAGATGCTACAAAATCTTTAGATTCCTTTGAAATGTAAAAGCCATTCTTGGTTCGTGGGCTGTGATTTTTAACATCCGTTACAGTTCATTTAAGCCAGCCACCTAAAGCAAATGAGTTCTTCTGTCCTAACTGCTTAGCTTACCAGAGTTTTGCCTTGGGGTTTGAGACTTCAGTCTTAGGTAGTGATAGTGTTATTTGCCTTGTTTTGCCTTTAGTCCCGAAATTTAGTGGTCGCTTAATTAAGAAAGGATTTGAATTTTCCTGGATTCCTGGCCTAACATCATCCTAACACCATAACAACACTCACAATGGGCTGCGTGTCTGTGTCTTTTAAAAATTCACATGTTGAAGTCCTAACCTCCAGTGTGATGGTATTTGTAGATGGGGTCTGTGGGAGGTAATTAAGGTTCAACTAGGTCATGAGAGTGGGGCCTTCATGAAGGGATGAGTGCCCTTATAAGAAAAGATGCCAGAGAACTTGCTGTCTGTCTCTATCATGTGAGAAAAAAGTGAGAAGCAGCTGTCTCAAGCCAGGAAGAGGTACTTCACCAGAACCCAACCATGTTGGCACCCTGATCTCAGACTTCCAGCCTCCAGAACAGTGAGAAAATAAATTTCTGTGGTTTAAGGCACACAATCTCTGGTATTTTGTTACAGCAAGCTAAGACAATATTCCATTGGAGTCCCCAATATTTAAAAATTGATGAAAATGCACACTGTATGATACAGGTATCATGGAGATTTCAGACTTGAATGATTTCAGAGTTTACATGATCAGCTATAGGATCTAGCTTTCGTTCCTCATCTACTAGAGGAATAGATTTTAGAAACCAGTAAAATGAAATTAAGAATAATGATCGCCTACCATTTTATAAGAGAAGATTATCTTGACATCCATTTTAACAACTTGAAGATCGTAATTTTAGAATTAGGATGAATTCTTCAAATTGAACACACAGACTTAAAAAAAAATCCTCTACCTTATTCTTATTTTTTCTTCTTATTTTCCCAGAGAAACAAAAAATTTGCCACAGAATAGCATCCATCTGCTAATTTTTTTAAAATCACAGTTACAGAGTACTATGGAGGAAAGGCAAACTCTCTACAGAAGTATGAGTAAATGCATGTTATGATACAAATTATGTATCACATGTAAACACAATTATGATTTCTTGCATGCCCAACACCATCCCAAGTACTTAATAGCTGGCCAATTTATTTTACTGGGAAGTAAAACTAAAGCAAAGAAAAGGGTTCTGTCCAAGTTTACATGTCAAATAATGTTAATGATTGCTGGATTTTGGCTAATAAGGTCATAGAAAGATTAAGTCACTTTCTCCAATGTGTTTTCAGGGAAAAGGGAATGTATGATGTTCCAATAAAAAGTGAATTTAGAATTGCAGAATTAGAGAGGAAGAGAAAGCTATCTCAACCTATGTGAAATAGTACAAATTTCTCCTTATGGCTGATTATCAATAAGTCCTGAAGAAAAGCAAACAGTATTAATGTTTTAATCAATTAAGGGTTATGTAGACATCTACCAAAAAGAATCAAGCTTGCTGACTTGATTATTCTAATTTTTTTCTTGGCCCTAAGTCATCAATGTTATTAAAGCTATCATTACTTTCTTCGACAAAATGTTACCACCCCTCAACAAAACAAAAAAGAAGAAAACAAAAGACTCTTCTGACGAAGGTCTGGAAAAAAAACTAAAAAGATCTGAAGAATGGAGATATTCCAACATGAAGGTACACGCAATATGTTTAATCAAGAGAGGAAAAGGCAAAAAAAGTTGTATTGGAAATTTATAAAATCAGAAAAAATTTAAATACGGTAAAATTTTTATTTAACCAATATCCTATTATTTGACACACAAGATTGCTTCCCTTTTTTATTATTATAAACAATACTACAATGGGTATCTTTTAAGGGGACTTCTTTTTTTAAGATTTTATTTATTTATTTGAGAGAGAGAGCAAGAGAGAGAGAAAGAGAGAGAGCACAAGAGCCGGGGGAGGGGCAGAGGGAGAGGGAGAAGCAGACTCCCTGCTGAGCAGGGAGCCTGACGTGGAGCTCAATCTCAGGGCCCTGAGATCACGACCTGAGCCAAAGGCAGACACTTAACCAACTGAGTCACCCAGGTGCCCCTTTAGGGAGATTTCCAAGCATATAATATGACATTTCTTTTTCTTTTTAATGTAGTAAACATTCACGTAGTTAAAAATGAAAATATATTAAAGTAAATTTATTGGCAATTTTTTCTTCCTTGCGATTTTGTCACCAAATCCCATTCTTAGAAGTAACTGATGATACTGGACTGCTCTGTGTTGAGCCAGAGATATATTATAGGTGTAAGAATAAATAGCTATACGCCTACCATCCCCTTTCATGCTACAAATGGTAGCATAGTGTCCACAATATTATCAGCCTGCTTTTTTTTTTTAAATAAAACAACCCTGTAGGAGGACTTTACATATCAGCACATACAGATTTTATTTCTTATTTTTGATGTCTGTGCATTTCATTGCATGGCTCTAGCATAATTTATCTAGTTACACACTGTAGGACATTTAGGTTATTTTCAAGTTTTTGTTACGACAAACAGTGTCACATTGAGAAACCTCATCTCAATTCATTTCAAACACACGTGAGTGTATCTGTAGGATAAATTCATAAAAATATAATTCCTTAGTCAAAGAATACATGCATTTGGACGTCTGATAAGTGTTGCCAAACTACTTCTCTAGAAATGGACCGATTTAGCCTTTGGCCAGCAACAGAAGAGGATGCCTCTTACCCCTTACCTTCGCAGGCATCCTGTTTGGTCACGCTTTTGGGGCTTTGGCCTCCAAGGAGCACACCTCAGAGGGGCTTAGCCTATCAATTCATTTTGGTTTGTATTTTCCTACAAGTCTTGCCCTGGTGGACTGCCTGGGATCCAGCACTGTGGGAGGAGATGATGCCTGTCTGGAAGACAAGTGACAACCATTTAAGGACACTTGAATACCACTGCTGGCCCCCACCAGGGGGCACCCACACAGGCCCCAGATCCAAGGACTCACGGGTGGGAAGCCCCTTTATACACTGTCCTTCTCCAGAGCCTTACCTAATCCCTCCTCTGCTGCTCTGATTCTAGAGTTCTGTTTTCTGGACTAGAACCAAGGGACAAAGAAGAAAAGCTTAGGAATAAATTTTATGGCTACTATTTTTGGAAAGCTTGCATGTCTTCAGTGAAGATGGCAAAGCCAGTCCAACGTACCCTACAGAGTGCAAACCAGGGTCTGTGGGCCTGTGGGTCAAATTCAGCCAAGGAATGGATTTTTAAAAAATTTTTATTACAGACTCTTTTTAACCATCTGAGCCACCCAGGCTCCCCAATACATAGTCTTATTTAAAAATTTGAATTAGTTGCCAACATTTTGTGAAAACTGAAGATTTCTCAGAAATACCTGCATTTCTGTTTAAAAAAAAAAAAAATTGACAGCTCCGGCAAGAACAGCCTGTATCCTACAAGGGAAAAATCTGCTGGTGCTGGTGCTGATGGACAGGCACTCCCGACATCCTCAGTTCATTCATACAATAAACATTTATGGAGGGTCCACTAGGTGCTAGGTGCCACGTGTGACCAGCAGTGACTGAGAAAGACAAAAATCTCTGCCCTCATGAGGGAGTCAGATAACAAATAAGATAAATATATTCATTATAGAGTCTATAAGCAGGTGGAGAATAAAGCAGGGAAACGGACCAGAGGTCCCAGGTAAAGAGGAGTTTGCAATTTTAAATAGGGCTGTGGAGAAGGCGTCGCTCAGAAGGAGGTGAGCAAATGGGAATAAAGCAGGCTGGCACTTTTCCAGAACAGCAGGGGACCAGTGTGGCTGGACCAGGGCCAACGGAGGGAAGAAGAGTTGGGAAGGAGGGCAGAGGGTGTGTGGGGCACTTAAGGGCTTTGCTTGCCCTTGGATGAACTTTGGTTTTTACTCTGAGTGAGATGGGAGCCACTGGGGAGCTTTAAAGGAGGGGTGACACAAGATCTGACTTAGAGGAATGGTCACTGGGGATGCCACACTGAGGACAGACGATTAGGGTGCGCAGGGGAAGCAGGGAGCCCAGTTAGGACAGCATCTTAGTAATTCAGGGGCGTTGTGATGGTGGCTTGGCTCAGGGGCTAACAATCCAGCGAGTGAGAAGTGGTCAAATCCTAAATAGAGTATAAAGATAGGGCTTTCCTGATGGGCTGTAGGCACCACATGAGACAAAGACAAAAGTCAAGAGCAACCCCAAGGATTTTAACCTGAATGAAAGGTACAACAGAGTCACCTCTACCTCAGAGGGTACCTGCTGTTTGTCATTCCTGACTTACCTGTCTGGCCCTCGTGGGTACAGACTGGCATTTGGAACCCCTGAAGCCTAGCTCCTTCCCTCCCTCCCTCGGCATCTGCTTTCCCTGAAATGTCAAGAAGCCCATGGGTGCTCCTGGGAAGGGATACATAATGGGTTTCTGGGGCAATAATCGAACCATCTAGTTCTTGACCACAACGGTGCTTACATAGGTGTGAGCTTGTTAAACTAAGCACATACAGTTTTGGTCGGTAGCTCGTATTTCCAAACAGACACACCATACATAATGGTACATCTCACAGATGTGGGAGTCCTTCAAATCTTGAGTCTGGCATTTGTGAGTTCAATTCCAGGCAGGGTGACCCCTGGCCCTGTGACTTTGGGAAAGTTCCTCCATCTTTCCAGGCCTCTGTTCCCCATTTGTAAAAAGTCGACAGCAATTATCACCACCCCCACCAACACCCTTCTCCCCAGGTTGTCCTAATGATCCAGTGAAATAACACACACAAGGTACTTGGTACAGTGGCTGGTACACAGTCTTCCGTATGTAATGGTGTTGTTACTGTAAGAAGTCTCTGTTTCCCCTTGTAAAGTATCAAGTGTAATTAGTTACCATTGACATCAGTGCCCATAGCACTTCAAAACACGTCAACCACAAAAAGCCTTTCGTATAGTCAGAGTCAAGCAGAGAAGAAGTTTTTGAACCTTCTGATATCATCATAATCTACTTATTATCTTGACTGAAAACAAGTACGTAAGGCTTTTTTTACTCTTTACCTGAAAAAACAAAAGACCAGGGCGGGGTGGGGGGAAAAAAACCTCACTCTTTCTATAACATTATGTCTCTGGAGGTTAATTCTGCAGCAATTATGGCTGGTATTAATTTGAAGAGGATCATTTGGCCATGTGATAATGGGAAGAGGAATATTTACCGAAAGGATATACAACTAGCCATTCTAATTCCCTTATGGAAATCAGTCAACACCAGAAATGAGGCCTTTGTTTTCTTAGGAAAGCGGGGGCAGAAATGCGCCACATGATAGCTATTTGTATGAGACCCGGCCGGCTGTAATGGGCGTTGCCGTCCCTGCTCCATTCACTGCCCCAACCTGGGCGGCTGTCCCCAGGGCTCAGTGAGGACTGGAGGCTGGCTACAGGCAGCAAGATGATCAGGGGCTCATGGGCTCACCTTCAAGTTTGTTCTGCCCCAACTCTGTCCTCTGACAGTACAGCTTAGTGGTTAAAAGGTCTGGGTTTGAAATCGAATTTCAGTAGCCCCCCCAATCCACGAAGGATATGTTCCCAGACCCCCAGTGGATGCCTGAGACCGTGGAAGGTCCCAAACCCCCCATACATACTGTGTTTTCTCCTATACATATATGCCTAGGATGAAGTTTAATTTCTAAATTAGGCACAGTATGGGATTAACAACAATAATAAAATGGGACAACTGCTCCAATGTACTGTAATAAAAGTTATGTGACGGCTGTCTCCCTCAAAGATATCTTATTGCACTGTCCTCGCCCTTCTTCTTGTGATGACGTGAGATGATAAAATGCCTGGGTGATGACACGGAGTGATGCGAGTGGCGTGGGCACTGTGACGTGACGTCAGGCTACCAATGACCTTCTGACCGGACGTGGGAAGGAAGATCATCTGCTTCCGGGCTGCAGTGGCCTGGAAGGAACTGACACTGTGCAAAGTGAAATGCAGATGGGGGAGGGGAACCACTGTATGTGTGTTCAAATTCCGTTTGCACTATGAACTGTGTGGTTGTGGGCAAGCGACTTACGCCTTTGAAGCCTCAGTTGCTCACCCTGTAAGTGGCGCAGGCACCCACTTCACGGCGCTGCTGGGATGATGAAATGAGACCGTGCGTGCCAAGCCCCTGGCAAACACCCAGCAAGCCCTCGGTTGATGTGCCACGGTCTTATCATCATCCCGTTCCACGAGGCCTGGGATACTGGATTCCCACCCGGGGGAACAAGGACCTGGCTATAGCGGTAGAGGCAATTGTAGGAGTAGTAGTGACATTCTAGAATGAGGCATAGTCTCTGGTCTCCAAGAGGTCTAATGGGGGAGGCAGAAAAGAAGCAAAGCAAAGTGAGGTGTGCGGGATGACGGGGTAGGACGGCACACAGCAGAGCGCCTGAACCAGTCTGCAGGGAAAGCAGGGAAGACTTTCCAGAGGAAGCAACATCTAAGCTGAGCGATTCGTGAACGGCAGGGCAAAGAGTACTGAAGATCAATGGAACAGCATGTGCAAAGGTCTACACCCAAGAGAGAGCATGGTGCAGGATGGGATGGCAAGGTGCCCGATGGGGCTGGAGCGGACAGTGGGAGAGCCAGCTGCTGGTGATTAGGCAGACTGGGCAGGGCCCAAACAGGAGCCAACACATTTGAACTGGATCCTGAGAGCAAAGGGGAGATGTCAAAGGATGTGAATCAGAAAGCCCAAGGTCAGATGCTTCTTCTCTTACTCACATTGCCCACATCTAACCATAAAAGAGTCCCATCAGCTTCTCCTCCAAATACATGTGAATCTGCCCTTTTCTCTCCCTCTCCACTGCCTTCCCTGAGTCCAAGGCATTATTACAGCTCCCCTGGAGGTTTGGACAGGCCAGTTCACTGGTCTCACTGCGTCCATACTGACTCCCCTCCAAGATATTCCTCACAGACCAGCCAGAGGGATATTTATTCTTTGACCCATGGGGTATTTACAAGTGTGTGGTTTGATTTCCAAATATTTGGGATTTTCCAGATTTTCTTTTTGTTATTCATTTCTAATTGAATCCTCTTATAGTCAGGGAGCACACTCTACATGATTTCAATCCTCTCAAATTTGTGGTTCAGCATGTGGTCTATCTTGGTGAATGTCCCCTGAACCTATGAAAAGAATGTTTATTCTACAGTTGTTGGGTGGAGTAGTCTATAAATTCTAGAGCTGTCAATTAGGTCACTTGGCTGGTAATGTCATCAAGGACTTCCATGTCTGTATTGATTTTCTGTTTGTTTATTATGACCACAGGAGCTCCGTGGAGTTTTATCTCCAGACACTAAAAGGGTGGGGGACAATTGTGAAATTACTGCAAATTCACTTACAACAACAGATAGGATTAAGTTCCAATAGTTTATTTTTGCTTTTGTTTTCCTTGCCTCAGGAGACATATCTAGCAAGGAGGTGCTATGGCCGATGTCAAAGAGGTTACTGCCTGTGTTCTTCTCTAGGATTTTTATGGTTTCAGGTCTCACATTTAGGTCTTTAATCCATTTTGAATTTATTTTTGTGTATGGTCGAAGAAAGTGGTCCAGTTTCACCCTACGGTCCAGAAATTGCGCTACTAGGTATTTACCGAAAAATACAAAAATACTAATCCAAAGGGATACATGCACCCTGATGTTTACAGCATGTTATTTACAATAGCCACATTAGGGAAACAGCTCAAATGTCCATCAACTGATGAATGGATAAAGAGGAAGTAGTATATATACAATGGAATATCATTCAGCCATAAAAATCTTGCCATTTGCAATGACATGAATGGAGCTAGAGAGTATTACGCTAAGTGAAATAAATTAGAGAAAGACAAATACCATATTATTTCACTCATATGTGGGACTTAAGAAACAAAACAAATGATTATAGGGAAAAAAAAGAGAGAGGCAAACCGAGAAACAGACTCTTAACTATAGAAAACAAACTGATGGTTACCAGAGGGGAGTTGGGTGGGGGCATGGGGGAAACAGGAGATGGGGATTAAGCAGCACACTTGGTGTGATGAGCACTGGGTGATGTATGAAGTGTTGAGTCACTATATTGTACACCTGAAACTAAATTACACTGTATGTAAACTGACTGGAATTTAAATAAAAACTAAAACAAAACAAAAAACCCAGATGTGATTTGGTGACCATCACTCATTTTCACATTAATCATAGTCAATTATCAAAAGGTCAGTGTTGAAGTCTCCAACTCAGATTGTGGACTTGTCTATTTGTCTAAGTATGTTTTTTGCCTTGTAGATTTGGAAGCTCGTTATTAGATGCATACTCATTTAGGTTGGTTACATCTTCCTGACAGCTTGATCCTTATATGGTTATGAAATATTCAGGAGACTGTTTAAAAAAAAAAACCTACATTAGAAGATGCCACTTTTGGGATGCCTGGGTGGCTCAGTCATTAAGCGTCTACTTCGGCTCAGGTCATGATCCCAGGGTCCTGGGATTGAGCCCCACATTGGGCTCCCTGCTCCGCGGGAAGCCTGCTTCTCCCTCTCCTACTCCCCCTGCTTGTGTTTCCTCTCTCGCTGTGTCTCTCTCTGTCAAATAAATAAATAAAATCTTAAAAAAAAAAAAAAAGAAGATGCCACTTTCATTCTTAAACCTCTTCAAGACTTGTCACTGCACTTGAAATAGTCACACACATACCATGGCCCATAAAAGTCTCTGCAGGATGGACATGCTCTGCCCACCTCTTCCACCTCATCTTCTATCAATGGCATTCTTTCACCTCCCAGCCTAATCTAAGGATTTTCTGGCTTCAGGACTTTTCCTTATCATATCACTCTGTTAGTGTCAAAGCCAGGAGAGGCTGGGGAGCAGAATAACGTTACCGAGGCAATAAGCTCTTGATTCTGTTCCTACACATGGCCAGGGTCCTCTTGGTCAGAGATGCTCTTAAGTCTGCTGAGATAGCCACTAACATATAAATCTCTTTCAGAAGGAAAATAAGTTGAAATTATGGATTTATTTATCAAGGAATCATTTTTTGGAATGTTCTCTCATTTCACTGAGTTCATGACATTTGAGGCAAAGGAGATAAGGTTTCCAAATGTGCTTAAAAAGAGTATCTTTATAGGGGCACCTGGGTGGCTCAGTTGGTTAAGCATCTGCCTTGGGCTCAGGTCATGATCTCTGGGTCCTGGGATCAAGTCCTGCATCGGGCTCCCTGCTCAGCGGGGAGTCTACTTCTCCCTCTAGCCCTCCCCCCTGCTTGTGCTCTCTCTCTCTGTCTGACAAATAAATAAAATCTTAAAAAAAAAAAGAACATCTTTATTGACTCTGAAATACAGGCACAGCCTCTGATGCTTTAGTCAGTTTCAAGGTTTTTGAGCTATTGTTTTATTTTTATTTTTTAAAAAGATTTATTTACTTTAGAGCGGGGAGGGGTAGAGGGAGAGAGAGAGAGATCCTCAAGTAGACTCCCTGCTGAGGGCAGAGCCCGACTCAACTGGGGGCCTGATCCCAGGACCCCTGAGCCGAAATCAAGAGTCAGACACTCAAACGACTGAGCTATCCAGGTGCCCCTGTGAGCTACTGTTTTAGATAACTACCTAAAGAATCAAAACTATGATTAGTGTGAAAATGGATGATGTTCCCAAATTGTACCTGCTGATGTAAATGACTTCTCAGTAATTTAATGTTTCTCCCCTCTTTATGAGTCTGTCCATTAAGCTCCATGGAGCTTCTGTAATTTATGATAAGCACCTTCCCTGTGCTGTTAGTGAAGGGCTCCCAAAGGCTTCCCATCATGTGGGTGTTCTGGAACACCCAGCTCGGACTTATCCTTTAGATCTGAGCTCCGACGTTACCTCCTCAGTAAGGTTTCCTGGAGGGAGTAATCCCCCCACCCCTTCCCAGTCTCCTCATCGCAAAACCCTACTTCCTTCTTTCCACCACTTCTTATACCAGTGGCTTTTGTTGAATTATTTTCTCATTTATTCTTGCCTCCTTAGTGAGAATAGAAGCTCTGTGAGGGCAGAGATGCTGTGTAGACTCTAGTTAACTTCTGAAGTCCATGCGCCTAGCACAATGCCTGGCATAGAGATTAGGCATCCACTAAATATTTACATAAACTAAGAAATTCAACTGCTGAGCTGTCTCAGAACCACTCTAAAACTTTAAATATGCTTTAAGGCTGATGGTAGATGAGGATAGGTCCTGAGAAATGAGATGGTCTGTGAACAAATGAAGTATAGAGACTCAAGTTCCTGAAGAGAAAACCAACATACACCGCCCACACCAATGAATGTCCTTTGTTTGTGCGTCCAATACATCTCCCTCCTCTGTTGATGGGATAGCTAGATGCTAAGTATCTAATTCCATTTCCTTAACTCTCAAGCAGCTCTAAAAGGCCCTGACAACTGAAGGAAAAAAAAAGGAACCAGAGGAGGAAAGGCAGAACAGAAGCAAAGACAAAGAAGCCATTCAGATCCAAGCAGAACTGAACTCCAGAGAGGGACCCTTTGGAAAATGACATCAACGATAATCAGAAGAAGACAAAAAATATTTAAAGAGGGTTAAAGGAGGAGGTGGAAACCGAGAGGAGGAAAGGACAGGGTTTCAAGAAGAAGAGAAGAATAAACACTTTCTTGTTTTTGCCAGGTGAAGACATCATGTATATGGGGAAGAAAAAAAATATATATATAACATATATATATTGCTTATAACTAAAATAGCCACAATCCATCTACACAGAATCAGCAAGACACAGTGTGCATCTATAGTAAATGGGATTATGAATAAAGAAATGGTGCTCCCATGGAAAGGCACAAGAAATACAGGCATTATTTCATTGTAGGGAGACAAAGGGTTCTGGAGATGGATGGTGGTGATGCTTGCACAAGAGTGTGAATGTTCATGGTGCCACAGCACTATACACTTAAACATGGTTCAAATGGTTGAAACCATTTATACTGTATATAGTTTATAATAAAAATGGGGAAAAAGGAAACACAGGCACCATTATTACATTTTTTCAATTGAAGTTTGCTTTATACAATGAGCTTCGTGATATTACTTAACCTATTTCTACCTTTGTGAATTTTCAGTTAAGCCAAATGTATCTGCAGAGTTTTTCCAAGATCATCTTTCAGTTCCACAATTTCTATCAAGTCCCTGTCCTTTTTCGTTTCTTTTCTTTTCTTGTTTTGCAATATCAGTCCTACAGCACACTCAGAGGGGGTATAGCTCCGTGGTAGAGCATTTGACTGCAGTCCTACAGCACACTCTTCTGCAGGCAAGATGTCTATCAAAGCTGACCAAGAGGACACATTGGCCAAGAAAGGAGCAGGGGAAGCCTCCCTTCTGATACTTGCCTTCTTCTCTAACAGAGAGAGAGCCCTCACCCGGGGTGCAGAGTCTGGGAAAACGTTTGGGTGACCCCTGCCCCTTGTCATTCTACAGAAAATTCAATTGGATGGAATAGAGCTTCTACGGTTATCTGGACTTTCTGCTCTGGGACCAAAATTCCAAAGCCTCCAAACCAAAAATAGAAAGGAAAGGAAATTCTACATATCAACATAAATCTGCAATCTGGTAAAAACAAGTACCCTTTCCTCCACCATTCCTTCCTTCTCCTTTTGAAAAAACGCACACTGGACCTATATTGAAACAGGCTATTACAGACACAATAATTATTGAGGAAAGAGAAAAAGCTGAATAATAATGAACATTTCTACCAATGTCTGGGTAATCTGAGACATCCTCTAGTAAACAGAGGTGGAAATCTGAAAAATGCAAAACTGATCAGAAGAGGTTATAGCCCAAGACCCGTGTAAACAATAATCCCATAAAATAATTAGGTAAATAAGATACTATTCTGATGAAGTAACTATAATAATTATAACCACTCATATAGCACTTATTATGTGTTACTGTTCCGCTAGCTCTCCCATGTTAAATCATTTAATCCTTACAACAACCTAATGAGCCAGTACTATTATCCCCATTTTACAGATGAGGAAACTGAGACACAGAGGTTAAGTTACTTGCCCAAGGCCACAAAACTATATGAATATTCAATCAGCAGACATTTCTGCCAATAAAGTAATTTACAAATGTGAAGGAATAATAATCCCTTTGTTTACTCAGTACCTGTTGTATGTTAAGCCTCATTCTGGGCATTTCATATACATTGATGCTAGTGCCTCAACAACCTTGCTAGGGTGGTAATATTATCCCCATCTAACAGATGAGCTGAAATGGCATACCTAAGGTCACCACGAAAAAATGGGAGCACATGGGAGAAACCAGAATTCTGTGACACCAAGGCTCATGCTGATTTTCACCTAACGCTAACTGGACATGTTCACAACATGAACGATGGATGTGGTCAGTCAGAGAGTAGTTGTTCTTAAACCTCTGTGTACCTGACAATCATCTAAGAAGTTTGTTTAAAAAGATTCCCAGGCCCTACCCCCAAACTCTGAATTATTAGGTCTGGCATAGGCCCCTAGAACCTGCATATATGTATGTATGTATGTATGTGTTTTCAAATGTTTTGTTTTGAGACCATTTTAGACTTTCAGAAGAGTTATGAAAAGAGTCCAGAGAGCTCCCAGGTACTCTATACTGAGCTTCCCCCTGTGTTAACATCTGACATACCCACCGAGTCTTTGTCAAAACAAAGAAATTAACCTTGTACAACACTAATAACTGACCTATAGAATTGACTCTGATTTTAGCAGCTTTTCCACTAATTTCCTTTTTTGGTCCAAAATCCAATCGAGGATTCCACACTGCAATGAGTTGTTATGTCTTCCTAGTCTCCTCTACTGGGTGACAATTCCTCAGTCTTTCCTTGGCTTTTCACAATCTTGACACCTTTGAAGAGTACTGGTCAGTTACTCAGTAAGAGTCACTCAATCTGCTGTCTGGTATTTTCTCATGATTAGACTGAGGTTATGCACGGCTGGGAAGAATACAGCAGAGGTGAAGTACCCTCCTCAGTGTATCATATCTAGGCGTACACGATGCTGACACGTATTACTAGTGATGTGAACCTGGATCACTTGGCTCTGCCTGCTGTCTGCCAATATTCCCCACAATAAACATATTATTTTCTCCTTCATAATTGCCAAATGTCCTGCTTCTGGTTAAACATTTACCCCCTACTTTTAGCATTTGTTGGTAGATCTTACCTGCAGTCATTAGTACGATGGTGTTCTAAGGGTCATTTTCTATTTCCCTCATACTTTCTACAAGTATTCATTGGAAATCTTCCATAGGAAAGAGTTTTTTCTCCCCACTCATTTATCCTTTCTGTTATTTATTTGTATTAGTATGGGCTTATGGAAAATTATTTTATTTGGGGGGTTATAATTCAATACTTCATGATTTATTTTGTTGCCCAAGCTGTTCCAACTCTGGTCATATGGAGCTCTGTCAGATTGGTTCCTAAGCCCTTTCAATTTGACCCCTCTCCATTCATTCATTCATTCATTCTTTTTATTTTAGCACATCGTTAATTTCCAGCACCAAATACATTCTGCTTCTAGCCTCTTTCAGTGGATAGAGCTAGGAAATACATGTATGTATACTAACAAATCCATACACATATATCTATAATTATCTATCATCTCTCTCTCTCTCTCTATCTCTATCTATCTATCCATCTATCCATCTATTTATCTATTTAAAAATAGGAGTCCACATGGATACCTGATCTCAGGAGCCTGTGTGTGTTTGAGAAATAATTTATTTAAAGGTAAAGAGAATTCTGAGCTTAGATGATTAGGGTGTTGGGCTGAGATTTAAAGAACTGGGTATGGTTTTCATAAGTGAGGCTAGAGATGGCGGAGTGAAGTGCCCAGGGAATCGTCCCCAGGGTACAGTATGGAGGAGGATAACATGTACAGCATCTCAGGACAGTGGCAGAGCAGCCTGGCTGGAGTGGTAAATCATGATTTGGAAAAATGCTGAAGAACGAACAGGTGAACTCAGTTGGAATGTGTAGGGCCCTGAATAAAAGGCTGAGGGCTTGGACTTGATCCTACATGGGAAGAGAGACTCTGGGAAGGTTCTGAGCTCAGAATTCACATGCTGAGAGTAGCATTCAAAACCCAAAACTCCGGGAGTGACATGCAGGAGGGAAGGGACACAGATGGCGGGGAGCTGAGTAAAGAGGGCGATACAATCCTCCTGTTCTCTGTGGCCACTGCTGTGCTTGTCTTTTTGTATTAATGTAAATACAGCCAGACCCAGAACACCTGGTCCAAAAGAGGCCCATACCTTCATGGTGTATCTCTATGTCCTTGCAGATGTGAGCAGAGAGCTTCAATACCTTCTCAAAAGCTTTGATGTTCTTGTCTTCTTCTCTTTCTGACTGGTTCGCCATTTTAAAAAATTCTCCAAACGACACAATGCACGAATGCATGCTTGTGTGTTATAAAAATACAGAGAAGGCAGCAATCTGTGGTGTCAGAAACTCAAGTTGCTCTCTTCCTGTCTATTCTCTGCACCACCAATCCAAGCCCCCACACCCTCTCTCTTTTCATTAGAGTGAACTAATTGGTAACACTTTAGTGAACATCACCCGGATGGTTTCTACACATTTATCAATATGCCTATGTGATTGTAGTACGGCTAGGCATTCAGATCTCAACTCAGTTGTTACTTCGTCAGAGATCCCCTCCCCATCACTCTTTAAACTCATAAATTTCTCCCATAGTTCTTATTACTACCTGAAGTTAATATATAATTAACTTTTTTTTTTCTTGGTCATTCTTCCTTGATTGGGATGTAAGCTCTGTAAGAGCAGGAAATTTGTCTCTCTTGCTCCCAGTCATATTTCCAGGGACAACCACATAGTTGGGGCTCAGTAAACACCATTGAATGAATGGCTGTGTATATGTTTGTGTGCACATATATACACACACAAACATATGTGCTTTTGGACTCTTTAAAATAGCAGTGGAATCATGCTACACATACTTGCTAATTGTCTATTTTGAGGTATTTCCCTTTCATTTTGGATATGCAGAGAACAAAGGACTTCCTGTTCAATGTTGAGTTCTCAAATATGCTATTTGATAATGTTAAAATAGTTTAAGATAGGAGAGACAATCATGAACACTTGGAAAGTATTGTTCCTATGTAGTGCTTTTCCCCCGTTTTTTAAAAAATATATTGGAAATTTGTGCAAAAGTAAATCTCCATTTTTTTTAAAGATTTTTTTTTATTTATTTGACAGAGAGAGACACAGTGAGAGAGGGAACACAAGCAGGGGGAGTGGGAGAGGGAGAAGCAGGCTTCCCCGCGGAGCAGGGAGCCCGATGAGGGGCTCCATCCCAGGACCCTGGGATCATGACCTGAGCCGAAGGCAGACGCTTAACGACTGAGCCACCCAGGCACCCCTCCATTTTTTATTAAACAGTGATCTAAGATTTTAACAGTTTTGAGATTTTAAGGTTGTTCATTAAATTACCAGCTTAAGATAGGGTGGCACAGGAAACGACGAGTGTATCAATTTTTATTTTTGCTTCTATTGTGCCCTCTTGTGGAATTACATGTAACTTACATACTCATTTCTGTGAAGTTTTTTAAAAAAGAGCAGATTGTACCAATGTCATGACTACATTCACACATGGTCCCCATTAACAACCTAGACTCCTCTGATCAGTTTAATCTTTGATCTCCATGCAAACAAGAGTCAGACTGCCTCTGAACTGGGCAAATAAATGATGGCTTTGTTTAGAATGATTCTCCTAAAATTCTGGCTCATCAAACTTGTATTTGGTCTTTGATTTCATCATCTCAGCTGTGTGACCAACTGTTGTATCTGCATGCAGGACGTTTTCCACAGGCCTTGCGTTACTGAAGGTATCTGCTTTCGCTGGTGTATTCTGAGATAATGGCTCTCTCAGATCTTCCATCTGCTTCCATCCCTTTTGGCTTTCTTCCTCCTGTTATCAGGTGTTGCAATCCCAGCCAGCAAGTACACACTATCTTTCTCTGTTGACTGTAGACATCCTGTTAGCCATGGCAACTGTCATTTAGAACAGGCTAGTTTTTTTTGGTCAGATGGTGTCTCACCAGAGGATGCGTTCTCTGCTAGGGAGTTGTTGGAAACGGGATCATTGGGTCACCAGGAATCTTGGCTCTTCACAAGTATTGGAAGTTTTCTAAGAATGTTTTCCCTTTCCTTATATTTGAGAAATCCAACCAACATTTACTAAGTATTTACTGGGTATAAGGCTGGACACTTTTGTAAGCATTGTATCTTCAAATCCTCTCTACTGCCCACTGAAGCACTTGCTAAAGCCCTGGTTATAAGTACGTGCTTCTTTCCTTCCTCCCTTCTTTGGTTCATTCGTTCATTCCTTCTTTCCACCCATCCACCCATTTAAATAGTTTTACAGAGTGCCTTTTGTGAACATGTACCATGTACTACTCTAGGTGCTGGAGATCAAAGATCTTTCTCCTGATAGGGTGCACAATCTAGTGAGAGAAGTAAAAAAATAAAACAAATAAGCACATCATGTAGTATTTTAAGTTCGAAGACAGGATGGGGAAAAGCAAAGTGAGGGTGTAGAGTACAACAAAGCAAAGACATGTGTACTTTTGTTATACCCATTAAGAGTGGAAGAAGGGAAGGTTCAGGGGAGGAGGCATTTTGCAACACTTTGGTAATGTTTTGGTAATGTACAGGAGAAAACTCCAAACTGCAAGAAGTAGAGGGGAATAATTAACCGGCTAATTTCAGTAACCTCATTCGTAGAAAGGATACAGATCAGTACACTCCTCAGAGTTGTGAAGAGTTAATGAAATCATAAACCTAAAGAGCCTAGCATGTGTTAAGTGCAGCAGACATTGCATGGTCTTTCGCCACCTACCATACATTCTTCTTTCAGTGGTCTGTCCTGAAGATATATCTTAAGCCTATTTCTCAAACTATTTTCAACTGCACCTCACAGTAAGAAATGCATTTACATCATGATTCTAGCACACGCATATGTAAATACATAAAACAGAAGCAAAAATTTCAAAAATGGTATTTGCCCTTACTACATCCAATGCATGCTCATTATTCTATTCTACTTTATTTAATTTTTTCAAAATCTGATCATAATCCACGAATTGATTTGAAGAGTTACCAGTAGGTCATTTTCCACAACTTGAGAAATACGAGGGTTGAAGTTAACAAAGGCTTGGTAAACAATTAAATTGTAGATAGATAAACAGAGAGACAGGTGGACGAATTTCCACGTCTCCCACTCCTTTTCCCACTTTCATAGCTAACAACCACTTCCAATTCTTTAAATTGCTTTTTTGGATTTGTACCTTCATGTCGCTAAATAATATGCTAAAATAACAACTTTTCCTCTGACTTTATAGCACTTCTGACACCAAATGTGTCAATTCTCCAACACTGTGCATCAACTGGATGTCCTACAATTCAATTATGACACTAACTACCTGAATTAGTACAGACCCCATAGGGAAAGAGCCCTGTCTGCCAAGACTGCCCCTCACTTTAGATGCCAATCACAGTACTCAGTTCTCAGGTACCCATACTTCTGACTAACTTGGCTACAAGTACATGAGAGTTCCCATGATCTATTCCTCAAGTTGGATGATTTGTTATAATAGCTCAGAGAACTCAGAGAAACACTTATTTTTAAGGGTTTATTATAAAGGATATAATAAAGGATATAGTTGAAGAGGTACAAGGGTGAGGTTCAGAGGGGTCCCGAGCACAGGGGCTTCCATCCTCACAAAGCATGGGCTGTACCACCATCCTGGCACACGGATGGATATGTTCACCAATCTGGTATCTCTTCAAACCCCATACTTTACAGATTTTTATGGAGGCTTCATCACATGGGCGTGATAGTTTATTAAATCAATCTCTAATCTCCCTCTCCCTTCCCAGAAGATGGAGAGTAGTCTTGAAAGTTTCAAGCTTCTAATCATGCCTTGGCCTTTCTGATGACCAGCCCCCAACCAGAAGCGCACCAAGAGTTACCTCATTGGAACAAAAACCACTCATATCACCCAGGGAATTCCAAGGGATTTAGAAACTGTATATAAGATACTCCTATCACACCAATCGCTCAGGAAATTACAAGATTTTTTAGGACCTGTGTTAGGAAGAAGGTCAAACACCAAATACTAGAATAAAATATATTCCTAGCACCTGTATCACTCAGAAAATCCACAAGAGTTTTAGGAGTTATGTGTCAAAAACCAGGGGCAGAGCCCAAATATGTATTTCTTATTATGTCACACATGCCTTGTCTGGGAACTTTCTACCCTGGAAGATAATTTAGCTCCCTTTCACACAAACTCCTCACCCCGCCATGCTTCTCAGATACATACTTCTCATCCCCCCAAAGAGCATATCAGAATACTGATTGGATCAATATACAATGTTATCTTATGATGGCCAAGTAAACACTATTTCTAATCAAGCCATGGAGTGAATGAACCACAATACTTTACCTTTCTGAACAATTCTATTTTCCCTGGAATTAAGACTTGTCTTTTTCGCTGTTAACATTTTGCTTGGTTTTATACATATTTAGCAAAGTTTATTCCACAGATCCCTGACTGGCTTCGATCAGGATGCTGTGCGGCTGTCACCTTCTTTGCCTGGAGATTTCTTTTATGTCTATTTGTGGGATTCTTTGCTCCCAGGGTCCCACGTCTTCCTCTTTCTTGGTGTATACCTTCATTCTGGTGGAGCAGTCTATCAGCAGCTCCCTGAGAGAAGACTCAGAAGAGGTGAATATTTTAAAACTGTGCACATCTACAAATGTCTTGATTCTACCCATATGATTGATTTGTAGTTTGGCTGGGTGTGGAATTTTAGGTTGGAAATGATAATGCTCTGAATTTTAAAGGAATTGCTCCAATATTTTAGCAATTCCACTACTGCTATTGAGAAATCTGGAGCCCTTCTGATTTCTGATCCTTTGGATGTGAACCTTCCCCCTCTTATTGGCACCTAATATGATCCTTTCTCCCTATTGTTCTCAAAGTTCAAGTCCTTTCTTCCATTTGATCTAGCCTGCTGTTGAATCCCTTGAATTTTTCACGCAGTTACTGTATTCTTCAGGTCTTTGATTTCTGTTTGGTACTTTCTTACATTTTCTATCTTTTTGTTGAAATTCTCACTTTGTCAATGCATGGTTCTCTGACTTTGGTGAGCATCTTTATTGCTGTTATCTTTTTAGTCAGGTAAATCACTTATCTCCATTTCATTAGGTTCTGTTTCCGGAGTTTTATCCTGTTCTTTTATTTGGAACATATTCCTCAATTCCTTCATTTTATTTGACACTCTGTGTTGGTTTCTGTGCTTTAGATAAAACAGCCACCTCTCCCAGTCTTGACAGAGTGGTCTTGTATAGGAGATGAAGCTTTTTAATCAATCTCAAACTAAGCTGTGCCTAAAACCTTTGTGATGATTCAGGCCACCTTCTTTGTTCTTAGTGGTTCCCAGTAGTTGACAGTGTGCTAAGACCCATTTCGATGTAGGTGGTATGGGTATTTTCTTGCTTGCCAAATATGTAGGAATCACTCAGCTAGTTTCTAAATTTCTTTCAGAGGGAATTGTTCCATGTGTAGCAGTAGACTCAGTGTGTCCATGAGAGGAGACGAGTTCAGGAGGTTCCTATGTTGCCATCTTGGCCTAGAACCCTGAAAGTTGAAGCCAATCTACCTGATGTTGTGTGTCTTTTTTCCCCCCATTTAATGTGATTGTCTTTTGATGGGTTCCCTCAATCTGGAAATCTGTATCTTCTTGTTCTGAGAAATTTTCTTGAATTATTTTCAAGGCTGATTCTGACCCTTTGTGTTCTCTGTTCTCTCTTTTCAGAATTACTATTGTTCAGATGTTGAATCTGTCCTCTGTCTATTCGTTTCACTATTCCTCATCTCATTGTTTTTTATTATTACTCAGAACAATTTCCTCAACTTTTTCTGCAGTTTTTCGGTTGAGTTTCTCATTTCTGCTACCACATTTTGAATTTATAAACACTTTGGTTTCAGTCTCGAAAGGTTTCATTTTTTTTTTTGTAGAATCCTATGCTTTTTCATGTAATATCTCCTTTTATTTCTCGGAAGATACTGATAACAATTTCTTTAGAAGTTGTATTTATCCTGCATAGATTATTTGCTCTAAGTGGATGTTTTTTCTTTGTTTTGACCTCTGTCTTTCCTGTTAGAGGGTTTCTTTAAATGTCTAGTGATTTCTGGATTTCCATTAGTACTTAAGGATCACTTGAAAGCATATAGAGGGGACTTGTCAGCTGTGTGCTTCGGTGTAGAAAGTGCTGGCTGTGCCGCCTTGAGGGGGAATCCCCCGATGTCAGTGTCCTTAAATCCCCACAGATATTTCTTTCAAATCCCTGCCTAAAAGGCATAATTTTCCTTGCAAGGTTCTGGGAACTATGTGAGAGTAAAGGGTCTGGAGTCTTAAGATTCATAAGTAAGGTTTTTTTAAAGATTTATTTATTCATTTTAGAGAGATAGAGCACGAACTCAAGTTGGGGGAGGGGCAGACGGAGAGGGAGAGGAGTGAGTGTCAAGCAGATGCCACGCTAAGCATGGAGCCCAACATGGGGCTGGATCCCATAACTTCGAGATCATGACCTGAGCCAAAATCAAGAGTCGGATGCCCAACGGACTGAACCACCCAGGCGTCCCCATATGTAAGTTTTTGATTGAACCTCATGTTTCAATATATTGCCCTTAGTTGTGCCTTGATTTCCCTAGTCCAGAGATATTGTTTTACCTTCTCTAGAAACAAAACCTCCAGTCTTTTGCCCAGGGTAAGAATGAAGCAGAATCCCAGTTACGTGGTATAAAATAGGCAACCTGGGAGTCTAACTGCTCCTTAAATAGACTTGAATCAAACCCCATGATTTTAGGTTCATCTTTACTGTCACTTCCAAACATAGCTGGTGCCACCAAATCATTGGCCTTTTGGAGGTTGTGTCATGTAACTCAATTACTTCTGGGCTTTCCTCACTGCTGGTTAAAGATACAGATCTCTCAAGTGAGCTAAGTTGGTTACTACCATTCAAAATATATTTTGAGGGGAGGAGCAAGATGGCAGAGGAGTAGGAGACCTAAATTTCGTCTGGTCCCAGGAATTCAGCTGGATAGGGATCAAACCATTCTCAACACCTACGAACTCAACAGGAGATCAAAGAAAAGAATAGCAGCAACTGTCTGAAAAAGAAAAGCAACAACTTTCTGGAAGGTAGGACGTGCGGAGAAGTGAATCCGAGGTGATATTCGGGAGGATAGACCGTGGGGGAGGGGGCCTCCATCAGACACTTCTGGCAAGTGACAGAGCCGCGGAGCACAAAATCGGAACTTTTAGAAGTCGGCTCTGCTGAGGGACGTCGCTCCAGTGCCTAAGCCGGTGGTGGAACCCTCACAGGACAGTGTGGTCTCAGGACCCTTGGGGTCACAGAAAGACCGGGGGTGCCTGAGTGCGGCAGAGCTCCCAGGTATCAGAGCGGGGAAGCCGGCTGCAGAGACGGAGCCGAGGCACGGGCTCTCAGCTCGGGGTTGCCATAGACAGTGATCCACAGCACAGTTGGGCCACTGCTCTTCCAGCAGGGACCCAACAAGCGGCAGGTCCGGGGAGACTCCCCTTCCTCCCCAGGGGGGAGTGGCGCGGGAGTGCACTGCAGGGATCTGCTGGGTTTGGAGACTCCACACCAAGTCGTGTGCCAGAGATAGCAACATTCGGTCACAGGCCGGGTGAGCACGGAGTGCAGCCGGAGACCGGGGAGACGGGAGTGACTGACTGCCTTTCTCTGGGGGCGCACTGAGGAGCAGAGCCCCGAGTTCTCGGCTCCTCCGGGCGGAGATTGGGAGGCCGCCATTTTCACTCTCGTCCTCCAAAGCCAAATGGAAAGTTTGTAGGGAACAAAAGCTACTGAGAGCAAACCGGAGCAGATGACTTAGCTCAGACCAGCGAGGGCAGGGCAATTCTGCCTCCAGCAAAGACATTTGGGAACCACGGCAACAGGCCCCTCCCCTAGAAGATCAGCAAGAACAGCCAGCCAAGACCAAGTTTACCCATCAACGAGAATGGCAGAACTCCAGCGCTAGGGGAATACAGCACATAGAATTCATGGCTTTTTTACCATGATTCTTTAGTCCTTCAAAGTTATTTATTTATTTTTTAGCTTTCTTTTTTTTTTT
>NW_027397077.1:27762667-27818092 GCF_003265705.2 Callorhinus ursinus | reverse complement strand
TTATTTCTTTAAAATTTTGGAGGCACTTTCTTCTAACAGACCAAAATATGCCCAAAATCTAGTGTGTGGCACTGATCTGTGCACCAGCCTGATCATATTTGATCATATTTTGTTTTTGTTTGTTTGTTTGTTTGTTTTTATCTTTATCCTTATCTTTTTCTTTTTCTTTTTTCTTTCTTCTTTCTTTGCCTTTATTTTCCCCTGGTTTCAGGTCTCTTCTGATTTGTTTCGTGTATATTTTTCTGGGGTCGTTGTTACCCTGTTAGCATTTTGTTCTCTCATGCATCTATTCTCCTCTGGACAAAATGACAAGACAGAAAAAAATCACCACAAAAAAAAGAACAAGAGGTAGTACCAACTGCCAGGGACCTAATCAATACAGACATTAGTAAGATGTCGGAACTAGAGTTCAGAATGACGATTTTAAAGATACTAGCTGGGCTTGAAAAAAGCATGGAAGTTATTAGAGAAACCCTTTCTGGAGAAATAAAAGAACTAAAATCTAACCAAGTTGAAATCAAAAAGGCTATTAATGAGGTGCAATAAAAAATGGAGACTCTAACTGCTAGGATAAATGAGGCAGAAGAGAGAATTAGTGATACAGAAGACCAAATGATGGAAAATAAGCTGAGAAAAAGAGAGATAAAGAACTACTGGATCACGAGGGCAGATTTCGAGAGATAAGTGATACCAAAAGATGAAACAATATTAGAATAATTGGGATCCCAGAAGAAGGAGAGAAAGGGGCAGAAGGTATATTGGAGCAAATTATAGCAGAGAACTTCCCTAATGTGGGGAGGGAAACAGGCATCAAAATCCAGGAGGCACAGAGAACCCCCCTCAAAATCAATAAAAATAGGTCAACACCCAGACATCTAATAGTAAAACTTACGAGTCTCAGAGATAAAGAGAAAATCCTGAAAGTGTCTCGGGACAAGAGGTCTGTAACCTACAATGGTAGAAACATTAGATGGGCAACAGACCTATCCACAGAGACCTGGCAGGCCAGAAAGGACTGGCATGATATATTCAGAGCGCTAAATGAGAAAAATATGCAGCCAAGAATACTAAATCCAGCTAGGCTGTCATTGAAAATAAAAGGAGAGATAAAACGCTCCAGGACAAACAAAAACTAAAGGAATTTGCAAACACGAAACCCGCCATACAAGAAATATTGAAAGGGGTCCTCTAAGCAAAGAGAGAGTTTAAAAGTAACATAGGCCAGAAAGGAACACAGACAATATACAGTAACAGTCACCTTACTGGCAATACAGTGGCACTAAATTCATATCTTTCAGTAGTTACCCTGAATGTAAATGGGCTAAATGCCCCAATCAAAAGACACAGGGTATCAGATTGGATAAAAAAACAAGACCCATCGATATGCTGTCTGCAAGAGACTCATTTTAGACCCAAAGACACTCCCAGATTGAAAGTGAGGGGGTGGAAAACCATTTACCATGCTAATGGACACCAAAAGAAAGCTGGGGTGGCAATCCTTATATCAGACAAATTAGATTTTAAACCAAAGACTAGAATAAGAGATGAGGATGGGCACTACATCATACTTAAAGGGTGTATCCAACAAGATCTAACAATTATAAATATCTATGCCCCTAATATGGGAGCAGCCAATTATATAAGCCAACTAATAACAAAAGCCAAGAAACGCATCGACAACAATACAATAATAGTGGGGGACTTTAACACCCCCCTGACTGAAATGGACAGATCATCTAAGCAAAAGATCAACAAGGAAATAAAGACTTTAAATGACACAATGGACCAAAGGGACTTCACAAATATATTCAGAACATTCCATCCCAAAGCAACAGAATATACATTCTTCTCTAGTGCCCATGGAACAGTCTCCAGAATAGATCACATCATAGGTCACAAATCAGGTCTGAACCGGTACCAAAAGATTGGGATCATTCCCTGCATATTTTCAGACCACAATGCTTTGAAACTAGAACTCAATCACAAGAGGAAAGTGGGAAGGAACTCAAATACATGGAGGCTAAAAAGCATCCTACTAAAGAATGAATGGGTCAACGAGGAAATTAAAGAAGAATTAAAAAAATGTTGGAAACAAATGAAAATGAAAACACAACTGTTCAAAATCTTTGGGATGCAGCAAAGGCAGTCCTGAGAGGAAAGTATATAGCAATACAAGCCTTTCTCAAGAAACAAGAAAGGTCTCAAATACACAACCTAACCCTACACCTAAAGGAGCTGGAGAAAGACCAGCAAATAAAACCTAAACCCAGGAGGAGAAGAGAAATAATAAAGATCAGAGCAGAAATCAGTGAAAGAGAAACCAAAAGAACAGTAGAACAGATCAACGAAACTAGGAGCTCGTTCTTTGAAAGAATTAATAAGATTGATAAACCCCTGGCCAGACTTATCAAAAAGAAAAGAGAAAGGACCCAAATAAATAAAATCATGAACGAAAGAGGAGAGATCACGACCAACACCAAAGGAATACAAACAATTATAAGAACATATTATGAGCAACTCTATGCCAGCAAATTAGATAACCTGGAAGAAATGGATGCATTCCTAGAGATGTATCAACTACCAAAAGTGAACCAGGAAGAAATAGAAAACCTGACCAGACCTATAACCACTAAGAAAATTGAAGCAGTCATCAAAAATCTCCCAACAATCAAAAGCCCAGGGCCAGATGGCTTCCCAGGGGAATGCTACCAAACATTTAAAGAAGAATTAATACCTATTCTCTGCAACTGTTCCAAAAAATAGAAATGGAAGGAAAACTTCCAAACTCATTTTATGAGGCCAGCATTACCTTGATCCCAAAACCAGACAAAGACCCCTTCAAAAAGGAGAATTACAGACCAATATCCTTGATGAACATGGATGCAAAAATTTCACCAAAATACTAACCAATAGGATCCAACAGTACATTAAAAGGATTATTCACCACAACCAAGTGGGATTTATCCCTGGGCTGCAAGGTTGGTTCAACATCCGCAAATCAATCAACGTGATACAATACATTAAGAAAAAAAAAGAACAAGGACCATATGATCCTCTCAATAGATGCAGAAAAAGCATTTGACAAAGTACAGTATCTTTTCTGGATCAAAACTCTTCAGAGTATAGGAATAGAGGGTACATACCTCAATATCATAAAAGCCATCTATGAAAAACCCACAGCAAATACCATTCTCAATGGGGAAAAACAGAGCTTTTCCCGTAAGGTCAGGAACATGGCAGGGATGTCCACTATCACCACTGCTATTCAGACAATAAAAAGAAATAAAAGGCATCCAAATCGACAAAGAAGAAGTCAAACTCTCACTCTTTGCAGATGATATGATACTTTATGTGGAAAACCCAAAAGACTCCACCCCAAAACTGCTAGAACTCATGCAGGAATTCAGTAAAGTGGCAGGATATAAAATCAATGCACAGAAATCAGTGCCATTCCTATACACCAACAACAAGACAGAAGAAAGAGAAATTAAGGAGTCGATCCCATTTATAATTGCACCCCAAACCATAAGCTACCTAGGAATAAATCTAACCAAAGAGGCAAAGAATCTGTACTCAGAGAACTATAAAATACTCATGAAAGAAATTGAGGAAGACACAAATGGAAAAAGGTTCCATGCTCATGGATTGGAAGAATATTGTGAAGGTGTCAATGCTACCTAGAGCAATCTACACATTCAATGCAATCCCTATCAAAATACCATCCACTTTTTTCAAAGAAATGGAACAAATAATCCTAAAATTTGTATGGAACCAGAAAAGATCCCAAATAGCCAGAGGAATATTGAAAAAGAAAAGCAAAGCTGGTGGTATCACAATTCCGGACTTCAAGCTCTATTACAAAGCTGTCATCATCAAGACAGTATGGTACTGGCACAAAAACAGACACATAGATCAATGGAACAGAATAGAGAGCCCAGAAATGGACCCTCTACTCTATGGTCAACTCATCTTTGACAAAGCAGGAAGAATGTCCAATGGAAAAAAGACAGTCTCTTCAACAAATGGTTTTGGGAAAATTGGACAGCCACATGCAGAAGAATGAAACTGGACTATTCCCTTACACCACACACAAAAATAGACTCAAAATGGTTCAAAGACCTAATGTGAGACAGGAGTCCATCAAAATCATAAAGGAGAACACAGGCAGCAACCTCTTCGACCTCAGCCGCAGCAACTTCTTCCTAGAAACATCGCCAAAGGCAAGGGAAGCAAGGGCAAAAATGAACTACTGGGACTTCATCAAGATAAAAAGCTTTTGCACAGCAAAAGAAACAGTCCACAAAACCAAAAGACAACTGACAGAATGGGAGAAGATATTTGCAAATGACATATCAGCTAAAGAGCTAGTATCCAAAATCTATAAAGAACTTATCAAACTCAACACCCACAGAACAAATGATCCAATCAAGAAATGGGCAGAAGACATGAACAGACATTTTTCCAAAGAAGACATCCAGATTGCCAACAGACACATGAAAAAGTGCTCAACATCACTCGGCATCAGGGAAATCCAAATCAAAACCTCAATGAGATACCACCTCATACCAGTCAGAATGGCTAAAATTAACAAGTCAGGAAACGACAGATGTTGGCGGGGATGCGGAGAAGGGGGAACCCTCCTACACTGTTGGTGGGAATGCAAGCTGGTACAGCCACTCTGGAAAACGTATGGAGGTTCCTCAAAAAGTTGAAAATAGAGCTACCATATGACCTAGCAATTGCACTACTGGGTATTTATCCCAAAGATACAAATGTAGGGATCCAAAGGGGTACGTGCACCCTGATGTTTATAGCAGCAATGTCCACAATAGCCAAACTATGGAAATAGCCAAGATGTCCATCGACAGATGAATGGATAAAGAAGAAGTGGTATATATATATATATACAATGGAATATTATGCAGCCATCAAAAGGAATGAAATCTTGCCATCTGCAATGACGTGGATAGAACCTGAGGGTATTATGCTGAGCGAAATAAGTCAATCAGAGAAGGACATATATAATATGATCTCACTGATATGAGGAATTCTTAATCTCAGGAAACAAACTGAGGGTTGCTGGAGTGGTGGGGGGTGGGAGGGATGGGGAGGCTGACTGATAGACATTGGGGAGGGTATGTGCTATGGTGAGCACTGTGAATTGTGTAAGACTGTTGAATCACAGACCTGTACCTCTGAAACAAATAATACATTATATGTTAAAATAAAAAAGAAGAAGATAGCAGGAAGGGAAAAATGAAGGGGGGTAAATTGGAGGGGGAGACAAACCATGAGAGACTATGGACTCTGAGAAACAAACTGAGGTTTCCAGAGGGGAGGGGGTGGGGGTATGGGTTAGCCTGGTGATGAGTATTAAAGAGGGCACGTACTGAATGGAGCACTGGGTGTTACACGCAAACAATGAATCATGGAACATTACATCAAAAACTAAAAAAAAAAAAAAAAAAAAAAAATCCAAAATATATTTTTAGCTTTAATTTCCTCCATTCCTGTTCTTTTGTCTTAGAATAGAAGGTTTATGCTCTTTAAAAAAATGAATTACGAATTTGAGTATAGTTTTAGGAAAGAATGAATTTCAATACAAATGTTTTGCTTGCCATTTCTAATCAAATGCAAGCCTATGTGATTAAACTTCTCTTCCATTCTCAGAGCCCCTAACATCCTTTCAATCAAGTCTTCTGATTAACTCACCGAGTCAATTACGATTGCCTGAAACCAAAGAATTATGTTAAGATAGGCAATCAACAAATATTAGTGTTGATTCTTATGCTATGCTTTATAACAAACATGGTGATTCCAGAACTACTAGGATGGTAATCATGTTGGGGACAAAAAGACAATTAACTACCATGTGTCTGATATTATAATAGTAGTGTTCTCTGCTGGAGCATGTTATAATTGTTCTATGTTGGTTATGGTTTGGCCAACTAGACCAAAAAACTTTTTGTTGCTATTAAGCAAGATAAGGTCCTTTTGGGAAAAAAGTTAATAATCTCAGTGGTTTCATGCCACATACCAGTCCTCATAATAATAGCAATTATAATAAAAATAGTAGCTCATACTTACTATGTACCAGGCACAATTCTTAAGGATGTTAAATATATTAGCTAATTTAAATTTTCACAACACCATTGTTGTGTTGGTAATATTCTTATTCCCATTTTACAGATGAATAAATTAAGGCAAATAAAAGTAATTTCCCCAGGTTTCAAAGTGGTAAGTGGTAGAAGCAAGAAGCAAGATCTGAATATATTTGGGCTGTTTTAGAGTCTGCGGTTTTGTTTTTTGTTTTTTTTTTGAGAGAGCAAGCAAGCATAAACAGGGGAGGGGAGGGGCAGAGGAACAGCGAGAGAGAGAATCTTAAGCAGGCTCCACACTCAGTGCAATATGGGGCTTGACCTCAACGACCCTGAGATTGTGACCGGAGCCAAAACCAAGAGTCAGGCACTTAACTAACTAAGCCAACCAGGCACCCCCAGAGTCTGTGGTCTTAACAACCACACCATACTGTCTCTATATATCTCAAATTAATTTCTATCTCCTTTAAATTCTTCCTAGTACTGTGGCTATTAAGTTTCTTAAAGGCCCTGCTGTGTGTGTGTGTGTGTGTGTCCGTGTGTATTCTTCATACTAACAAAGTAAAACAGCCTCTTTGAAGGCTTGAGAAATGTTACAGAACTCGTCATGTTTTTAAGATTTTATTTATTTATTTATTTGAGAGACAGAGTGCATGCTCCAGTGGGGGGAGGGGCAGAGGGAGAGAACCCCAAGTGGACTCTGCACTGAAAGAAGAGTCCAACTTGGAGCTCGATCCCATGACCCTGAGATCACAACTGGAGCCAAAATCAAGAGCCATTCAACCAACTGAGCCAGCAGGTGCCCCAGAACTAGTCATTCTTACATCACATAGTTATTTGTTTGTCCTCTCCAGCATGTCTGCTTTCATCTTCTGACAAGAGTAACTGTCTTTCCTGTGAAAAAACCAAATCTCTGTGGTTCAGATGCTGGGAACCCCTGTTGCCCATCGATGAGAATGTGATTTATTTATTTTTTTTTAAATTTTATTTATTTATTTGTCAGAGAGACAACGAGAGCACAAGCAGGGGGAGTGGCAGGCAGCGGGAGAAGCAGGCTCCCGCTGAGCAGGGAGCCCGATGCGGGGCTCCATCCCAGGACCCTGGGATCATGACCTAAGCTGAAGGCAAATGCTTAACTGACTGAGCTACCCGGGCATCCCGAGAATGTGATTGAACTTGGGCTAATCAGAGTACCTTATCTTTCTGGCCATAACAACTGTCCAGGGATGAGCACATGAGCGGTGCAGGGGCAATCACAATATACCCTGGGATTTTTATGACAGTTATTAAGTACCATGCTTTTGTTTTCTCTTATGACAGCTTTACTGAAATATAATTTACATATTAATTCATCCATTTAAAGTGAATGATTGGTTTTTAATATATCACAGAGTTGTGCAACATCATCACAATCTAAGTTTAGAACATTTTCAGCACCTCAAAATGAAATTCTTTACACATTAGCAGTCAGTCCCTACTCTCCCCAACCTAATTAGCCTTAGGCAAGCATTAATCTACTTTCTATCTCTATAAATAGATTTGCCTATTCAGGACATTTCATATAAATGGAATCATATGTGATTTTTTTTTAAATTTTATTTATTTATTTATTTGACAGAGAGAGACACTGCGAGAGAGGGAACACAAGCAGGGGGAGTGGGAGAGGGAGAAGCAGGCTTCCTGCGGAGCAGGGAGCCTGATGCGGGGCTCAATCTCAGGACCCTGAGCCGAAGGCAGATGCTTAATGACTGAGCCACCCAGGCGCCCCAATATGTGATTTTTTGAATGCCTCCTTTCACTTAGCACATTTTCAAAGCACACCCATACTGTAGTATTTATCAGCACTTCTTTTCTATTTACTGCCAAGTACTATTCCATTTCATGAACATACTATATTTTATTTATCCAGTCAACAGCTGATGGATGTTTGGGCTATATCCATCTTTTAGCTCTTAAGTATAATGCAGCGATGAATATTTGTGTACATATGTTTTCATTTCTCTCCATTATCTAGAAGTGGAGTTGTTGAGTCATCTGGTAGCTCTATGTTTAATCTTTTAGGGGGAAATGGCAGACTGTGTTCCAAAGCAGCTGCACCAGTTTACGTTCTCACCAGCAGTGCACAAGGGTTCCAGTTTGTCCACATCCTTGCCAACATTTGCTATAATGTCTTTTTGATTACAGCCATCCTCGTGGTGTGAAGTGGCATCTCAATGTGGTTTTGATTTCATTCCCCTGATGACTAATGATGTTGAGCATCTTTTCATATGTATATTTCCCCTTTTTATATCTTCTTTGGAGACACATCTATTCAGATCCTTTGCCCATTTTTTAATTGGGCTATTTATCTTTTTATTATTGAGCTGTAAGAGTTATTTATATATTCTAGATACTAGTCCCTTATCAGATATGTGATATGCAAATATTTTCTCCCATTCTGTGGATGTCTGTATACTTTCTTGATGGTATTATTTGAAGCACAGAAGTTTTCAATTTTGATGAAGTCCAAATTATCCAGTTTTTCTTTTGCTGCTTGTGTTTTTAGTATCATATCTAAAAACAAAACAAAACACTCTCTAATCAAAGATCGTGAAGATTTACTCCTATGTTTTCTTCTAAGACTTTTACATTTTTAGCTCTTATATTTAGGTCCTTGATCCATTTCAATTAATTTTTGAATATGGTATGAGGTAGGGAATACAACTTCATTCTTTTGCATGTGGATATCCACTTTTTCTGGCACTTCTGTTGAAAAGACTATTCTTTCCCCATTGAATTACTCCGTAACTATGAGGGTTTATTTCTGGACTCAATTCTCTTCCATTGGTCTATATGTCTATCCTTATGCCAGTACTGCATTGGCTTGGTTACTGTCCCTTTGTAGTAAATTTTGAAATCAGGAAGTTAGAGTCTTCTGGCCTTGTTCACCTTTCCCAAGATTGTTTTGGATATTCTGGATTCCTTGAATTTTTCTTTCTTTCTTTCTTTTTAAAATTTTTATTTTTTTTATTTTTTTTTAAAGTTTATTTATTTGAGAGAGAGAGAGAGAATGAGAGATAGAAAGCACGAGAAGGAAGAGGGTCAGAGGGAGAAGCAGACTCCCTGCTGAGCAGGGAGCCCGATGCGGGACTCGATCCTGGGACTCCAGGATCATGACCTGAGCCGAAGGCAGTCGCTTAACCAACTGAGCCACCCAGGCGCCCCTTTCTTTCTTTTTAATAAAGATTATTTTTTAAGAGCAGTTCCAGACACACAACAAAATTAAGGTACAGAGATTTCCCCTATACCCCCTGTCTCTACGCATGCATAGTTTCCCCTATTATCAACATCACTCACCAGAATGGTGTATTTCTCACCAACGATGAACCTACATTAACACAGTGTAATCACCCAAAGTCCATACTGTACATTAGGGTTCACTTTTGGTGTTGTACATTCTATGGGTTAGGACAAATGCATGGTTACATATATTCATCATTATAATATCATATAGAGTACTGTCACTACCCTAAAAATCCTTGGTGGACTACCTGTTCATCCATTCCCCCTGGCTGTCCCCCAACCAGGCAAATATTTTTACTGCTCCATAGCTTTGCCTTTTCCAAAATGTCATATAATTGGAATCATACAGTGCATAGCTTTCTCAGATTGGCTTCTTTCACTTAGTAATACACATTTAAGTTTCCTCATGACTTTTCATGACTTGATAGCTCAATTCTTTTTCAGCACTGAATAACATCCCATTATCTGGATGTGCTACAGTTTCTTTATCCATTCACCTGTTGTGGGACATCTTGGTTGCTTCCAATTATGAATTGGTTGCTCGCAATTATGAATAAAACTGCTATAAACATTCAAGCGCAGGTTATTGTGTGGACATAAGTTTTCAGCTACTTTGGGTAAATACCAAGAAGTGCAACTGCGAGGTCCCATGGTAAGGGTAAGTTTCATTTCGTAAGAAACCACCAAAGTAGATCCCAAAGTGGCTGTACCATTTTGCATTTCCACCAGCAATGCATGAGAGTTTCTGTTGGTCCACACCCTCATCAGCACTTGGTGGTGTCAGTGTTCCAGATTTTGGCCATTCTAATGTATGTGTAGTGGTATCTCATTATTGTTTTAATTTTCATTTATCTGATGATATATGATATAGAGCATCTTTTCATATGCTTATTTGCCATCTGTATAATTCCTTGATTAGGGGTCTGTTAAGGTCTTTGGTCCATTTTTAAATCAGGTTTTTTTTTTTTAACTTAATGGCTTTATTATTATTTTTAAAGATTTTATTTATATATTTATTTATTTGACAGAGAGAGACAGAGAGAGAGAGAGAGAGAGCACAAGTAGGCCAAGCAGCAGGCAGAGGGTGAGGGAGAAGCAGGCTCCCGGCCGAGCAGGGAGCCTGACGCGGGGCTTGATCCCAGGACCCTGGGATCATGACTTGAGCTGAAGGCAGACACTTAATTGACTGAGCCACCCAGGCACCCCAGGTTGTTTGTTTCTTATTGTTGAGTTTTATATTTTGGATATTTTGGATGACAGTCTTTGTATATTTTGGATAACAGTCCTTTTGTATATTTTGTATTTTTGTATATTTTGTATACAAAATATTTTGTATATTTTTGTTTGTATATTTTGGATAACAGTCCTTTACCAAAAATGTCTTCTACAGATATTTTCTTCCAGTCTATAGCTTGTCTTCCCATTCTCTTGATAATGTCTTTCAGGGAGCAGAAGTTTTAAAATTTAATGAAGTCCAGCTTATAAATTATTTCTTTCAAGGATCATGTCTTTGGTGTTATATCTAAAAAGCCATCACCATACCCAAGGTCATCTAGGTTTTCTCCTATGTTATCTTCCATGAGTTTTATAGTTTTGCATTCTGTATTTCAATATCTGATCCATTTTGAGTTAATTTTTGTGAAGTATGTAAGATCTGCAACTATATTTATTATTTTGTGTATGGATATCCAGTTGTTCTAGCACCATTTGTTGAAGAGACTATCTTTGTTCCACTATATTGCTCCTTTGTCAAAGATCAGTTGACTATACTTATGGGGTCTATTTATAAGCTCTCTATTCTGTTCCACTGATTATTTGTCTATTCTTTTGCCTATACCACTCTGTTTTGATCACCATAGCTTTAGAGTAAGTCTTGAAGTTGGGTAGCATCAATCAACCAACTTTGTTCTTCTCCTTCAATATTGTATCGGCTACTCTGAATCTTTTGCCATATGAACTTTAAAATCAGTTTGTTGTCACGCGTAAGATAACTCGGTGAGATTTTCATTGGGATTGAATCTATAAATCAATTTGGGAAGGAGTGATATCTTGACAATATTGAGTATGCCTATCCTATTAAGATCCTAAAGCTTACTTTTAAAGATCCATGAAATATGAAATGAGCTGTAAGGTTTTTTGTAGTTTTTATCAAGTTGATAAAGTTCCCTTTAATTCCTAGTTTACTGACAATTTTTTATCATGAATAAATGCTGGATATTGTCAAATGTTTTTTTTCTGCATCTATTGATAAGATCACATGATTTTCCTCTTTTAGCCTGATGATGTGATGGGCTACACCAATTTACTTTTTAATGCTGAACTATCCTTGCATACCTGGGATAAATCCCACTTGGTCATGGTGTATAAATCTTTGTGTGCTTTTTAAAAATTTGATTTGCTAATATTTTATTGCGGATTTTTGCCTCTATGTTAATAAGAGCTATTAGTCTGTAGTTTTCTTATTATGTCTGTCTGATTTTGCATTAGAGGAATGGTGGCCTCACAGAATGAGGAAGTATTCCTTCTTCTATCCTCTTAAAGAGATTATAGAGAACTGGTATAACTTCATCCTTAAATGGTGTTTTTTGTTTGTAAGGTTATTAATTACTGATTCAATTTTTGAAAATTCCTTTTTTAAAAAAAGATTTATTTATTTCAGAGAGAGAATGCATGCACGTCAGGGGAGAGGCAGAGCGAGAGAATCTTCAACCAGACTCCCCACTGAGTGCAGAGCCCAATGCAGGCCCAATCCCAGAACACATGAGATCATGACCTGAGCTAAAATCAAGAGTTAGACACTCAACTGAATGAACCACCCAGGCACCCCTGATTTAATTTCTTTAATAGACATAAGCCTGTTCAGATCATCTATTTTTTTCTTGTGTGACTTTTGATGGTTTGTGTCTTTCAAGGAGCTGATACATTTCGTTTAACTTATCAAATTTGTGGTCTTGGAGATGTTAGTACTTTTTAAATTATACTTTTAATGCTCATCAAAAGGAATCTGTAGTAATGATGTCCCCTCTTCCTAATATTAGTAATTTGTGTCCTCTCTGTTTTATATTTAATTAGCCTGACTAGAAGCTTACTGATAATATAGTCCCTTGGATTTCCGTTTGAATTTTAGGAGCACCTTGGCACTTTCTGCAGTGAAGCCAACTGGGATTTTCCTAAAACTGTATTGAATATACAGACAATGTTGAGGACTAATGCCATCTTAACAATATTAAGTCTTTTGACCTATGAACATGAGCCTTCTTTCCATTATTACACTCTTTAATTTCTTTCAACAACTCATAATTTTCAGAGTATGAGTTTTACACTCGCATTGTTAAATTTATTAAGTATTTTATTATTTTTGTTACTATAAATGGAATTTTTTTTTTATTTTATTTCTGGATTGCTCATTGCAAGTGTTTAGAAATACAGTTGTTTTTGTGTCTTGGTCTTGTATCTTGCAACCTTACTAAATTTTATTAGGTCTCATCATTTTTCAAATGGATTCCCTAGGATTTTCTATATATGATATGATGCCATTTGAAAAGAGATAGTTTTACTTCTTTCTTTCAAATCAGAGTTCACTCTATTCCAGCCTGAATGCCCTGACTAGAACTTCCAATACAATGATGAATAGAAATTTTGAGAGCCTATAACTATTTTTGTGATCTTAGAGGTAAAGTATTCAGTCTTTTACCATTAAGAATGATGCTAATTGTAAGGTTTTTGTAGATGCCCTTTATCAGGTTAAGAATGTTCTCTTCCATTCCTAGGGCTGAATGTTTTTATCACAAAAGTATATTAGATTTTGTCAAATTTGTTTCTGCATCTATTGAGATGTTCATGACATCTTTAATCTGTTTATATAGTACATTACATCAGTTGATTTTAACATGTTAAACCAACTTTGTGTTCCTGGGAAAAATTCCACTTGGTAATGGTGTAAAATCCTTTTTTGAGTTGCTGGATTCTATACAGTAGTATTTGTTGAGGATTTTTCCATCTACATTCATGAGTAATTGCTCTGTAGTTTTCTTTTCTTGTGATGTCTTTGGTAACAGGTTAATACGTGGCCCAATAAATAACTGGGAAATATTCTCTTCTTTTCTGTTTTTTTAATTAATTAATTTTTAAGAGAGGGAGAGAGAGGCAGAGGGAAGGGCAGAGGGAGAGGAAAAAAGAGAATCTTAAGCAGGTTCCACACCTAACACAGATCTCATGACCCTGAGATCATGACCTGAGCTGAAATTAAGAGTCAGACGCTTGACGAATAAGCCACCAGGCACATCTCTGGTTTTTTTGTTTGTTTGTTTGTTTTTTAAAGAGATTGGAAAGAACTGGTATTAATTCTTTAAATGTTTGGTAAAACTCACCAATGAAGCCATCTAGTCCTGAGCTTTTCTTCAAGGGTTTTAAAAAATTACTAATTCAAAGTTGTCCATTTAGTCTAATTGTCATTCAGTTATTTAGAGTATTGCTTTACAATTCCTTTTATATCACTAATGCTGGTATTCATCTTCCTTCTTTCATTCCTGCCTCTAGTAATTTGAGTCTTCTTTTTCTCTCTTGCTCAGTCTAGCTAGAGGTCAGTTTTTTTAAAAAAAAAAGATTTTATTTATTTGAGAGAGAGAGAGCATGAGCAGGGGGAAGGGCAGAGGGAGAGTGAGAAGCAGACTCCTCAGTGAGCAGGGAGCCCGATGTGGGGCTCGATCCCAAAACCCTGAGCCCCTTTTGACCTGAGCCAAAAGCAGACGCTTAACTGACTGAGCCACCTAGGTGCCCCTGTCAATTTTGTTGATATTTTCAAATAATCAACTTTAAGGCCTGTGATTATCCTCTATTCTTTTTCTATTCTCTACTTCATTATTTTTTACTCCAATCTTTACTAGTTCCTTCCTTGTTCTTGCTTGGAGTTAGTTTGTTCTTCCTTTTAAAGTGTCTCAGGCATAAAGTTAAGTTACTGATTTAGAATCTTTCCTCATTGGTAAAGTAGCAGTTCACAACTATAAATTTCAATCCAAGTACTGCCTTGGCTGCTCTCATAAGTTTTGGTATACATATTTTCATTTTCGTTTATCTCAAAGTATTTTCTTGGTTTTGTTTGTTTGTTTTTAAGTAGGTCCACACCCAGCATGGAGCCCAACATGGGGTTTGAACTCATGACACTGAGATCAAGACCTGAGCTGAAATCAAGAGTTGGACACTCAATCAACTGAGCCATCCAGGCGCCCCTCCATATCTCAAAATATTTTCTAATGTCTTCTGTAATTTCTTCTTTGACCTAGTGGTTATCTAGGAGTGTGTTGTTTAATTTCCACCTATCTGTGAGCTGCCCAAATTTCTTTCTGTTATTGACTTCTAATGTCATTCCACTGTGGTCAGAGAACATACTCTGCATGACTTCAATCCTTTTAAATTCACTGAGGCTTGTTTTATGGCCTAACATATGGTCTATCCCAGGAATGTTCCATATGCACTCAGAAGAATGTGTGTTCCCCTGGTGTTGGGTGGAGTGTCCTATAGATGTCTGTTGGTCCAGTTGGTTTAAAGTGTTATTCAAGTCTATTTCCTTGTTGATGATCTACCTATTGTTTAACCCATTATTGAATGTGGGGCATTAAAGTCTCCCATTATTATTGATGGATTGCCTATTTCTCTTTCCAATTCTGTCAGTTTGGGCTTCATGTATTTGGGGGCTCTGTTGTTAGATGCATATATATTTATAATTGTTATATCTTCTTTATGGATTAACATTTTTAGCATTTAATGTGCCTGTTTTTCTCTAATAATTTTTTTCAGTTCTATTTTGTCTGATATTAGTATAGCCACTTTAGCTTTCTTGTGGTTGCTGTTTGATTGACATCTTTTTCCATCTTTTTGCTTCCAACCTATTTGTATCTTTGGAACCTAAGGTATGTCTCCTACAGATAACACTTATTTATTTGGATTATATTTTTTTTATCAACTATTTCTGGCAATTTCTGCCTTTTGATTGGATTGTTTTATCCATTCTCATTTAATGTTACTGATGTAGTTGAATTTATGTCTGTCATTTTCCTTTCTGTTTTCAATATGTCTCATGTGTTTTTTTGTTCTTCTGCTCTTCCTTTGCTGCTTTCTTTTGCAGTGAGTGGATATTTTTTAATGTAGCATTTTAATTTAGTGATTTGTTCTCACCATATTTTTCCTCAGCAATTGTTCCTGGGCTTACCATATATGTCTTATTAAAATACACTTCAGGGGCACCTGGGTGGCTCAGTTGGTTAAACGTCTGCCTTCGGCTCAGGTCATGATCCCAGGGTCCTGGGACTCGAGCCCCGCATTGGGCTCCTTGCTCCACGGGGAGCCTGCTTCTCCCTCTCCCTCTGCCTGCCACTCCCCCCTGCTTGTGTTCACTCACTCTCTCTGCCAAATAAATAAATAAAAATAAATAAAATACACTTCAGATTTATACTAACTTAATTCCAATGAGATATACAAATGTTAGTCCTATACAGCTCTATTCTCTTGTCTCCATTTTATGTCATTGTGATACATATTACATCTATACATGTTACAAATCCAATAATATATTGTTAAAATTGCTACTTCATGTAATTGTATGTGTTTTAAAGAAGCTGAGAGGAAGGAGAGCAAGGATATATTTATGGAGTTTGTTATATTCACATTCTTCTACCATTTCTGATTTTCTTTATTTGTTCCTGTGGATTTTAATTACTATCTGGTATCACTGTCTTATTCCACACAACTTTCCTCCACTCCAACCTCCTTTGTGCTATTATTGTTAAATATATTACATTTCTATGTTACAGTCCCAACAATACAGTTATATACATATTGTTTTATACCATTGTTTTTAAAATCAATTAAGAGAGTAAAGGATAAGAAATATTCATCATAGGGGTACCTGGCTGGCTCAGTTGGTAGGGCTTGGGACTCTTGATCTCGGGGTTCTGAGTTCAAGCCCCACACTGGGTGTAGAGGTTACTTAAAAACAAAATCTGAAGGGTGTTTGGGTAGCTCAGTCAGTTGAGTGTTTGACTCTTGATTTTGGCTCAGGTCGTGATCTCGGGGTCATGCGATCAAGCCCCGTGTCAGGCTCCGTGCTCAGCACTGAGTCTGCTTGAGATTCTCTCTGTTTCTCTCTCTCTGCCCCTCCCCGTGCTTGTGCTCTCTAAATAAATAAATAAATGATAAATAGATAAAATCTTAAAAAATAAAATGAAATAAAAAAAGAAGTATTCATTTTAATGTTTTCTATACAATTGCCTTTATTCATGCTCTTTTTTTTTAAAATGTGATTTTGAATTACTGTCTGGAGTCACTTGCTTTCAGCCTAAAGAACTTCCTTAGTATTGCTTAGAAGGCAGTTCTGCTAGCAACAAATTATCTCAGTTTTCTTTACTGGGAATGACTTGATTTCACCTTTATTTTCCCTCTGCAAAAAAGCTTTATTGTTTCCATTTCATCCATGGCTTGGGAGAGGGCTCCAGGGTGGTTAAAAAGCTGCCTAGTGGTTGCAGGAAGAGGCCCAGGCACAAACCTGGCATGAGGGGGATGCCAGAGGGGTCCCTCAAAGGCTGCTGGGCTTCAGAGGGCTCTCAGTCATGCTTGAGGGTGAGCCTTTTGAATAGATACTTGCCGAGCCCAGCTTGGGGGCCAGGTTAGACAAGTCCTTGCCCATCTTCCTGATGAGTTTCACCTCCTCAACTAGAAAGTGGTTTTCCAGGAAATCACAGAGATGGGGGTCTGTGTGGGCAGGACCCATGGCATACAGATCCAAAAGGGCCTGGTTCAGGTTCTTCTGTAGAACCAGGGGGACTTCCTTGGGATCCAGGGTTTTATCCCACTCATCTTGGGATGGCTTCTGCACGTCCCGGAAGAGGGCGTGGCTGCCACACTGGTTTTTCATCTTCAAGAGATGCTCAGTGCCCTCATTTCGCCTAGCCGACTAGTGGAAGAAGGGGCCCACGCACTCCAGAGCCACGTCTTCACAGTGGAAATAGAGGCCCAGAGAGAGGTAGGTGTAGGAGGCCAGCAGATGCATGCTGATCAGTCAGCTGACAGCAGCCTCCACCTCTGTGGAATAATTCTGACAAATCTGGGAGCTCATGGTTGGTTGGTAATAAGGAGCGTAGCTCAAAATAGGGTATTGGCTGGTCCCAGAGACAAAGGGTAGCAGAGAAGATGGCTCTGAAGGTTGTGACCAGAAAAAAGGTTGGAGGGTGGTCAGAGGGTGAAGGGGTGACCCTGGGTCTGTTCCGTCCAAACACTGCTGAAGCAAGAGACAGATCTGCAGGACTGCTGGATGCACTGCCTATTCTACCTTCATTTTTAAAATAGTTTTGCTATGGGGTGCCTGGGTGGCTCAGTCAGTTAAGTGTCTGCCTTCAGCTTAGGTCATGATCCCAGGGTCCCAGGATGGAGTCCCACATCAGGCTCCTTGCTCAGTGGGGAGTCTGCTCCTCCCTCTACCTGCCACTCTGCCTACTTGTGCTCTCTCCCTCTGTGTGTCAAATAAATAAATAAATAAAATCTTAAAAAAAATAGTTTTGCTAGATATAAGATTTTGGGTAGACAGTTTCCCCCCACCTTTTGGCACTTCAAATATGTCATCCCATGGCCTTCTGCCCTCCACAGTATCTAACGAGAAATTTACTGTTAATCTTAATGGAGTTCCCTTGTATGAAACAAGTTGTTTGTCTCTCGCTATTTTTAAAACTTTATCTCTGCTTTCAGGATTTTTTACTATGATTTATCTGCACATGGCTCTCTTTGAGTTTATCTTAGAGTTCTTTGAACTTTGATGTGTACATTGTTTTTCATCAAACTTGCAAGTTTTCAACCATTATTTCTTCAAATAGCTTTTTCTATTCCTTTCTCTCTCTGCTCTCCTTCTGGCGCTCCCAACACGCATATGCTGGTGTGCTTGATGTGGTGCACATTTCTCTCAGTCTCTGTCCAATTTTATTATTTTTCCCTATTCCTTGGACCGAGTAAACTTTATTGATTTATCTTCAAATTTACTAATTCTTTCTATTTTAATTTCAAATCTGCTGAGAGCTCCTTTAATGATTTTTCATTAATCATTATACCTTTTAACTCCAGAATTTCCACCTAGATCTTTTTAAAAATAATTTTCATCTCTTTATTGATATTCTTAATTTCATGAAACACTGTCATCATATCTTACTTTACTTTTTTTAATTTAAATTCAATTAGCCAACATATTAGTTTCAGATGTCATCATTAGTTTCAGATTTCATCATTAGTTTCAGATGTCACGTTCAGTAATTCATCAGTTGTGTATAACACCCAGTGCTCATCACATCATGAGCCCTCCTTAATCAATTTACTTCTTTAAGTATGGTTTCCTTTTGTTGCTTGAACATATTTATAATGGCTGCTTTGAAGTCTTTTTCTTTTTGTGTGTGTGTGTGCGCATGTGTGTTAGATTGCTTTTAATTACTGACAGCTGGGGAGGGCTGGGGGCTTGTGGTGGTGGTGCCCCTACCCTCCTGGTCAGACTCTCAGGGACCAGACCAGTGCCCACAGGTCCTGAGCCCACACCAGCAGACCCCCAGGGCTGTGCTGTGTCCCCCAGGGATGAGACCCCAGCAAGTGAGCAGGGCGAGGCCTGGCCCCCAAAAGGGTGAAGTCTTTTTCTATTAAATCTGACATCTGGGTCTTATCACAGGCATCTTCCATGGCTTGCATTTTCTCCTGTGAATGAGTCACACTTTCCAGTTTCTCTGAATGCCTCATACTTTTTTGATGAAAAAATCTGGATAAATATATTTAGCATGTTAATAAATGACAGCATGATAATATAGTTTAGGATATGTTAAATAATATATTTTAGCAACTCCAACCTACAGGGCTTATTGATGTTGTTTGCTCATTTATTTGTTTAGCATCTTGCCTGGACTATTTTAGTGAAGTCCCTTTCACCCACTGCATGCAACCTATGATGTTCCTCAGTGGGTGTGGCCTTGGGCATGAAATGACAGTGGTTTTATCACCTATCTTTGACTCTCTAATCTTTCTGTTAAACTGTCTGTTGCTGTTGGTATTAAACCCAGCTACTAGCCTCCACTAATTGCCAGCTGATTGCTCTATTGCTTTTGAGACATAAATTGCTCCTCCATCTGATACAATGAAATTTAGGCTCATTTGCAGGATTAATTTTTAAGGCCAGTCTTTGAACATCGTTCTGCCACCAAGAGGGCACTTTTTATCTGTCTCTTTCCCTGGTTCTCCCTTATAAACTAACCAGCCTATATTTTAGTTTGTTGCTCTCATGAAGCTACCAGCTTCCTCTCAATTACGAAGCCCCAGAACCTTGTCCACATTTTCCTGGAACTTAAACTCTGTGATACAGAGATGAGAACTGCTGATGACCTGCCCCTCCTAAGGCAATACCATATCCCTCAACTGGGAACTGGGGAGAAAAGGATCCCTGTATTCTTGACTGAATTATCTAGAGTTGACTTTCCATCATGCTGAGTTGGAAGAAGAAATGGAGGGAGTAGGTTGTGGTTCAAATGTCACAGATTCTTTTTTTCTACCAAGTTTTAGTGTATCAGAGAAAAAAAAACCCCAGTATGTCTGACTCCATGCTACTTCTATTTCCCTTGCTGCTGTGACCTACAGCTTAGAAACTTCTGCCTTAGCCCTGCATGTATGTAGGCATGTTAATGATTGAAGAAATTTTGCTAACAGCTAAGATTTGCAAAAACTGTTTTCTACCCAAAATCTACCTCACCCAAGGAGATAAGGAAGCACATAAATGACTATGCTATGCTTAACATTTACAGGAATGACATGACCAGATTCCTGTACACAAAGATCAACTGACCAAGGACAAACCAGTTTTATGACCTCCCTCAAATAACTACAGACATCAGTTACCTTCTGACTCCAACCCCCTCGTATTTCCCCCCTTTGCTAACATAAAAGAAACTTGAATTTCATGCCAAGGGGAGATGGTTGTTTAGGACAACAGTCTATATCTCCTTGGTTTGCTGGCTTTCCAGATAGAGTCATTTTCCTTACCCCAACATCTTGCCTCTAGACTTGTGGGCCTGTCATGTAGTGAGCAGAACAAGCTTGGACTTGGTTACATTAGTAGACTTTCTTGAATAATCTGTTTCCTCATTTGCTTAGGCCCTCAGCACAATGTCCAAAGATTCTAGATAATTGCTTTAAAAATAATTTTCACCAGGGTTGCCTGGGTGGCTCAGTTGGTTAAGTGTTCGACTCTTGATTTCAGCTCAGGCCATGATCTCAGGATCGTGAGACTGAGCCCCATGTTAGGCTCACACTCAGCATGAAGTTTCCTTGAGAGTCTTCCCTCTCCTTCTCCCTCCCCCTCTGCTCTTCCCCCCACTCATGCTCTCTTTCTCTCTCTCTCTCTCTCTCTCAAATAAATAAATAAATAAAATCTTTGAAAGAAACAATTTTCACCAGTTATGCCTGTCTCACTGGGAAGCATTTCCACAGAACTCTTCTGCCACCATTTTGGAAGCAGCCACCCTTCCTGCTCTTTTTTCTGCTAAACTAAGCTTCTAGAATTTGTATGTCAGGTTGCTTCAAGCCATCATTATGCTCCTGGAGTGAGCCTTGCAAGGAACTGAGGGAGAGACACACACAGCCGGGGTGACATCATGGGAGTCCCTGGATCAGCCCTACACTTAGAATCATCTGCACTTCACGGACAGATAAGCCAAAAAGTTTCCTTCTTTCCTTAGCTAGAGTTGAGTTTTTTACATGTAACTAAGAGTTGTAACTAATATCCTGAATGTCAAACCTTTAATAGCGTGGGAGTAAATGATAAGGATTATGGAAAGCTTGTTCAACAAAACTGGTATCTAGGGTAATTTTTATGTGAACTTTTTGATAGTTCATTTTGTTCCAATAATTTATGGTCTCTTGATATTTAATGAAATACAGAGAAATCACTTATGGTGATTCTAATAGATGCTCCTCTTAATAAGGAATTTTAATATGTTCATATACATCTGTCAATAGTTGTTGCCATCCAAAGGGTTGGTTCCAAGGAAGACTCAATGTTGACTGTTAATGCTGAGTTATAGTATTAATAATAGTACAGAGGCCTGACCTTAATTATAGAAAGTTCTTATAAGTTAGGTAACCTCTCTTTTCCATTAGCCTGCAGCTGACTCATTAGAATATCTCTTGTAAGCATATAGTTTTCCAAATATTGGAACTAGTTACAAACCTCTTTAACAAACTATAAGTGGAAAAAGGGAAGATTAAATATCGTTACTATTTTTTTAAATATTTATTTTATTTATTTGGGGGGTAGGGAGGGGCAGAGGGTGAGGGAGAGATAGTCCCACGCTGAGTGCAGAGCCCAATGTGGGGCTCAATCTCATGACCCTGAGATCACCACCTGAGCTGAAACCAAGAGTTAGCACTTCTGACTGTGCCACCCAGGCACCCCTATATATTGTTATTCTTGATATGATGTAGAAAATCTAGGTAATCTAAGATTTTTATTTATTTGGCATGATACTCCTTTGGAATATTAAAGAATGGGTCAAGTCTGTTAGAAATATAGATATATCCAGAGAATTCAAGAAGAACGTATAGGTCAAGGCTGTAAGCAATTTTATCTTACTTCTCATGACAATATTCTTCCCTAACTCCTTCCTCTGAGATAGATGCTTATGGCAAGTGTTGGGAGCAGGAAAGACATCAGACATTATTATAATCTTGGAATTTATGGGGGGATGGGTTAGCCTGGTGATGGGTATTAAAGAGGGCACGTACCAAATGGAGCACTGGGTGTTATACGCAAACAATGAATCATGGAACACTACATCAAAAACTAATGATGTAATGTATGGTGATTAATATAACATAATAAAATTTAAAAAACAAACAAAGAAAAAAGAAACAAAAAACAAAAACAAACAAACAAAAAAACACTTGGTTTAAAAAGGTCTCTCTCCCTGGATGAGACTTACAGAGGACCTTAACCTAATGTATATTTCCATACTGGGCGCTGCTTGCCAATAAAGTCTCTGAAGATTCTGCAATTCAGTGATCTCTGTCATGTTTGGAATATCTCTAGGATTCCCAGAAAACCATAATTAGTGGTTTTTGGAATCAAGGAGGCAGAGTGTGTAACAAAAATGTACAGATCCATCAAAAAATCTCGCTAATTCCAATTAAATGGGAGAGAGGCGATGTGAATTCATGACACTCAATTATTTTTACAATAGTGAAAGCTATATGGCTATTACTAAAGAAAAAGGGAAAAGTACTCTAGGATAAATTTTAATGAACAGATTTGATTTATTTATAATTGGCAAATGTTTTAAATACTTTAAGCTTCTGAGTTACCTGAGAGCAGTATGCATCTTAGAGAGCTTACAAGCCACCTGCCGTTTACTTTGCACTAATAAGGGTCCTGCTCTTTGGAACATTATTCACAGAAATAGAAAATTAAATGTCCACTGGTTTCTAGGACTTCATAATTCATGAATTGGTAGAATTTGAGTTCCACTAACTGTACTTGAGAATCTAATAAGCTTTAGTTGCAGACTTGCACTCTGATCTTATTCTGATAGTAAAATCTTATGTGAGAAGGGTTTTTTTTTTTTTTTTTCCTACAGGCTTGGGGTAGATGATACCCTCTCAGAATATGGGTGAGATCGTGGTTCTCAATCGATTGACCTACCCCTTGCTAGAATGTTTGTATTTTGGGATCTCCATCTTCACTCTGCTGCCTCAGCAATACGTTTGATTTGGTTTTACAGAGATGAATTTCAAGGAAAACATCACCTAGACTTTATTTCAAATTACTCTGAGGATCAATACATTCTACTGATGCCCACAAATGCTGTGTTCATAATCTACTGTTATGATATATGACTCGGAAAAGGTAAATGTCCTGTCAACCACAATCTCTCTTTATTATATTTAAGGAGGGCTAGTTTCCATTATCAAAAGCAGATAAGGAATGCCAGCACTCATTTGTCATTCAAAATGGAACGCTTACTTATCTGGGAATGAATGAAAACCATCACGTGGAAGGTTTGTTTTTTTAATAGTGGCGATAAAGTCACAACTCAAGGTTAGGGGAAAATTCAAATGTGGTTCCACTGGGTTGCTTATATTTTTTGCATAGGTTGGAAAGACAATTTTCCAATAGTAACTTTGGTTTTTGAATACATTTTTCCCCTAAAACAGAGACAAGAAGAAGAAACCTGACATTTTTTCTCATCTTCTGAAATGGTAATTAGTTTTTATATCTTCCACCTACAGATTTTAGTTCCAGTTTGAGGTGGTCTGTCCTTACCCACACTTTTAGGCAGTGAATCCCATCTCAGATGATGGTCTGTGGCGTGTGACAAACAGGTCATTTAACGAGTGAGTAAACCTGTGCAGATAGGTACCAAGAGTACAGTCAGGCTGAGCTCAGTCTTCTCATAGGTCCTGGGTAGGAAATGTTAAAAGGGCCACTTGCCATTTAGGGTTTGATGGTTAAGACTTCTCTACATGGCCATCTCCCAGGCACCTCAAAAATCAAAATATGACCCAAATTAAACGCATCTCATCCCATGAAAACTGGTCATCCTCCTGTCTTTTCCATCTCTCCAAAGACCACCATCCGTTGAGTATGATGAACCATAACAAACTGCCTTTTTTATAGCTCACAAATAGCTGATCATTGGCAATCTCAAACAGATTAGCCTTCCTGGTTGTTCAGGTCAGAGACCTGGGTGAAATCCTTCTCACCTCACTCCCCTTCAACTCTTACAACAAGCTAGTTTGAGGACTGGTAAATTCTCTTTCTCAGGCAGGTTCTGAATCCATTTTTAAGGCACTCAACATAGCTCAAATCATCAGTAATTGGCCTAGTGATTCCACTGTCCACACTGTAATGAACTAGGGTGTACTCTTTAAAACACAAGCCAGATCATCCCACTTGCCTAACAGAAAGCAGTCAATGGCTTCTCAATGTCCTTAACACAAAGACCAGACAATCCAACCCTTGCTGACCTCGTTAATCCCACCTCACCCTATTTTTTGGTTACTCTACCTTCTTTCATTTTCTCAAGCATGCTCCTTTCCAACTCAGGTCTTTGAACATATTGTTCCATCTGCTTGGTACCCTCTTCTCTCTCATTACCAACCAGGCCCTTATCACTCAGTGATCCCTGCTTCTTCTGCGTTCATGCCTCAGCATAAATGCCATGTCCCAAAAGAATCTTCTATGACCTCTCACTGACCAGTGTGGAACCCCAAATTACATATATCCATGAGACTTCAACACAGATCATACTTCCAATTACCTGTTCAATGCTAGGCTCAAACTCTAAAGGAGCAAGGCTGTGGCTGATTCGTTTGCCGCCGTATTGCTATCATTAACCTAGGGCCTAGAACCTAATGGGCACTGGGTAAACGTTTGCTGAAGGTACAAATCACTCACAAATGTCAAGACTGCAATTGACAAGTCAAGGCTGCCATCTTTGCTCCATGATATTCCAGTTTTGATATATCTTCAGTGATTTTTCTATTTAGGATTTTTAAAAAGGTAACAAATATATTTAATTAAAAAATTCAAAACTGAGAGGCTGAACTGGAACTCTGGACCTCTTTTGAATTATTCCCTAGTATCTGGCAATGGTTATGGTTATAAGAGAAGTAATAATAATCAAAGCTAACATTTATTGAGGGCCAACTACATGCCAAGCTTCTGGAGGAACATGAGGCCTAGTGAAGGTGAGGGGATTTACTGAGGTTCACACAGCTAGTAAAGGTAGAACCAAAATCACAAAGACCCATAATCCAAGACATGCTTTGGATGCTCTCAGTCCCTCAATCGTTGGGACAGATAACTTCTTGAACACATGAATCCTCTATACCTGGAAGACTAAGAGAATCAACTACAGAATCCAAGAGAAACACATTCTCAGCCCTAAGTAAAATGTCTTTAAATACACACCAGTTAATTTCACCATGTTTCCAAGAACAATTCTCTCCCGAGCAGCATCTTATTAAAAGCTCGTGTTCCTACCGGAAGAAAGAGTCTCTGAGCAGCACAGGGTTTGAATAATTTCTTCCATTCCTGAGGGTTTCCAACCGAAAACGTGATGGGGTAGATTCTGTGCTCAAACTTCTTTGTATATGAGTCAGGCCACTGTCGTAACTGAAAAAGAAGGAAGACAAGGGGAGGGTGATTAGGCCCCAGAGATATGGAAAACACCTGAAGTTCCTGGATGTTCAAGTGGAAATTATTCAGGCGACTTACACAGAAAGTCTAACTTCACCACCATGATTAATGCTCAATGAATGAAAGACTCTGGCTAGGGGGGCGCCTGGGTGGCTCAGTTGGTTGGACGACTGCCTTCGGCTCGGGTCATGGTCCTGGAGTCCCGGGATTGAGTCCTGCATCAGGCTCCCGGCTCGGCGGGGAGTCTGCTTCTCCCTCTGACCCTCTTCCCTCTTGTGCTATTTCTCATTCTCTGTCTCTCAAATAAATAAATAAAATCTTTAAAAAAAAAAAGGAAAGAAAGACTATGGCTAGGATGAAAAAAAATAACATCTAGAGTTGTCAAGCATGTTAGGAGACTGGCACATAAACACTATAAGGGGAGTATAAATTTGAATAAACTTCCAAGAGGGCAATTTAGAAATTGGGAACAACCAACCCCAAAAGATAAAGGCACAAGACTTTCAACACAGCCTTGTTTGTAATTAAAAAAAAAAAAAAAAAACCCTTGAGAACAAACCAAATGCTCAACAACTAGGAATTGAGAAAATTAATTATGATAGAACTATACAATAGACCATTGTAACAGTTAAACTAAAGTTAGAGCTATATGTGCTGACAAGGAAAAATGTTCATTTTAAATAACATTTTATTATAAAATTTATTATAAATAAAAATGATTAAAAATAAAAAGCAAAATGCAAAAAATTTTATGTTTCTGTCTTAAAGGGAAAATATATGCATGTATATTTTATTTTATTTTATTTTTTGCATGTATATTTTATATGGAGAGAAAAATCTGAACAGATAGACACTAAACTGTATTTTGTTTTTTTTCTTTAAGATTTTATTTATTTATCTGACAGAGAGAGAGAGAGCACAAGCATGGAGAGCGGCAGGCAGAGGAAGAGGGAGAAGCAGACTCCCCGCTGAGCAGGAAGCCCAACGTGGGGCTCAATCCCAGGACCCCGAGACCATGACCCAAGCTGAAGGCAGATGCTTAACCAACTGAGCCCCCTAGGCATCCCCGACACTAAACTGTTAAAAGTGGACACCTGTGGAGGCGGTGGTGGTGGTGGTTTCATTTTCTAAGTTTCTATTTCTGTGTTCTTGAGAACTTTTCCAGTGAGTATATATTATTTTCTTTGCATATGTTATAACAAAATTAATTAATGGGCTTTATTTTTTAGAGCAGTTGTATGTTTACAGGAAAATTGAGGAGGAAGCACAGTTTCCATCTACCCCCCCCCCCCCCCGACCCGCACACTTTCCCCTGTTACCTACATCTTGCATTAGTGTGGTATGTTGGTTACAACCAATGAACCAATATCAATACGTTAGTAAGTGAAGTCCATAGCTTACCTTAGGGTTCACTCTTTGTGTTGTACATTCTATGGACTCTGACAGGTGCATAATGTCAGGTATCCACCATTACAGAATAGTTTCAGCACCCTAAAAATCTCCTCTGTTCCACCTATTCACCCCTTCCCCCTTCCCTCCCACTGAATTCCTACTACCACTAATTATTTTATCATCTCTTAGTTTTGCCTTTTCCAGAATGTGATAGAGTGGAAATCATACGGTATATAGCCTGTTCAGATTGTCTTCTTGTACACAGCAATATGCACTGAAGGTTCCTTCATGTCTTTTGGTGGATGAGTACATTATTTATTTTTTTATCACTGAATAATACTCCATTGTATGGATATACAACGGTTTGTTTATACATTTACCCACAGAAGCGTATCTTGGTTGCTTTCAGTTTGGGGTGATTACAAATAAAGCTGATATAAACATTCATGTGCAGGATTTTGTGTGGACAATTTTAAGTTCACCTGGGTAAATACCAAAGAGTGTGATTGCTGGATGGTATGGCCAGTCCACATTTAGCTTTCTAAGAAAGTGTCAAACTGCTCTCCAAAGTGGCTGTACCATCTTGCATTCCCACCAGCAATGAGTGAGATTTTTTGTTGCTGCACATCCTTGGCAGCATTTTTGTATTGTCAGTGTTGTGGATTTTAGCCATTCTAATAGGTGTGTGGTGGTATCTCATTGTTTTCCTTTGCAGTTCCCCAATGACGTATGCAGAGATGTTGAGCCTCCTTTCCTATGCTTATCTGCCATCTGTGTATCTTCTTAAGTTTTTGAGTTACTGTTTCCCCATTGACACAACAGTTCTACTTCTAAGAAAATATTCCCAAAGTCCATTCATATTTATGACAAGGTTGTTTATCATAATGTTGTCGGTAACAGAGCAAAGTTGGAAACAACCTAAATAGCAGTTTGGTTAAATAAGCTCCGGGGTATGTCTACATAAGAGAGTATCATGCAGCAACTAGTGACAACATCTTACAGTAAAGGTTTGCAAACTGTTGGTAGGACAAGGACCAAATTCAGCCTGCTACAAAAAGCACACAAGCCAAGAATGATTAGACACTTTTAAATAGCTGAAAAAAGTAAAAACAAGAGTAATATTTTGTGACATGTGGAAGTCACATGAGATTTGAATTTTAGTGTCCATAAATAAAAGTTTTATTGGAACACTGTCACACCTAATTGTGTACATATTTCTATGGCAGCTTTTACACTGAGTGTAAGAGTTGAATAGCTACAAGACCACACAGCCTGCATAAGCCTATAAAAGCTGTTGTCTGGTATTTTACAGAAAAAGCTGGACAACCCCAGTTTTAGAAGAAATTCAGTAATACAAAACTCAAGGATATAAAAGGGAATATAGAAGATGTTCCCATTTCTGATGTTGATATGAAAAGAAAAGGAATATAAGAAAATCTACCAAGATTGCTCTCCCTGACTATTAGGATGGTTGATTTGTTTAATTTATAATCTTAAGACTTTTTTTTTTTTTACAATGTACATATATTGCTTATACAATCACATAAAAATGTTTGAAGAAACATACCAACTGATCATGCTTTAAATTTACAACTTTGAGATGGATATATGAGAGAGAAATCTCAGAAGGAAAAAGAGGAGGAGTGACAAAGTATTTGATAAGTGATTTCTGAGGGCCACTGACCGATCAGAACCCATGCCAGGCAAAAATACCAGCACACCTGCACTCACTCATCAGGACCTACACTGGCCATAAACACTCAGTGCGACAACACCAACCCATCAGAATGGACACCAGGGACAGATCTGAGTCCAACTATGCCTTGCCCCAACAGCCCAAAATCAGCCCTGGAAGGAGAATGGGAAGGTCCCTTGGTCTGTTGGTTTCCTTGACTCTTTGATCTTCTAGAAGGGTTTATCTACCTTTGCCAATCTGTGTCTTTTTAACTGGAATGTTCAGTCCATTTACATTCGTTTTCAATGTACAAAATACATGCGTGTATTTGAATAGTACACCAGCTCCAACCACTGGAAGTTCTCGACACCTCTTCCTGTGGCAGAGGACACACACACACACACAAACACACACACACACACACACACACACACACACTCACACAGGGTGTTGCCATCCTCCTGGACCCACCCATCACCAGAATGGATTGGTGGTTATCCCCGCCCCCTTCAGTATCCCAGTTTTTCCTGATAGATGCGCCAAACCTAAAGCACACATCTGATTCCTGAGCTGCCAGGAGCGGCTAGGAAATCAACCAGCTGGCATTTTCAGCTCCTATATTGAGAGATGACAAAAATAAGTGAGACTCCAAAATATTAAGTATCTACATTATACTTGGTAAATAGCTCCAGACATACTATACTTACATGGTTTAAAAAATTAAAAAAAAATTCTACTTCAATAGAGTAGAATTCACCCATAAAGCAGTTTCCAGAGGAATCATGAGGTCAACTGGCACTTTGTTTTGTTTTTACCCTGAGATACGTGGCCTTGAGCTTTGCAGGAAGTTATCACAAGAAACTGGATATTCTGGGACACCTGGGTGGCTCAGTTGGTTAAGCATCTGCCTTTGGCTCAGGTCATGGTCCCAGGGTCCTGGGATCGAGCCCCACATTAGGCTCCCTGCTCCGCAGGAAGCCTGCTTCTCCCTCTCCCACTCCCCCTGCTTGTGTTCCCTCTCTCGTTGTGTCTCTGTCAAATAAATAAATAAAATCTAAAAAAAAAAGAAACTGGATATTCCCACAATGCCTCAGTGTTGGCAGTGAGACCCTCGCGAAGGATGGCCGACCCTGCCTCTCCATACCAGCATCTCCTGGGGCTACACACAAACCTGCTGCTGCTGCCCTACTACTTGAGGGCTAACAAGGTACAGGAGATGTTCCAAAGAATCTTTGTGGAATGAAAGAATAAAGAGATCACGTGATTCAGCCTCACAAGTCTGCTCTGCAATAACAGAGCAAGGATCATTTGCCCTTCCATTGAAACGGTTGAGACAGAGGAAAGCTCTGTGACTTCCATAAGAGACAAGGTTTTGTATCTAAACTTTACACTCATAATCCCTGCACGGAAAAGAAAGGGATGAGGCCAGATGCCCTGCCTGTCTTTTAACACCCTATTACAGTTTCCTTTGTTAGTTGAGCTCCACTGGTCTAACAAAGACCCGAGGAAAGGAGCCATCACAGGGATAAAGTCACCAGAGCAATTCAAATGATTTTTCAAATTCAATGATTTTCCCATACAATTTAGTTCCCAATTTATAATGTGCCAATTACCATGGCTCACAGCAAATTACCCCCAAACTTAGTGTTAAAACAAACATCTAGGGGCCCCTGGGTGGCTCAGTCATTAAGCATCTGCCTTCAGCTCAGGTCATAGTCCCAGGGTCCTGGGATCGAGCCCTGCATCGGGCTCCCTGCTCCGCGGGAAGCCTGCTTCTCCCTCTCCCACTCCCCCTGCTTGTGTTCCCTCTCTCACTGTGTCTCTCTCTGTCAGATAAATAAATAAAATCTGAAAAAGAAAACATCTATAATGCTCACAGATTCCATGGATCAGGAATTCGGACAAGGCACAGAAGGGGCGGCTTACACTGTTGCATGATGTCTGGGGCCTCGGCAAGAAGCTTTGAAGGCTGGAGGCTGGAATCATCTGAATGCTAGTCCACTCACATGTCTAGCAATTGAGGCCAGTTATGGGCTGGGGACCTCAGCTCTTCCCTGAGTGAGTCTCTCCACACAATCTCTCCATATGGGCTAGTGTGGGCCTCACCACATGCTGGCCAGGTTCTTGGGGCAGGCATCCCAAGAAAGCCAGGCAGAAGCTATATTCTTTCTATGCCCTAGCCTCAAATGTCATGTGAACATTACATGTAGCATACTCTATTTTGTATGTACATACATATGATGTATATAGATGCATATGTATTACCTATTACCTTTTAACAAGTTATCCCCAAAACTTAGTGGCTCAAAACGACGAAAATGTATTCTCTCATGTAGTTTCTTAGGGTCAAAAATCTGCAAGCTGAGTTGTCCTGGCTCAGGGCCTCTCACAAGGGTATAGTCCAATACTGGCTGGGGCTCTAGTCATCTGAAGGCTTGGTGGGGTGGGAGGTTCTGTCTCTGAGCTGCCTCAGGTGAGTGTCACAAGAAGCCCCGATTCCTCACTGCATAGATCTCTCCGAGGGCTGCTTTGACATGAAAGTGGCTTAACCCCCAGCAGGTGATCCAGGCGAGAAAGTGACTGCAGACAAGATAGGAAGCGTGGTGCCTTTTTAGACGTGATCTCAGAACTGACATAGCATGGCATCTTCCCCATGCTGTTGGTCACACAGGCCAACCCGGACAGCGAGGGAGGGAAGTACAGTAGGGTGTGAATAACAGAAGGCGGGGGACACCTTCTTTCCCCTCATCTTCTTTAAGTTCAGTTCTATTTTGTTCTGCTCCATCCTCATGTCCCAGCCTCTAGCACCCATAAATACTTGTTAGATGGATGTTGTGCAAGACATTGCTAGAATTTGCCCACAGCCAGTTTCCTCCCTTTCTGCACACCGAGCACGTCCCAGCCCCTTGCCGTTGGGTGAGCCTTGTGACTGCTTCTGGACAGCTCAATGTGAGTGGAAAAGACTCATGTCACTGTCAAGCTGAGGGAGTGAAATGCACAGTCGTGATCCCTTGTCTCTCTCTTTCCTGCATGGCATCCCAAGAACTTTAGAGGCCAAGTGTTCCAGCAGGTGCAACTCAAAGCATGAATGGTCTTGGGGCGCCTGGCTGGCTGAACCGAAAGAGCATGCAACTCTTGACCTTAGGGTTGTGAGCTCAAACCCCATGCTGGGTGTAGAGATTACCAAAAACATAAATAAACTTAAAAAAAAAAGCATGAATAGTCTTTGTCATCTTCAGGCCCAGACCTAAGTGCCTGTGTGATATAAGCAGTAGGCACGTGGAAAGTCTCTGAGCTTTTCTGGAGGTGTGAAGGCAGCCTGACCTAGCCTATCCTGATTCCAGATACCTTAGCTCTTTTATCAGTGTTGCTTGCTTCAGGTTACAGACAGGGAAACTGAAGCTCAGAGAGGCCACAAGGTTTGCCTGAGATCCCGCAGCAAGCATACAGGGGAGCAGATGAGTCTTCTATCTACTAGTTGGAGAGGAAGTATGGTACACTGGTTGAGCTCATGGAGGTTTGAGGCTGTGACCTTGAACCAACACCTGATGAGCAAATCATTAAAACTCTTTGCAAAAGAGGGACATGACTGCTGCTTTCTGGTGGGGGTTAAGGAGAGGTAAGTCATAAATCAGAAGCCCTTGACCAATGGTAACTGTCATCATCATCCCCTTTCACCACAGCTCCAGAACAACAAACCATGCGTGTGCCCACCTCTTCCCTTTCCCTTGACTCAGATCTTTTTTCAAGGCATTTTCCAATCAATTTCAAAGCTTTGAGACAAGTTGGCTTCTCCTGGTGACAATGTCATGGGGATATTTTTCTTTGGGAAACATAACCCATTTTCTAGCCTTCTGTTAGCAGCTTTTCTCTGCCCAATAGGCTTCTTTGGCCTTTCTCATTAGTGTAGCCAGCTTGGGGCCAGGAGGTGGTCTGCTGACCCAAGTCCATGGATACAAAACGAACCGCTTCTCGCTCTACCAGCACTCAAGGCCTTACCGCAAGAGCAAATGTCCAAGACAAAGCAAAGTTTGGTTTGCAAAGGCATACACGTACCTAGACTGGAGAGAAGAGGTATTTCCAAAGCTCTCCTCCTGTACCGGCAAAAAAAATCAGTACTTGTGCCTCAGTATAGGAATAGTCAACTCAACAGGGATCCAGACACATAATAAAATACTATACAGTCACCAGAAAAGACAAGGTAAGAATGTCTGAGTCCTGACCTGGAACGATGCTGACAATATGGTTTTAAGAGAGGAAAAGCAAGTCCCAGTATGACACATAGAGAATAAACTTGCTTTTATAAAAGAAATACAGGGGCGCCTGGGTGGCGCAGCCAGTTAAGTATCTGCCTTCGGCTCGGGTCATGATCCTGGGGTCCTGGGATCGAGCCCCATGTGGGGCTCTCTGCTCAGCTGGGAGCCTTCTTCTCCCTCTCCTTCTGCTCCTACCCCCTGCTTGTGCTCTCTCTCACTCTCTCTCTCAAATAAATTTTAAAAAAATCTTTAAAAGAAATACATGTTAATCTGGGCACGTACAAGTGTATGTGCTATACAGGTATATGTTTATACATACATACAAATATACATTTACACACATATACATACATCCACACAGAAAAACACACACACAAACACACACCTGTATGTAAAAAAAATATGAAAGAGCAACTCAAAATTGCTAACTCAGATAGTTTCTTCTGTGGGACTGAGGGTACTAAGGACTCCTACCTTTTAATGTATGAAATCTATTATCATTTGAATTTATTTTAATAAACATTTATTACTTTTCATTCAAAAAACCTATATAAAGAGAATTTGTAGACAGCTACCTGGCCCTTACACGAGAGCCATGTAATTACACCAGAGGGCTCAAGCCCCGGGTCAAGTGCTTCAAGTGTATCATCTCATAGAACCCTTATACTATCTCTGTAAGGTAGGTGTAAGTATCCCTAAATGACCCATGGGAACAGTAAGGCTCAGAGTCAAGCGTATGGTCACACAGCAGAATCTGTCGCAAAAATTAGTGAATCACATTAGTGAAGGGGATACACATCTCCCACAATGCAGTCTGTCTGTGCACTCCGTAACTATGGCACCACCATTTCCACAAATTCACCTGCTTATCAAACTCAGGCTTCAGAGAGTCTTCCGTGAAGATGTGGAATTGAATCTTCCTGTGGCTAAAGAGTATGGCAGATTTGAGCATGACCAGGGTCTCCTCCAGCCGATTGCCACAGGCCACCACGGCCAAGTGGATCCAGAGCTCCGGAGGCAGCACGTCCTGAAAACTCCTGAGTTCTCCAGGCCTCCTAGGAAGAAGCAAAACAAGTTAAAGCTATTAATAAACTCATAAAATTTAAACACACACACACACACACACACACACACACACACACAGCCACACACACCCAGCTAGTGAATGGTTGGAACATTTCAAAATATGAACAGGCACAATCTGTTATATTTTATAAAGTGATAAGCATTTTGACAATTCTCCCTGCTTAGAGAAAAATACCATTTATTCCCATATTTATCCTGGCAATAGCAGCATGAGTCACTGTTTGGACGGCCATAGGTGTCTGAGACTTTTTCTGCCCCACTCAGCTGTCGAGCGCCTGCTGGCTGCCGGATGGCCCGTGTTTGGAAATAGCCCTGCTAAACTTCCAGCAGCTGACACAGGGGCTGTGCTGCTCACACTCACATGGGCCACGCAAATTAGATTTGAATGCAACATGGACAGGACGAGGGTGGGTTGTGGCTTTCCCACGTGAAACGAGCAACATGATATTCCCATCATCTGGATGGTTTTAGGTTGCGGTGGAATGCATGACCACCGCACCAAAGGAAAATCATGCGAGTCTGGGAGGTGAGCAGAGAAAATAACATATGTGCCTCCATCACATCTTTGGAGAGTCTCGAGAAACAGGTGTTAATCGTAACTGTCTCACTCAAACTTGCTGAGGTGGTAGGTTTGAAATTCGGCTTCCAGTATGTGAGTCGTATTAATGAGAAACAGGCAGGAGAGGAGGCAGGTTAAGCTGAAAATGACCAAGGTATCAAATACTGAGTCAACAGCTGAGTGGGAAATAGGGTCCAAGAGTCCAGAATCATCATCCAGCTATTTCCTCGCAATAAAAGATTTGTTCCAGACAAGGAGATGTAGCCAAGCCTCAAACACACCACTGAGAGACATTTGCAGGCAAGTTGGAAGGAGTTGGCCTGGAAAAGGTGCCCTGAGACGAATGAAACTAATTTACTTGCACGAAAGACTTGGAGGCCGGGGAAACTTGGACATGGAATGCTACCTTCCTTCCAAAACCTTCCAGTCCAATCAGTGCACTGCTCCATTACCCGCTGCTCTGTTGAATAATGGCAGTCTTGCTCCAGATTTCTTTCACCAGGAGGAGAGGTGAAGATGTGGGTGGAGCACGTCGGACAGCTTTCCAATTTGATTACTTAACAGTGTGCTTAGTGGAAGCTCAGCGAAGCTCAGACGCCGAGAGATACTCAGATTCCACCGATTTCACGGTCACAGAACGGCACTTAGAGATGTCCTAAGTATCTCCCAAAGCTGTCATCCACTTCTCTTCATCCCCCTGCTGCTACCCGATGAGGCCACCAGCTTCTTTCACCTCAACCATTGTGACAGCTCTCTAGATGGGCCATCTGCCTCCAGTCTTGTCCTTTACCTCCCACCCTCTGATTTCTTCTTGTTGGCACCAGAGTGATGTTCTTCTAAAATGCAAATAGGAATGTGTTATTCTTTTGGTTACAATAAATGTAAGGGCTCCTGGCTGCCCTCAAGACTGAGTCCAAACTGATGATCATGGCTGCTATTTACACTTCTTGTAACTGCCTCCAGCATCCCCAGCCTCGGGGGACAGTCATTCATAATCGTAGCCATAGTCACACATACTCCTACTCTCCATCCATTTTTGTTTCTGGTCAACAGACTGCTGGGTTGTCTCCAGGTCTTGGCACTCATCTGTCTCTCTCTCTGTCCCTCTCTCTCCCTCTGTGTGTCTCTCTCTCAGAAATGCTCTCCTCTGCTCTCTTTTTCCTGCTTACTTCAGACCATGTATTAATCAACAAATCTATATGGGGGACTGTGTTCCAGGCACTGTTCTAGGTACCTGAAGACAGCAGTGAACGAAACAGACCAAGATGCCCGCCCGTCTGTATTCTAAGGGTGGCAGGGGAAAGACAAAGAAGGAAGCAGCAGTAACTTAGTAACTTACATAGAAAGTTATGCAGTGATGGGGGCTACGAAGGAAATACACCCTTGAGCAGAGAGGGAGGCAGCAGTGGCTTTTGGGCTGGTAGATATTTTTATACAGTGCCAAGTTGGGAAAGTCCTCACTGAGATGGTGAAATCTGATGACAACTTGAAAGAGGTGAGGAAGTGAGTCATGTGCATTTCTGGGTGAGGAGCATTCCAGGCAGAGCAGACAGAGCAAAGGTACTAAATCAGGATTATGCCTGGTAAATTCAAGGACCCCTGCTGAACGGACTCAGATGTCTTCTCTTCCTCAGCTCTGTGGGCGAGTTTTCGGACCCACCATTAAAACCAGTTCCCAATTAACTTACGTAAAACAATGGGAAGGATGTGTCAGAGTTAACGCTAAAATCACCGTCAAGTGAAAAAAAAAGGCAAAAGACTGGCCAAAACATGCTACAAAAGAGATTTCATGCAAACTTGTTTGCCTAAAATTATGCTTAAAATTTAGGAACACTGGAATCATCCAAAGGTACTAACACAATCAATGCAATAGCACAGATATCTTAAATATGAACCACTGACCTGTCCCAAATAATTTTGCCCAGTTTAGCTTTACCTATTGGGCTTCTACATGAACAAAAAGCTTTAACCTTAGAAATCAGGAAAATACTAATTTTTTTAAGATTTTATTTATTTACTTATTTGACAGAGAGAGAGAGAGAGAGAGCACAAGAAGGGGGAGCAGCAGAGGGAGAGGGAGAAGGCTTCCCGCAGAGCAGGGAGCCCGATGCGAGGCTCAATGCAGGACTCAGTCCCAGGACTCTGGGATCATGACCTGAGCAGAAGGCAGTCACTTAACTGACTGAGCCCCCCAGGTGCCCTGGAAAATACCAATTTTAAAACACTAAAGGGATTCCATTTTATTTTCAGATTGGCAAAACTTAAGGAATAAAATAAAAGCTGACCCATCCCAAGCTCCAGAGTAGATAGGAAGACAGGGAACAGCTCAGAAATAGCCAGGGGTGGGGCGCCTTGGTGGCTCAGGCAGCTAAGCGTCCGACTCTTGATTTCCACTCAGGTCATGATCTCAGGGTTGTGAGATCTCTGTGCTGGGCGTGGAACCTGCTGAAGATTCTCTCTCTTCCCATCTCCCTCTGCCCCTCCCCACCTTAAACAAAAGAAAGAAAGAAATAGCCAGGGGTGGTGTAAGTTAACCCAAACATTTTGGACAGCCATTTGGTAACATCTAGCAGGAATGAAGAAGCACCCACACCCTCCAGCCCTCCAGTTCTATGCCTACATATATAACCTGAAGAAATCCTTGCACATTTGCACAAGACCCATTCAAGAATGCTCACAGCAGCCCTGTTTATAATAGTGAAGAACCAGAAATAACTTTGCTGTCCATACACAGGTGAATCATGAACATAGGCAGTATGTTTAAGAGGAATACTACATGGCAGTGAAAATGAACAAAAATGAACAAACCAGAATATCAAATATCAACATAATGTCAAAGAGGAAAAAGGCAACTTGCAGAAGGATAGCAATAGAATGCTACCAATTAATTTTTTAAGATTTTATTTATGTATTGAGATAGAGAGTGAGCATGACCTGGCAGACAGAGGCAGAGGGAGAGGCAGGCTCCCCACTGAGCAGGGAGCCCGATGTGGGGCTTGATCCCAGGACCCCGGGACCATGACCTGAGCCGAAGGCAGACGCTTAACCGACTGAGCCACCCAGGCGCCCCACAGAATGACACCATTTAGATGAAACTTAAAAACAAGCAAAATAGCACTGCATGTTGTTCACAGAGTTATGTAGTAAAAGTAAACGTGCATGAGAATGATAAACATCAAATGCAGGATAGTGGTTATTTCTGGGGATTTAAATTTTTATTTCTTTTTATTTATTTTTTTTTTTAAAGATTTTATTTATTTGAGAGAGAGAATGAGAGAGAGAGAAAGGTCAGAGGGAGAAGCAGGCTCCCTGCTGAGCAGGGAGCCCGATGTGGGACTCGATCCCAGGACTCCAGGATCATGACCTGAGCTGAAGGCAGTCGCTTAACCAACTGAGCCACCCAGGCGCCCTAAATTTTTATTTCTTAAGATGAGTGCCAGGTACACAGAAATTCATTATGTTATTATCTGTATTTTTTGTATGCCCAAACTATTTGACTTTTTTTTTTAAGATTTTATTTTGAGAGAGAGAGTACATGCGTGCATGGGCACGTGTGCTTTAGTGAGCAAGGGGAGGAGCAGAGGGGGAGGGAGAGGGAGAGAATCTCAAGTAGACTCTGTCCTGAGTGGAGCTGATGCGGGGCTCGATCTCATGACCCTGAGATCATGACTTGAGCCAAAACCAAGAGTCAGACACGGAGCTGGTTGAGCCACTCAGGCGCCCAAAAACTTTTTTTTTTTTTTTTAATTAAAAAGAGCCTGCACTCCTCTGCAGCATAGCAAGCTACTTCTCTGCAGGCTTCCGCGATTTGGGACTGCACAGTACAAAAAGCAGGGGCTGGGGACTGCAATCTTTCTTGGTGTCTGGTGACAGGTATTAAAAAAGAAAAATAAAGGCCTCTCCTGATGGCAGTTCAAGTATCAGTGGTTGGGATTTAATGAGACCTTTTCTGCTCCCCCTCTATTACCTCTCACATTACATTCAAAATCTCAGGCTTCAGGCAGTAAGCATTTGTGTTGTGATCAAAATGAATAATCAAGTTTAAGGGCACTGAAATGGTGTGCCTTTCACCCACTCCTACCGATGGCACACACAGCACCGCTCAAATGTCACTTGAGACCCTTCGAGGATCAAGGGAAAGTCCAGTCTATGAACCTAAAACTCCTTAACCCCTTGAATGACAGAGTTTGGGAAGGGAATGGGCAGTGGGGAATTGTAGCACTGCTCAGACTGATGGTTAACTATTCTTATTTATACTTTATAAAAGGGGACTGGAGTGGACACTTGCTGTCCAGGATTTTGAGAAACTTCCAGCTAAGGCTGGGACTGATGGTCGCCATCTCGGCCACCATACTGGTAGAGCCTGAATGGGAGTCAACACAGTAGAAAGCAGAGCCAAAAGATGGCAGGTCACATCTTTGCTGGCCCTACTTAAGCACATGTATCCAGGTGCACCTGACCATAACTGAGGACAGTTCCTTTTTATTTTTTTTTTTAGAGAGAAAGAGAGTGAGCACAAGTAGGAGGCGGGGTGCAGAGGGAGATGGAGAATGAAAATCTTAAGCAGGCACCACACCCAGTGTGGAGCACAGCGTGGGGCTTGATCTCACAACCCTGAGATCACGACCTGAGCCAAGATCAAGAGTCGGACACTTAACTGAATGAGCCATCCAGTAACCCCCAGTTCAATTTTTAAGCCAGCACATTTCCTTTTGCTGAAGCCACATGGAAACAAACTTACAGCTTAGCAATCAAAAAAGAGTCCTAAGGAAGGGCTTAAAAATGTTTCCAATCCCCTTTGACTAGCTCCACCTCTCTCATATTCTCACCTTGAGTCAGCCTTTGAAATGCTCCCTGAATCCATGTCTTCCTTGTTGTTTACTGCTAGGGCCCTGATCCAAAGCCCCATCACTCTTGCAGTTTCGTAGCTGGATTAGATACCAGATACCATCTAGTGCAGGGGATTCCCTACCCAGTTTACACATCATAGTCACTGGAGGTGCTTGTTAATATGCAAACCTCCACGCCACAAGAGATTCTTAATCAGTGGGTCTTGGGGGAGGTCCTGGAGTTTACTTATTAATACAGCTGTACCACAATCACCCACAGTTCTTGGCTACAGCACCTCTCCTTTCTCTCCCAAACTCTTCCCCTACACCCTCAGGAAAGCGCACTCCATGCTCAGCCTTTTCTCAGGGTAGTCTCTTCACGTCTTGCCGTAATGAAAACATGGCTACCTTGTGAGGTTGCCGTCTCCCCAGCAGACCCCCATGTGGAAGCTGCTCTTCCTCCCCTCCCCCAGGAGCCTCGGGACAGTAGCTGGGCTGGTGTCCTCCTCGTTCTTCACTGCCACACCTAGACATGGGATGTGTCTTCATAGTGACATCTGTGGATGAAAACTATTCTATCTTCTTTGTTGGTACCACCTCTCAGCTTCCCAAGAGTGCTCTTAACTCAATGAAGAGCTCAGCTCCTTGCTCACAGAATTCCTCCCAGCCCTCTCCAGGACTTCAACCACTGTTTAGAAGATGCTCCCTGCCTCCTGACTCTTCAGTTTGGGGACTTCTGCACCCACCACCTTTCCTTCTTTCTACCTGAGACACCCAGTGCTGCGCTCACGTCCTGGACTTTTACTGTGTCCTCTGCCTGGAATATTCTTCCCTTTGCATGGACACCTTCTCTTTTGAACAGGAGAATGAGCTTCCCTGACCACCTCATCGAAGGAGCACCCTCCCTTTTATGCTTTGTCATGGTCTCTGCTTATTTCCTTCCAAACACTTACCTCAGCTGGTGATTATAAATTCTTTCAATGTAATTTATATCAAGGACACATTATATACCATCAATCTAAGGCAACGTAAACAAGCAAAATCTCTATCTTTAGAAAAAGATCAGAATAAAATATATAATGTACTCTCCTAATTAAAAAAATAAAACAGGGGCGCCTGGGTGGCTCAGTCATTTAAGCGTCTGACTTGATTTCTGCTCAGGTCGTGATCTCAGGGTCATGTGACTGAGCTCCGTCTTGGGCTCCGAGCTGGGTGTGGAGCCTGCTTGAGATTCTCTCTCTCCCTCTCCCTCTGCCCCTGCATGCACATGCTCTCTCTCTCTTTCTAAAAAATATATACATATATATGTATAAAACATATATATTGAAATATTAATGTTGGTAACTGGAAAAAAAATCTTGCCCTATAAAACTTTCTTTGCATGTTATGTCCTGGTCTATATTCCATTGAATACATAGTTTTACAGCTGTACTAATAGTGTACCTTACAACCTCATATTCCACATTTTTCATCTGATTCTTTTACTTTTCTTGTTACTTTTTAAGTCTTCATAGCCGCATCATTGTAACTGGCTAACTACTAGTCCATCCAACGAAAACACCAGAGCTTATTAGCATTGCCCTTTTGTTGGTTGTTTCCAACTATTCTGTCATATTAAAAAAAAAAAAAAGTCTGGTACTAAACTGTGAGCCAACAGATTTTTTTTCTTCTTTTCTTTTGGCCTTCGACTACATTCCCAGAAATGACATTCCTGGGTGAATAGCTATTATCTTACCAAGAATGTAGTAACCTTGATAATTTCTCAAATTTACCCAAGAGTTATTAGAAAACACATACCGTGAGAAAAAACAAAACCCCCAAAACAACAAACATGACCCCTGCCACCTCCAAGTTACTTGCATGACGTAACCATGGAGCTGACTGCTGAAACATGATGAGACAGGCTTGCATACGGGATCCGTGCCTCCAAATTCTGTGTGTTCCAGAGGGTGATGTCTCAGCTGCAATTATCATTAAGACACCGCATCAAATCACTTTGAGCCTCTGAGTGAGAAAGCCATTCCATTCCCAGTTCTTTCTCAACAATGTCAGTAAGAAAGTCTCAACTTGGTGCTAACATGTCTTGGACACCTTTCTAATGTTACCTGATCCTCCCTTTCAACTAAAAAGACAGCAGATCTCAGATACAGAACCTTCAACAGCCAACTCAGAAATGACCAACATTGTTTCATCTTCTTAGTGTCTGATTCGAGGATTATCTTCTATTTATGTTACCACCGACAATTTGTGGCAGTGATTGAAAGTTTCCCCTAAAATAAATATACTTAGAATGTGGAGAAATTAGAACCCTCACACGTTGCTAGTGGGACTGTAAAAGAGTGCAGCCACTTTGGAAAACAGTTCCACAGTTCTGGTTAAACAGAGAACTACCACGGGACCCAGCAATTCCACTCCTACGTATCTACGCAAGAGAAATGAAAACCTATGTCCGCACATTAACTTATACGCAAACGTTCATAGCAGCATTATTCACAATAGCCAGAGTCTAACCCAAATGTCCCCCAACTGATGAATGGATAAATAAAAGGTGGCATACTCATAAAATGAAAAATCATTCATCCATTAAAGGAATGAAGCGTGATGCATGTTACAACATCTATGAACCCACAGTGAATTGTGAACCTTGTGAAAATACAGAAGATCACATATTTCTGATTCCATAGATAGGAAAAGTCCACAAGGGGCGCCTGGGTGGCTCAGTGGTTGGGCGACTGCCTTCAGCTCAGGTTATGATCCCGGAGTCCAGGGATCAAGTCCCACAACGGGCTCCCTGCTCGGCGGGGAGTCTGCCTCTCCCTCTGACCCTCTCCCCTCTCATGTTCTCTCTCACTCTCAAATAAATAAATAAAATCTTAAAAAAAAAAAAAAAAAAGGAAAAGTCCACAATAGGAAAACCCAGAGAGACATAAAGCAGATTAGTGGTTACCAGGGACTGGGGAAGGGGGCAAATGTGGAGTGACGGCTTAATGGGCACAGGGTTTCTTTCTTTCAGGTGGTGAAAATATTCTGAAATTTGGTGTGGTGATGGTTGTACAACTCTGCGAATAAACTAAAAACCACTGTATTGTACACCTTGAAAAGGTATTTGGATTGTATTGCAATAAGCTATGATTAAATAAATAAATACACTTATGTTTAACAAAGATTTTTTTTTTTAATGTTTCAAGTTAGCACTGGCAGTGGCCATATCGTAAGAATGATGGCTCTGATGTGGGATTGACTGCCATTTGGAAAACGTTGTCTCAAGTGTCCTGGCTCAAGCCCTGCCTGTGCAAATTCAAGATGATATTCATTGGAGGCTCAGAGGGAGAAGCAGCTTTACCAGCCCCACACCGTCCAAGACGATGATGCATCTCCTCATCGCTTAAAAGTCTCAAGAGTGCGACTTAATTAAACTTCAATTTCTGGAGTGAATAAATAATGAAATACGGCTCTTACGTGTAGTGCTATTTACTTTGTGGCCTATTACTGCAAAACACACTAAATTATTAAAGTGAGTAACTGGTTCTCCTCAGACCCTCTTTTCTGCAGGCTCCTGCTACCTCTTACCGGGGCGTCTCGGTAACTGACAAGGTAATTAACTCAGGTAAACCTGATGCTGTGATACGGGCAGGCAATGGAGGCTTAACAGAAAATTCCTGTTCTTTAAAACAGAGTCTAAAACAGTGTTGTTGGTAACTCGTTTTAACAGGGAAGGAAATATAGAAATATTTGGGGGAAAAATGGTAGAAGATGAATCTTGAGAAATTGAATCCTTTCATCTGGTGGAAGAATGGATTCCCTCCCACGTGGAATCCTACCAGATGAAACCACAGCTATTGGAGCCTGCAGAAGGCCTGCTGATGAGGCCAGAGTAGCTGTTTAGAAACAGAAACACCTTGCCTCAGCCTCTAGAAGGCGAGTCTGGTAATGGGTAATTAGATCCATGCTACGCACTGGCAGTGAGAGGCGCGAATAAAGTTCCCTGCAAACCACAGGTCTGGGCACACATTCGCCCCCTGACGAAAAATTTCCCTGCAGGAGTTGTGAGTAGAGCCTTCACTTTAGAAACCCAGACATGACGCTAAGGACTGTGCTAACAGTTAAATCACTTTTAATGACCCATGGTTTGGAGTTAAATCAAGTACCATTAATCTTCCAAGATAGGCAAAGAAGCTGACGTTTGCCTTGAAGCCATGGTATTATATGAATAGTGTCAACACAGTGCCAAAAATCTGCTGGGGGGGGGGGACAGTGCATAACACAATTATTTGATAAGTGCATTCAATTATGAATAGCATATTTTTAGTTTGGATCATGATGTTTAAAAAACGTGGCTGTGTTCCTAAACAAAGTCTAGGTCTAATACGTAGTAGGTGTTCCAAGCCTGAAGTGGTCAATCTTGTCTATGTGTCTATCTGTACGCGTGTCTGCTTTGAGACATTATTGGACATACACACCTGCTTTATGATTAGTAAGTGGTAGTGCAAGGATTCAAACTCAGGGAGCTGGACTTAAGAGCCCACGCTTTTAATCATTATGCTCTGTTTGGGGCCACACACAAGTGATTCAGAAAAGGAGCCAGCTCCAGGCAGATAAACCCTGTATCTGTACTCAGGGCTCGAAGCTCAGTGATCTGAACCCTGGACTGGATTTTAGCACCCCTCCACCCCCCCCGCCCCCCGCCCCCCCACACTCGCAGCCTCCCTGGGCATGACTCTCAGTGCACACCTTTACCAACTGCACCTTCATAATCCATGCATTCACTGTTAGCTGACACCATGCACAAGTGTTATATATACTCCTCTCCCTCTAACTCTGTGATGCTGCCTGGACTAATTCTCTTTTCATTTGTTCCCCTAATGATTGTTCCTGACACACAGGAGATTCTATTTCTCCATCTCTCTCTTCTTTTCAAATTAAGATGTTATTGAGATTGTAAAATATGAACCAGCAGTGCTAGTTTGAAGTAAGTGGCTGGTGACATACGAGGGAAAAGAATGAGGGTTGCATATTCTGCAAGTGGACACTTCTAGCTCATTGCCCCAAAAAAGAGCATGAAAGAGCAACTGAAGGAGAGGAAAAATGGTCTCTCCAACTAATTTCCATCCTCCAAGGCCTCAGGCAATAAAAGATTTTTAATTTTTATGATAATTTATATACTTTATTTTTATAAATTATACAAGTAATGCATACATTCCTCATAGAAAAAAATTTAAAATACAGACAAGCCAAAGGTGGGTACCATAATTCCAATTCCATAACCACTGTTAACATTTTAGTATAATGGGTATAATCTTCCAGAGTTACACCCAATGTATGTGGATGTGTATCTGTAAATATGTAAATATATAAAAAACTTGTTTTAAAGGAGTAATTTTTATAACCCATTTCCCCTTACAAATATGAAAAATCTTCACAGATGAAAAAGATTTAATTAAAGGATCCTCTTCAAAGGGATTATAGAAAGCAATCAGATAGTTCAAATTTCAAGATTTGTTCCCCAGTACGGGATGGTGGTAAGCAATTTGGCTCTCAAAGCACATGGACCTGGCTTCAAATTCTAGGTCTGCCTCTCGGCTGCCCCATCTTGGGCAAATGCTTTAACCACTTCTGACCCTCAGTTTTCCCATCTGTAAAATGGGTGCACTGATTATAGTGGCTATCTGCTTTTGGTTTTGGTGTTTCTTACCAGCATCCATTTCCAAGAGTTTCTGGTAAGAACACCTCAATTTTCTTTTGGGGAAACCATTCCTCTTCTGTTCTCAGTCCATGAGGTTTGGAAGGCCTGAATCATCCTTTCCCCACACGTGGCCATTAGCGATCGGATATGGATGTGATCCACGTCAGGCCAACAGAGGTAGCCCTGGCACTCTTGTTGGATGAAGATTTTCCTTTAGCAGTGACTGAAGATGGAGAAGGCAAGCCCAGATCTGTTGGAACTCTCACGTGGAGAACACCCACGTGAGGGTGTGGCCCACACAGAAGGCAGCAGAGATGGAAGGTGGAGGCAAGACAGCTAGAAATCTGGGATACACCTGTGATGGAATCCTTATCTCTTTTGCACTTTCCAGGTTTATGAGCCAGTAAATTGCCTTTTATGACTAAGTGGTATAAGCTGATGAGCTAAGACTCTTTCTCTTGCAACTGAAAGTGTTCTGACCTATCCAATAATAGTACCTTTCTCTTAGGTTGTTAGGGAAGAAATGAAATAATATGGGGAAGCACTTCATACAGTATTGTGGCTTAATTTTTTAAAAAGATTTTATTTATTTGAGAGAGAGAGTACAAGTCAGGGATGGGAGGAGAGGAGGGAGAGGGAGAAATAGACTCCCCCACTGAGCAGGGAGCCTGACACAGGGCTTGATCCCAGGAGTCTGCGATCATGACCTGAGCTGAAGGCAGACACTTAACCAACCGAGCCACCCAGATGCCCTGTATCATGACATATTTTGTTATCATTAAGTATCAGTTGTTACCACCACCATCATTATTATTATATGCTAACCTGAAATGTACCAGAAGCCTTCATTTTTCTCTAAATATTTTAATTCCTTGACAAAAACAGGCAGGCAGAGCAGCAAAAAGCATGGTACTTTAGTCAGTATTCTATCTTACTGCAAGCCAGATTTGAAGTTTTTCTACATTTAAACTAAATGTTTCTTCTAAAATGCCAATTCCCAATATGTTTCCAACTTCTCTTGTGTTTCTTCTGAAAGCAGTTTCTAACAATGCATTCTCCCTGAGGGGTAAAATCTGATACCCGAACACCAAAGCTCCTTACTTTAAGGCTGGCAGTCAGACAACTGAGGTCTTGTAATTCTCACAAAACTAGGAGGAGGAAAATGCAGAGCATCTTCAAGCTCAACCAAAGATGCAGACCCCCAAATAGCAGTGTCTGTGGACAAAATTCTGCATTTGGGTTCCCTGAGAACACTTCCTAATTCCCGCGAACTCTTCGCCCACCCTCTCCTTTTCTGAGCTGGGAAACCATAGCTATCCGCCCTCAAGTAGACATCAGAGCTAGAGAAAGCCACAATTCCAGGCTTGACACTCTCCAGAACCATAGTCCAAGTCCCTGACAGGCAGTCAACGGTCCTCCCTCAACTACTCCTTTAGCTTTTACTGAGGATCAGAACACTGAGGTTGGTATATTAGTTATCATATATGGAAACTGAGTTTTGACTTCCTCAAGTTATAATCCAAGAAAAGCCTGCCCTAATCTGCATCTGAGTCCCAGCTCACATCTGCTGAGAGTTTCTGGCATGCTACATTCTGTGCCAGGATTTTACCTGTGTTATTTCATTTTATCATTGAGCTTATGAGAAAGCCATGATTTACTGAGGAGGACTAATTCAGCTCGTTAGCTGGGCCTGTCACGATTCAGTTCCTAACTAATAAACAACAGTGGACAAGAACAGGACTCGGAACAGTGAATCATTTGCTGAGTGACCACCATGAGCTAGCCCTGTGCTAGGTGCTTTACGTACATTATTATTATTTTATCTCTTTGGACCTTAGTTTCCTCCCTCATGAAAAGGGGTCGCGTTTTGGATGACGTTTTCTCCACTGTCTCTTCCTTACATAAAGCTTGGATTCTAAATTGTACCAATGATGAATTTCTACTAGACTCTTTCAGTCCATCGTGTTGCTAAAAGAGGTTAAGGGGAGGGAGCATGGGCAAACATGAAAACATCACCTTCAAATATACCAAAGTCACTCCTTGCTGACACAAAATCACCGAGTCCCAATAAAGGTATCAAGTCAAGAAATCCTCTTTCCGAGGGCAATTTTCAGAATTTCAGAATCTGAAATAAATCAAGTGCTGGGGAAGATTTGGAAAAGAACACAAAATGAATTCCATCTTCCACAAAAGTCTCTTATTTTCTTATTTTTAAAAAAATATTTTAAATGGTGGTAAATATATATATAACCTACAATATTTTGTCTTTTATTTTCTCACAGTGAGATAACATGAGGAGAAGTATTTCCAAAGAAAACAAATCTGTTTTCAAATTTTCTTCCAAAGAATCTCACCTGTGAGTTAGTAGGGGGATTAGTGTCAATATAGCTACTATTTTCTCAACTTAGTGAAGGTGTGAAAAGCAGGTGCCACATACCCAAATTAGTCAGAACTCCTTGGTGGTAAGTGAAAGAAACTCGGTTCATGGATTCTAGGAAAGGGATGAAACAGCACAGCCAGCAAAGGGCAGAAGCTGGCCTTAGGAGCGTCAGGACTTGCCTCCCCCCACCTCACCCCCACCCCCGCCACCGCCTGCCAGTGGCTTTATGTTGCTTCTCACATTGGGTTCATATACTCTCAATGCAGTCCAGCTCCTCCACATGGGGCAGCCAACTGGCCGTCAATCCTGAATTTCATACCTTAATCTTAGCCACTAGAAACAGTTTGCCCTTAAACTGTCCCCAATCCAATTTTTAAATCCCTAAGAAAGGGTCTAATTTGGCCCAAGAACCTATCTTGAATCCCCTGCCACCTGGGGATCCCCTGCCACCTGGGACAAGGTTAAGGGCACATAATGGCTGTTCCAGGGTGCGGTATCTTTGGGTGAGATAATTTTGGAGAAAAATACCAGACACCTCAACTCCAATGCATGTAACCGGAGGGCCCAAGACAGGGCAGGTGTCAGGATTTGTTGATTCTTGGGCTCAGTATGTCCTCAAGGATCCAAATTCTCCTACTTTCTCTATTCTTCTGCTGACAGTGATGGCTTCATCCTAAAGCTGGTCCTCTAAAAATCACAGTAGTAATTGCGACTATTTATTTCCATGACCATATCTAGGATACAGAATCTTTTGCCCAATAATATAAAATATGTCCTTCCCTTCTGGCTGATTTGGCAATGTGGGTCAGGTAGCACCTGTTGCCAGAGAAATGACGGTATTGAATATTTTAGTTCTGCATGTACACAGCCTACACCATGAAGGGTGGAGCGGGGGGACGAACATGCCTGGCTTACACCATCTCCTGGAGGTGCGGTCCACCCACAGACTGCAGCAGGCTGGGAGCAACAGAGATCAGGAGCCACTCACGACACCCACCACCTCACCTTTCCCCAGGTGGTGTGACGGCCATGGTCTCATCTCTAACTGCGGGCTGGGCCTTTCTTGGTTTAACGTCAGTCAATCTTTCTTTCTTTCTTTCTTTTTTTTTGATGTCTGATCTTATTTATTTGTCACTTTTAGAAAATACCCCTCCTCTTCTTCCCAGTTCCTCCCCCATACCACAGGCATTTAAACCAATGAAAGCCAGTGAGATGGGAGAAAACTGGGATTTGGGAAAACAAAAACATGCTCTCTCCCCAACAAGTAAGGCAAGGAATCTAAAATGGTCCAGATAGTAATGTTTAGTTTAACAGAGAGAGAGATGATTACATATGGAAATATTATATGTGTAAATATGCCAGTTAGTATAAACACATACATGTTTTGCTCTGTCAGCTGCGAGGATCTAAAAGAAATGAGATCCCAGTAGCAACAAGCACGCCTCGTACCCAAATCTTGGTTTCTAATACCATTCGCCAGTAAGAGGAATCAGGGCTCCTTGAAGAAATGGCTGATTCAAAAAACGAAGCAGAAAATATAGAAGATGAGCCTGGAGCATCCTGTAGGGCCAGAGAGTAAGGAAGTGCTCAAAAAACTAGACATGAAAACAAAAAACAAAAACACATTGATCAGAGTATGTCAAAGAAAAATAAAAGCCAACTGTAAGAGCTCCTAACGGCCAATAAAGAAACAATTCCAGCAATTTGATAGTCATACAGGATTGTAACTCAAAGTATAAAATAAATGTAGATCCGTAGGTCCATACTGATATAATGACTGAATACATCAACAAACGAAGAAGAATCAAATCTCCCATGCAGGAGAATTTCAAATAATTTACATAGATACTCCACTGTCTCCACTGGAAGGAGAGCATCCCTGCCCACTCCTTAGGTGTGGGCTGGGCAGTGACTTCCTTCTAAAGTTTATAGTATGGAGGCACCTGGGTGCTGCAGTTGGTTAAGCGACCGACTCTTGGTTTCCGCTCAGGTCATGATCTCAGGGTTGTGAGATCGAGCCCCGCATCAGGTTCTGCGCTCAGCATGGAGTCTGCTTGAGACTCTCTCTCTCTAAAATAAATAAATCTAAAAAAAAATAATAAAGTATATAGCATGGAAGGGAGCGGAACAAGTTGTCAGTAGAAAAACCTGAACAAACTCTACCTCTTCCAGGTGACCAAAGCAGTCATAAATCATGTCAATAGCATATATATTTGATATGATATGATGAAAATGGCACTTTGCCACACCGGGCTTTCTTCCAAATAACCCACAACTTAGTACTATCAAGAGAAAAGCATCAGACACATTCCAATGGTAGGGCATCCTACAAAATATCTGACCAGCCACAGTCATCAAAAACAAGGAAAATTCGAGAAACTGCCACAGCCAAGAAGAGCCTAAGGAGATGTGACATCTAAATATCCAGGTGCGGGGCACTTGGGTGGTTCAGTCAGTTAAGCGTCTGCCTTTGGCTCAAGTCATGATCCCAGGGTCCCAGGATCAAGCCCTGAGTTAGGCTCCCTGCTCAGCAGAGAGCCTGCTTCTCCCTCTGCCCCTCATCCCCCTCGTGCTCTCTCCCTGTCTCTCTCAAATAAATAAAATCTTAAAAAAAAAAAAAAAAGGAAATATCATGTGCTACCGTGGCTAGGATCCTGGAATAGAAAAGGGACATTCTGGAAAAACTAAGGAAATGTAAATAAACTATAAATTAATAATTATACTATTAGTTCATTAATTATAACAAATGTCTCAAACTAATGTAAGATTTTAATAACGGAGGAAACTGGGTGCTGGGTATAGGGAAACTCTGTACTACTTTCTCAGTTTTTCTAAAAATCCCAAACTATTCTAAAAAGTAATATTTATTAAAAAGAAAAAAATATCCTCTCTTTTAAGAATGTTACAATTAAAGAGCCTCACTATTCTTCTTATTGTTTTTCACTATGAGATTATTTTGAACATTGTTAAATATGTAATTTAATCATATAAGTAAAATTTTTGCATATTGCTGGCACGAGGTGGGAGCTGTATTCATTCATTAGATTTGACAAATATGTATTGGGTACCTACTATGAGACCATCTCTGTTCTAGGTGCCAGTGGTACAGTGATGATTAAGACATGAAGTACACATTGGAGGAGAGGAGCAAATAAAATGCAATGTTCATATAATAAACCGGTGCTACTAAAAAAATAAAAAGCACTAACCACGGTAAGGGAGTAGAGAATGATGAGGAAGGTCCTTTTTTCTAGAGCAGCTGGGAGGACCCTTTTGAGAAGAAAACCTGAAAGCATAGTCCTGAAAGAAGTAAGGGTACTAGCCACGCAAGGATGTGAGCAAAGAACATTCTAGCACAAAGAACAAGTAAAAAGTGCTGAGGTAGGAATGAGTTCAACATACTTGAAGGCTAGTGCAGCTGAAGCACAGTGGCAGGAGACAAGGTCAGAGAGCTAAACGGAGTCGCGATCAAAGCTTGAAGGCCAGACTAAGAAACTGAATTTTCTTCTCGTGATGGGAAGTCCCTCACTGGAGGCTTTCACCAACAAAGACCCAGTGTGGTCTACAGAGTTCACATCATTCCAGCAGCTGTATGGGAAATGGATTGTAGAGGGCGCTAGGGTGGAGGCATGCAAACCAGATCTTGTGCTGTGGGGGTTCATGTGCAAAAGGTGGTGTTTAGGAGACAGTGGTAAGCTTGGAAGTGGGGAGATATATATACTTTTATTTTTAAAGATTTACTTATTTATTTTAGAGAGAGCACGAGCAGGAGGAAGAGAGTGAGAAAGAATCTCAAGCAGATTCCTTGCTGAGCAGGGAGCCCGACGTGGGGCTTGATCTAAAGAGACGCCCAGGGATATATTTTGACATAGAGCCAATATGACTTGCTGATCGATAAAAGACAGAACCATGGACCCATCAACAAAAATGAATGTGAATAGAATCAAGACTCAGAGTACATAATATCAGAGATGGTACCTAAGTTCTGGAGACCTTTAATGTGCTCTAGGTCTACCAGTTAATTATAGGATCACTGCAGAGTTGGCATTTTGCTATATAATACCATCCCTCTTAAGTGAGACCTTTATTCAGGCTTGAACCCTCTGAGAAGACTTATCTCAGATACCAAAGGGAACTGCAGGAAATGGTGTCTCTTGATGAGTGAGTAAACACGCTTCCTCTCATTGGAACAGCTGGGTAGACTGCCAAGTGTAAACGTGTTTCTCTATTGTCTCCCCACCCCCACCTCTCCCAAATTCTGGGAGGGCAACAACTCCTTTCACCACTGTACAATGAGTGCCTGGTCCAGAATATATGTGCAATAAACATTTGCTGAATGACTGTGGAATAAAATGGCAGAGGACCTCCACAGAGCTCAGAGGTAGCCTAAGTCTCCCTTAGAAACCATATTTTAAGAAAAAACAGCAATACCCAGGCCAATGCAAAAAGAAAAAGAATAAAATTCAGGAGAGGGTTGGGATTGAGTAATCAGTAAAAGTTCTAGGCTACAGCCAATAAATGAGAAACCGATTTTGCAAGAGACAGCACAAAGGGCTAAGCAATAGTCATTGTTGGGATTTTACAGCTAAACTGGATGATCTCATCACAGGATCATCAAATGTCAAAGCTGGAAGAGATCTTGGAAAATTTTTGGATTGATTTGTTCAGTTTATAGATGAAGAAATTAAGGTGAAATGACTTGGGATTAGAACCCAATTTTCTGGCCTCCAGATGCCAAATTCTTTTCTACATTGCACTGATTAGCAGTTATATTCAACTGCCTTTCCACACATAGGCTCAAAGAAGAGTTTTCAGAAGCAAGTTGGAGAGACAGGCGCTTAAAGTTTACTCTCCAGTAAAATTCTTTTTAGAATTCATTTCCATGAAAACCAAATCATTCCCTCTTGATCAACTTTTCCTCTTATCATTCAGTGAAAATAAGGCAGCCTATCACGATTCCCTTTTTGACATGGCTGCCAGGAAGCTTAGAGCTAAATTTAATACTTAATCCTCATAACAATAGTGGCTCAGTTTTTGACAAACAGTGCTTATTTCCTCCTCCCCTTTATGACTTTTCCTTTTTTAGGATGATTTCAATGGCCTTATTATATATGTTTTTTACTGAAAGTCATCTCAAATTCTCTCTGGAAGTCAGCCAGGTGTAAATCACCAATAAACCAAAAATAAAAGAAAGATTTCATTTCTCTTGTGCACTTGGAACGGACACTTAGATTGTGGTGTCCGTTTCCAGATCCCACCCCTGACCTAAAAGCTCAGACCTTACCTCTGGGTTTTATATTTATAGAGAGGAGAGGCCACCACAGGACAGATTGCATACAAATGACTAGTTATAAAATTGTAGGGTCTGTCTGCTAACTAGGCAAGTCCCTGGAAACTTCTCTGAAATGAAAACAAGATGTGGAAGGAGAGGGCTATGTTTCCTGCACTGACGTGGCAAGACTTCACTTACAGCAGTACCCGGGGGGAGGCAAGGCAGTCCGGGCCACGGATGGTCAGCAGGTGGTGGACTGTATCCCATCCAACTCCACGCTTGCTGCAGACTCCTCCCCGGGCCCGAAAAATGAGATCACGTACCCTTCATCTCTTCTGGATTCTAGCCACGTAACGAGATTAAAGCACCCGATTTCTGAAAACACGAGGCTTTCTTTTCCCTCCCTAAAATAAAATTCCTCCTAAACCACAAAAATTTAACCCAAGCAGGATTAGAAGAGCAATAAAGGAGTCCACGCAGAGATCTTCCCTCCTGCTCCCTCATTGTCTCAGAATCTTCTGCCGCCATTTCTGTCCAGGTAGTAAAAAAAAAAAAAAATTATTAAGTACCAGAAAATGTCAACTTCTCCAGAGGACACTAGACTTTCATCTTTATGCATGTGAGCTTGAGACTTCCTGTGGCTTTTTTGTTGTTCACCCTTTTCTGAGTTTTTACAATTTTGCTTTATATTCCTATGGTGTTGGCCATGACTTCCATAATATAAGAGATATGTTCAAAAGAAAAATGGCTTCAGGAGGTACTGTTGCTCATGGAAATAGTCCTTCACTAAAACATCCATTTGGATTCTGCTCATGATCTCTTCCTAGTCAGAGCCAATTTGTTCAGATAGAGACAAGAAGATGCTGCCCCATGTTCCCAACACCTTGAAGAATGAGACCGTTGTAAAAATTTGTTTCTTTAGAAAAATCTCAGAAAAACCATGAAATGCAGGCAAGACTAGTTAGTGTTATGACATCAGCATAGCAGGTAAGAGTCGACCGGGCCCAGACCCCCTGAATGTTTACCCTTATCTACCACAAGTGATCTATGAACCCTGGACAAATGGCTAAACCTTGTGCATTATTTTCCTTAACTGGGAAATGGGAATAATAATTAGTGCATACTTCACAGAGCAGGCGCTCAAACGCTGGTTGTGTGTTAGAAACAATGGGAGGGCTTGCTAGAACACAGATCACTGACCTCACCCCCACAGATTCTGATTTCGTGGGGCGGGGCCTGAGAATCTGCATTTCAAACGAAGCCTCAGGTGACACTGTTGCTGCTCATTTGGGAACCACTATCATAGGGCTATGGTCCAGATGACATGGTGAATATATGTACAGGAAGTGTTAACAAGGACTACTTTTGTGGACTGCTGTTAGCCGGATGCCTGGCGATAGGTTAGCTACATTAAATGGTGTCAGTTGTCACTGTCTTACGAGCTGTCCCTTCCACTTACAAATCCTAGTAAACTTGCAGTTGCACCTTAGGATAACACATTATAAGAAACCCCAGCTCCTAACAGAAATATCCTGATTTTAAAGTATGTATACATTCACAAGAGCTTGTGAATTGTTCTAAGTACTTAAAAGTGACTCTATAGATCATTGGGTTTTTTTTTTCCCCTCTCAAACTTGTGAGTACCCATCTGTACATTTATTATGAGGCAGAAGAGAACCTAAAGCTGACACAGCTACTTCTTGGTTTCGTGTCTTTTCTCTTAGTTACAGTAAAAGCGCCAAAACAGATTTAGTCATTAGGGCCAAAAAGAATTCTTCAACTCTTTTCAAGGAATGAAGGAGCCCAGCACACGCAGACGCAGCAAGAGCAGTTACAAACATCACCAGCTCCCGAGGGCAGAGGAAACCGACCCGCGGCAAGGCCAGGGGACTGTTAAAAAGCTCTCCGCGACAAAGGAAATGAACGCAAATCCCTAACCTGAGGGCGGTCCAGCAACCCTAACGACAAAGATAAAACGCTCTGATGAAAAGCTGCGGCGGCTTAAGCTCCGAGCAGAGAAAGAGTATCAAACACCATGTCAAAGGTTAAGATGTTTTCCTTGTAAGACGCTTTGACCGTACTTGAGTCTGAAACAGAATGAGGGACAGGGAAATCGTCACTCTGTCTTTTCCGTGCCACGCATCTCTCCTTCCAGGAAGAAAACTTTTTTTTTTTTTTTTTTTTTTTTAATAAACCTAGGTCGAGTGCCCCTTCTGTTCTAAGCACAGGGCGATTTAACGTTCAAGGAGAGACAGCTAGTCTTTGGTAAACATCTAACTTTTCCAACTCAATCACATCTAAGTTTTTGGTAAAAATTCTCCTGTGAAACATGAGAATTTGATAAAACATTCTTGCATCGTGATGGCTTTTGAAAAAGTAAACAAAGGGCGCATGTTTGCAAGAACGCAAACAAACGTCTTACCCTGACTGAAAAAAAATGTAATATATAAACCACCCTCCCTGGCACTTCTCTTTTCAAAAATGTACATGATTATCAGTACTGCGCTGTCAACGGGACTCCACGAAGGTGGTTCTTCAGCTCTAGCGGGGCAAAAAAATACAACTGGGCAGCCAGCGGGTGAACTTGGAGTCTGTCCCTCCAGCCCAAAGCCTCCCCTGGACTTGGCCCGGGCGGAGGGAGCGAGACACGGGTCCCCAGAAGGGATTCTGGGGCTGCCACGACTCACCTCGCCAACTTCTCCAGGCTCG